>NC_137263.1:50847145-51447145 GCF_053477335.1 Acartia tonsa | reverse complement strand
ATAAATCATATATAGAGAGGTTTTATGAAAGACTTCATAAAAGAAAAGTTGTTCAAAATTTTAAATAAATAATCTTTGCTTTTCTTGTCGTGATTATACGGCAACTCCTAGGGGGTGAAATTTGAACCTGAAATTTACAAATCTAATTTTCTCAAAAAGATCCCGCTGAAATATTTTGGTTATACCTGGAATCATTATAGTTTTATGTCTAATTTCACCATACATAGCTCCCAGAGCTCGGCACTTACTTTTGTCTTGATTCAATTGTAGCCTGGCGTGAACTGGTTCACGGCCATACTTAAAAATTATGTATTGTATCATATTATATCCAGTTTTCTACGATTATAAAAATTTACAATCATAATATCAAAACCAGTTTTTATATTTCATAAGCACGGAAAGCTGTTTATAATACAATGTTCGTATTTGTTGGCTTAACAACTTTTGGGGGCTTTAATAAATTTTGATTGGTTGGCTCATTAAGTTTAGTGTCTAAACGTTTCAACCACTACTTTGGTGCACAATCATTGGGGATGTACATCAATTTATCGGCCATTGTCTTATCCCTTTAGATCTCTGCTTACAGTCAATCTATGGTTATAAATCTTTTTGTATAGAATAAAGTATAGAAAAAAGTTGTTAATTTGGAGAAAATAAATTGATTAAATTGAAAGTAAATACAAGTCAACATTTCTCAAATTTAAAAATAAATAAATATATATTTATATGACCAATGTGTATTTTATTTGAATTAATCTTAAAGTATGCGTTATTACGTTTTCTATGGCAAACTTTAAAAAGGTGATTTGGAATAAAAGAAGAATAATAACTAAGTTGGTATTTTCTGTCAGAGTGCCTTGTGTTCTACATAGCTCCCCCCTTTACCCCTTATATTTAAAATAAGGGGTAGGGAGGTTTTTTTTTTCTTAGGTTAGGTTATATTGGTTACTGGGTTGTCCTTCGCAGCAGGAATAGTCCCCATAGAGTTTTGGAATAGGAAAAACTACACCCCATCTTATCTAAAATTTATTTCTAAAATAATGAGAGGGAGATTTTCAGTGCTCGACAAGCACTATGTTTGATAAAAATATACTGACAAACTAAACTAATAATAATCAATATTGAATATAAAAGTATGGAAAGTTTCTTCTGAACTATTTCATGTTTACTATCAAGATATTTTCTTCACGAAAGTTTTACAAAATTAGATAGATTATCAATCACTTTCAACTTTGATCAGTGAGAAAAGGAAGAATTCTGTATCGTTTTACATGTCATATCAAAGTTATCAAATAGTTTTGAATTTGTTTTTAAAGTTGATTCGTTCCTGAGACTTTAATGGACAAAACACACTAGATAGAGACAATGAAAACAATTTGTATTTTTAAAGATTTTTTTTATAATAACAACAAGGATGAAAACATTTACATTGTACAAAACTAAAATTGAAAATTAAAATAAAGGGCAACTATACTGAATATCCTATTATATAAAGTAGTAAGCGTTTTTTGTCTGTCCCGAAGGATCTCGCTAACCGCTGAACCGATATTATTCTCTTTTACAGTGAAGCTTCTTATAGGTCCTGGGAAGGTTTTAAACTATTTTTCGAGAGGGTGTCTTAACCCCCCTCTCCCCCAAAAAATGATTTTTAAAACTCTTTGGAAACTCAAATTTAAAATAGGATGAGGTCGACTTTTCCTTCTCCTACCAGTGCAGTGCCCCTAGAGGCTTCTAGGGGGCGTAGCCGCTAGTTTTTAATAAAGAACAGATTATCTATTAAAAATACAAGATAATGAAATTTGTTGTTGCTGAATTATTATCTTGGGTATAGTTTCAGATCTGCCACAATCACAGGATTGATTCAAGCATCATATAGAATTTAAAAGCTTTAGGACGATTTCATCGTACCTTACTAAAGATATCTGATCTATTGACGTACAAAATATAAATATATGAATGCTATTCATACCAGAGGGAGAGGGGACAATGGACTGTTTATTACACTAGTCCCCAAAGTTTTTTTATAACGTTTTCTTATTCGTTAACCTAAAACTTTTGGGGACTTTTAATGAATTTTGATTGTTTGGTTTATTAAATTAAGTGTTCAAACGTTACAACCACAAATTGTAACTATAGAAGGGTTAATTTTGTGTATTAACATTGGGGAAGTACTTCAATTTAATGGTGGTAATTTGACCCTGGATAAAATTCATTTCTACTCTGTCGGTTAGTCAGCTCAAGTATGCTATACAGGGTAAATACCTAGGTAAGGGACCAGTCGATAATGATCCTCTGGCGACTCTTATCCCTAACAGGGTTAGAGCTGTCTATTATCAGAATACCTGTCCCTGCCCCTCTCATCTTAATTCAGTCTGCTAAACACATCTTATATGTGATACACTATTTTTTTAGAGGCTTTATTGATGACTGGGCTAGGGGAATACCACAGGATCTGTGTCTTGAGTTATAGGGGCAATACCAAGGTAAGGGACCAGTCGAAAATTATCCTTAATTCATCCTCTGGCGACCCTTGTACCTAACAATGTTAGAGCATTCTGCTCTTAATACAACTGTCCCGGCCCAGGATCTGTGACTTGAGTTATAGGGGCAATAATAAGGTAAGGGACCAGTCGAAAATTATCCTTAATTCATCCTCTGGCGACCCTTGTACTTAACAATGTTAGAGCATTCTGCTCTTAATAAAACTGTCCCTGCCCCTCCTTTCTTTATTCAGTCTGCTAATCACACCTTAAATGTGATCCATTATAATCTGAGGAATTAAAATATGACTGAACGAAGGGAATGTCACAGATTGTAAAAATCTTTTTTATTTAACCAATGTAATTTTGAAATGATATTCTTTCATATATGTGTACATAAACAATTTTTATCAAACTTGAATATTTTAAATGAGTTTTAAATTAATATTGTTATACTTTTAATGTAATCTTTGTAAGTAAATGATAAAGACAAATAAAGAATCAAATAATAATAATAATTTAATGGTCATAGCCTTATCCCTTTAGATGTCTGCATTCATCCAATTATTATTTGAAGAATGGTTACGCTGTTCTGAGAACCCGTATGAAGACCGAATCTGTTGTGTGTGTGTATGTGTGTGTGTGTACGTGTGTGTGCTATACCTGTTGGTTTTATACAAACCTTTATACACCAAATCCCCAATACTCTATCTCCAAAACTTTGTATAGAAAAAAGTGACAATTTCTCTTTTTTCTCTCTCTTTCCTATCTCTCTTTTCTTTCCTGTTACATCTTTCAAACCTCAGTCCCTCTTTCTACTTCCTTCCCCTATACTCCGCTCTGTGTCCTCGTATCCCCCCGTTTTCCTACCTCTCGGAGAATATTTACTTCAGTATATGATAAAGTTAGAGAGAAGCCGGTAGTAGTGCAGACTGTCATATCATAACATAATAAAAATATTTAGTCATAAATACTTATTGTTATTTACCATAAAGGAAACGGCTGTATAGAATTGAAAATTATGCAACCAGTGATAAAATATTAAAAGCAATGATTATTAGTTAATGGATAATTGAATAACAAGGTAAGAAATTGATTACCTGGTCGCTGGCATATAAAATATTGTCCTGGGATGAAATGTTAAGCTAACAAGGATGACAACATCCATAAAAGCGAAGCACTATAATGGTAGGACAAACAGACATTAACACTTGTATGTGTCAGAAATGAATAATCAGAATATAAATGTATAAGATTCGAAGCAAAATTGTAAGTAAATTTGTTTAAAAACTGCTTGATACAGGATAATATTCATGGACATACTTACATTTTTATGACTTGATTATAGAGTTGCTTCGCTTAAAATATTGTACTTTGTTGTCCCAGGAATCAGTATACCAAAAATCAGATCTAACGGATAATTAGATCACATAAAGATTTGTAGTTAAAAAAGTAAAAAAATCAACAAGTTAAAATGGACGTACGGACATTCTGGTAATGATTATAGAGTTGCTACGCTTTCTATATCGTACCTAACTACTACAGGTATCATCATGCAAAGTTTGAAATCGATAGGACAATTCCAACATGCCTAAATTAACGAATAACAGCTATATGTCTCGGACGGACCGACCTTAATTATAGAAAAGCTTTGCTTTTAATAAGCTCCTGGGTTGTGTGTTTGCCATTTTATCTTTCCCTAAACCAAACTTATTCTAAACACACATGGAGATTTACATCTTTTGAATTAATTTTTAAAAGATTTTCATACAGTTTATTTTTTAATTTTTACACATTAGGGATCTAAAGGGATAGGACAATGGCCAATACATTGATGTACATCTCCAATAATAATACAAAAAATTACCCCTTCTATAGCGCAAAATTAGTGGTTGAAACGTTTGAACACTCATTTTAATAAACAAACCAATCAAAATTCATTAAAGTCCCCAAAGTTCTTAAGCCAACGAATAAGAAAAAAGTTAATATGAGACTTTGGGGACTAGTGTAATAAACAGTGCACTGTCCACTCTCTCTCTGGTGCACGCGCACGTTAAAGTTTTTTTTGTGACTCTACATGAAAGTACATTTCATAACATTTAAGACTTTTACAGAAATTTAATGACCAATTATTTAAAACTAAAGTTTTTACTCCCATTTCCCTGAAGAAATAAACCCGAATGGGCCAAAGCCTATCAAATTTATAAGGCTAGCCTAAGATTTAGGGTAACCTATATCTTAGCTTAGGAAACCTTAACTCCTATGGCTAGCCTTTCAAATTTTTGAGGATTTGACCTAATATTAGCCAGGTAGTGATAAGACAACAGAAGAAATATTAGGTAGTCCCATTTGTGGTAACGCTCCTTAAGGGGTGATTCTTCATTTTTTTTCACAGTAGCTCTCCTATTTCTGCGGGGCCAATTTCCTAACCCAATATAACCTAACCTAACCTAAAATAACCTATCAAAAGCCATTTTTAAAATACGACAAATCGCCCCTTAACCCTTACAGATCGGGGGGGGGGTCATATTGACCCCCCCCCTCTAGTTTTTTCAATGTCATTTTTTTTGTAGGTAAGATGGAGAGCTGTGACTTCATGACTTTTTAAGTTTAGTAATTATGCGTCGGCAAGAGTTGATTTTATTAGGATATCTGGTCTGTGTCGGTCGTGGTGTCCGGTCAAAGTCGGTTGGGTAGCACCAAAATTTTAAAAAAAATTTTAAATAAATCTTAATTTCTACATTATGACTTTTGAAACCTAAATTTTTTTTGGTGAATACTAAGATATCAATAACCTTATAAGAAAAATGGTGTTATGACCGTTTGACCGCACCCTGACCGACTTTATGACCGATTTTTGTCCGGCTTTTACTACAGACATATATCATGAATATTGTGGCTTCTATTACAGCTAGAGACCTATAATTTTTTTTGGTAAATTCTTGAGCAACAATAAACAGATAAAAATATTAATTGGCGCCGCCAACCGCCGTTTTACCGCCGTAACCGCCGAAAATAACGGTTTCCGTTATTTGCCGTTTTTCGGCGATGATCAGAAAAAGTAATTTTTTTGTTATGAAAAATAAAAGTTCGTCCTAAAATTTGATCATCCTAGCTGCAAAATTGGCCGCTCTACAGCTGTTTTAAAATTTAGCGGCTGGCCGCTAAAAAGCGGCTAAGGAGCGGCCTGACCGCTATGACTAGAAAAAGTAATTTTCTCTAAAAATACACATGAACCACCAGAAAAAAATTTTACGTCTTTATCTGTAACAGAAGCCGAGATAGAGGGGGGGGTAAATATGACCCCCCCCCCCCGATCTATTAAGGTGGGAATTGGGGCCCGATCTGTAAGGGTTAAGGGGCGTTGCCACAAAAGGGACTATTCCCGAAATATTTACCCATCATCGCCCATTTTCCTGAAATCGACCAATGTTTAATGTTGATTTATTGTAATTAATATGATTATCTTAACATTTAATTATTACCTAATAATATAATGTAAGTTATTCTATTTGTCTGTTTGTGTATAACAACTGTACCCCCAGAGTCCCAAGAGGATGAACTTATTAACCTGTTATTAATTCTTTTTTAAACGCAAAGCTATTTTCTAATAAGGGTCGGTCCGTCTGTCCACAACGGTTAGCTCTTTTCTTTAATTTAGACATGTTAAAATTGTCCTATCGATATAAAACTTTGCATGGTGACACCTACAACAGCTAGGTACGACTTAGAATGCGTAGCCAGAAAGTCCGTAAGTCCATTTAAAACATGTTGATTTTTTACATTTGTTGTTATAGTTATCCTATTTATCTCAATTTTGAAATAATGATTCCTATTACAAAAAGATACAATGTTTCAAGCAAATCATCTCTATAATCAAGTCTTAGAAATGTAAATATGTCCTTAATCAGTATCTTGTAATTAAGCAGTTAATGTTCGTTTGTCCTACCATTTCAGATAAGTTGAAATACATTCCTTTTGATAATAAACAAAATTACTTCTTCTGTAGATTAAGATTATTGGTTTAAAAGTGTGGAACCAATCAATCAATAGTACCTACTGTTTTTGATTAAGATAACAAAATTATAAAACTTTGGGTACCAGTATAATTTACAACAGCCCAATGTCCTCTCCCCTCTCTCCCTGGGGTATACAAAAACTTCAGGTGATTGACCACTTCTATCAGATACAATACTAGTTATTTATCGTATCGTCTTATAGACCGGTTTCCGCGGATAATATAATGGAAATTATAAGATTTAAACTAGTTTTTTAGCCCTAAGATGCCAGAGGCAAGGACCAATAAACTAGTTTTAATCTTATGATTGTACATTTTTATATTCGTAGAAAACTGGATATAATAAAATTATATACATAATTTTTCAGTATAGCTGAGAAATGGTTCTAATCCACCGGATATTAATCGGTTTCGAAGCCATACTTGGGAAAAAAATATAATATTCA
The DNA here is from genome assembly GCF_053477335.1 of Acartia tonsa. NCBI lineage: Eukaryota > Metazoa > Arthropoda > Copepoda > Calanoida > Acartiidae > Acartia > Acartia tonsa. Next base: position 51,440,201 of record NC_137263.1, on the reverse strand, counting down.
TTTTTTTGGTGGAAGGACTCGTCAGAACGGATTATAGGATTTATTATTATTATAAATACGCATATCCTATATACATTTATGTACAAACAAAATTATACAATACAACGGAACATGCAAACAAAATTTCTCTCATCTATTAAAGCGTATCGTATTATAGACAGCTTTCTGTGGATATTGAAATGAAAAATTAATAGATTAAAACCAGTGTTGTTAGTCCCAAGTGCCGAAGGCCCAGGCTAACAAAACATGATTTTTTAATATGGCTGGGAACCGGTTCTAATCCACCGGGTATTAATCGGTTTCGGTTTTCCACTTCCTAAAGGTAAAATTAACGTTTTCCATTGCAATTATTTTGATACAAAAAATTTTATTGGCGTGAAGTTATTCTTCTATGCATTTGCATATAATTACATTGAAATATGATTTCTTCTGATAGTTTAGTGTCATAGTAATAGAAGCAATTCTATAACTCAAAGGGATAAGACAAAGGCCGATAATGTCCCCAATGATGATACACAAACTTACCCCTTCTGTAGATTACTATTAGTGATTGAAACGTTTGGACACTAAACAAAATGAACAACATAATCAAAATTTAATAAAAAGTCCCCAATGTTGTTAAGCCAACGAATAAGAAAACGTCATTACAAGACTTTGGGGACAAGTTTAATAAAAAGCCCAGTGTCCAATCCCTCTTAGCGGTTTTGTTCACGTTCAAATTTCAAAGCTTACAATAAAAGAGTAAAACTAACATTTTTAGTCTTTTGATTTTACTTGCTTTCTTTTGGTAGGAATATCTTATACATATGGATGTTTTTTAGCTTGTTTAAGCTTTTTTATAATTTTATTCCGTCCGTCCGTCATAGATAGCTTGTTAATTTAGGCAAGATCTAAAACTTTGCATGATAATTTCTGTTATGTAAAATTTAGAAAGCGTAGCAACTCTATATAATTATTACCAGAAAGTCCCTAAGTCCAATTGAAACATTATATTTTTATTGGTTTTTAGTAAAAGAATAATATGATATAATTATCCTGTGCATTTGATTTTTGAAAAATGATTTGTGAGCCGATTAGACGCTATGATCTACGAGAAACATCTGTATTAAATCAATTTTAGGGCAGTTTTATGCGAAATGTTTTTTTCTAGAAAATTGAAATCATATTAAAAATTGATCGTTGAATATATGTATAAATGTTGAGCTTGGTTTCTATGGCTGGTGACAACCTTGTTATTTTATGATTATCATTAGGATAGGGTTTAAATAATACATGAAAGGAAATATCGTGTTGTAATTTGATCTCATATTATATTCAGATACAAATTATTATTTTAGTATCTTCTTTTTATAACCATAAAATGTCACTTCATAAGATTTGAAAAAGCGAAGCTTTTCTACTTATAGGATTTGTCGGTTCTATACGTCAAGCAATACTCCATAACAGGTATCACTGGGGCATGTTTGAATCGTCCTATCCTTATATAATCTTAAAAGCGAAAACGATTTTATCATTACCAGAATTTGTCCGTATGTGTTTTTTGCTTTGAAATATTTATGGGGATGATTGGTAAATGAAAGTGTCATTCCTACGAAGATTAGGAAGCAAAGCATCTCTATGAATAACTATCAAAATGTAAGTACGTCCATCACTACCATTCTGCATTTTTTGTTTCTTGATATTGTTTGTTCAATTTATTAGGGATCTATAGAGATAAGACAATGGTCAATTAATTGATCTACTTCCCCAATGTAATACACAAAATACCCCTTCTGTAGATTGCAACGATTGTACAATCAACTTAATAGACCAACTAATCAAAATCCATTAAAAGTCCCCAAAGTTGGTTAGCCAACGAATAAGAAAACATTATTATAAAACTTAAGGGACTAGTGTAATAAACAGCCCATTGTCCCCTATCTCTCTGAATTTACTAATGTCAGATGTGTTACGCTTTGCTATTTTTGTGTATGTTGTCATTCTTGTTTTCATGATTAAATATTAGTTTGACACTATCTGGAGGTAAAACAAAGCCATCAATTAAGGATTTGAATTTAATGATGTTTGTATACGAAACAAAACTGACTAAACATGATATATTGCAAGAAATGAAAATGAAACAAAAAGTGTGCGTTGACACAAAACACTCACGTAAACCAGGGAGGGAGGGGATATTGGGCTGTTTATTACACTATTTAGATATCGTTTTCTTCTTTGTTGGCTCAACAACATTGGGGATTTTAATGAATTCAGATTAGTTGTCTCATTCAGTTGAGTTTCCAAACGTTTCAGGAAGGGGTAATTGTGTGTATCATTATAGGGGATGTACATAAATTCACCGGCCATTGCCTTATACCTTGAGATTCCTGCACGTAAACCCAAATCTGGTTTTATTAATTGAAAGGGAAGGTAAAAAAAGGTTGAATAATAATTGAGTTGTCAATATTATAGTGTATCATAAAAGAACCAGATGTATTTTGGAGCTTGGGTAAGCGATAGGCTTCTCTCAGAAATTCGTGGATTCATATATAAAAAAAAATAATAAATCCTTGAGAAAAAAGTGTTTTTTTAAACAAAAAATTAGGGTTTTTTTTAAAAAAAGGGATATAATAAATAGATCAAAATTTAGATGGTCATTACTAAAAGCTATCGTTTTAGATTTATGTCGTGGGATAGTTTTAGGCTATTTTAACCCCTTCTATTCTCTACGAATATAAAGTCTCAAGATGCTAGGGGTGCAGCCGCTAGTATTATGTATTATGTAACTTAATACGAAGAATTGATTTACATCAGTTACAAGTTATATGAGTGGTTGCACCACAAAAAAATTACATTTTTCAATCAGTTGCTTATCATATTTTTAAGCATTTAAACTGGTATTGTAGAATTATCTCATTAGATATTTAAAACAGTTTTGTGATATGTTATTTTGTTTATAATAGTTATTTATCGCATCCTATTATAGACAGCGTTCCGCAGATATTAAAATGAAAAATCAAAAGATAAAAAAAACAGAGGTGAATTCGATGCTCTGAGTATTGGTGCAAAAAAATATGACGTAACAAAAAAAATTAGCCAATGAGAGGCCACTATAAATTTTACCATTGGTCAATAACGGCCTCTCATTGGCTAATTTTTTTTGTTACGTCATATTTTTTGCACCAATACTCACAGCATCGTGAATTCTTAAAAAAAAAATTTTGCCCCACTAAATTTTAAATGAGCCTCACTGATTTTAGTGGGGCAAACTGATTTTACTGAGGAAATTTTTTAAAGAATTTTTCTCAGTTTTCTTAGCCCCGAGGAGACGAAGTCCCAGGCTAACAAAACTAAATTTAATGATTTTCATTTTAATACTTGAGAAAAATTCCCTGTAATACAATGCTATACATGATTTTTCAGTATTGATGAGAACCGGTTATAATCCACCGGATATTATTCGGTTTCAAAGCCATACTGGGAAAAATTTACTTTTATTTCTTTCAATAACACGAGTTTTATTTTCGGTTTTAAAGACCATTCATTTATTTTTTCTCGATAGTATTGGATTTAAAGTGAATGTATTGGTTTATTTTAGTTGGTTTACATCAAATCTTTACAGAACAAAGAACATTAATAATGCAGAATGTCAAAATATGTTATAATGTTATCAAAAAACAAAAAAATCTCTTTTCCAGTATGGCTTCCAAACCGATTAAAAAACCGTTTTACTTTTAATATCCGCAGAAAGCAGAAAGAATAAGACATTGCGATAAATAATTTGAATTATTATTTTTCATGTGATATAATTATCCTATTTGTCTGATTTTTAGAATACTGATTCCTAGGACAACATTGTACACTGTTGTAAGCAAAGATTCTCTATAATTAAGTCCTAAAACTGTAACTATATCCATAAACATTATCCTGTATTTAAGAAGTTTTGCATCAAATTTTGTATCCTTGTTAGATTTTACGATGGTAAATAAATGCCTCTGTATAATCAAATCTCAAGGCTGTATCTCCCTACTCTCTGAAAATTTGAGAAATACCAAATATATAAATCTTTTATTTGACTCAAGATTCTGTCGGCTGTTGAGCTAACTTTGTCAAAGATTAAGTTAGAAACCAAAGGTTTTGGACTGAATTAGGTTTGAGATTAATCTTTTGGTTGGGAACAATATTATTTTCAATTGAGTTAACATTTTAAAATGTGTAGTTTTATATTTGGTTTGTATCAAACTTTTCTGTTTTTCAAAATTGTATTATTGATAATCAAAATAATTAATACAGTTAGGAGGTTGAAACCTTTTTAATAAAAGCAGAAATATAATCTATGATTACGGTTTTTCCCTCTAAAAAGGTTATGATTCCATTTTCCCCTCTCTTGGTAGTGATAATATCATGGCCAATATGATTTTTGTAATCTACCATTCTATTTTCAATAGAGACATAACTGGAATGGTACATTCTTGTTTACATACCAGCATATTCATAAACATTTATTTCATTATTTAAATCAACATAATAAAAATGGTATATACTAGATATTTTTTTAACTTCACTTCTATTTTTAAGAATCAATCATATCATTTTATGAATTTTTACGATTAACATAATAGTAAGGAGAATTTATATTGATATTAAAAAAGTAAACCACCATTTCAGTTTCGTCTCTTTTGAAAACGGAATGGTACATTACAAACACCGTACATTGGCCTTAATGATAGCATTACCATGAAAGGGAAAAATGGAGTCATTAAAGACAATACCTTAATCATAGATTATATTTCTGTTTTATGTAAATTTTTACTTGTTTTTTTTGACTTATTAATATTTTGGTTTAGCACTTAGATTAAATTTATTGATTGGATAAAAATAAAATAAAAAAGGCATTACTATGTTTCTTTGCTAACTGTTAAAAAAAAAAATTTATTAGTCCGTATTAATAAGCAATAAATAAACTTGTATTTAATAAATTTAATAGAAAATATAAAAATTGCATCATTACTAGAGAATGGTGCAAAATTTCTGCTTATCAGGGATATGAATATAGGAAATTATACAACAAAAAGTATATTTCCTCCAATTTTTATGCTAAATTATGGTGATTATAAACTACGTGTGGGAGAGTTTTACTGGTGTATGAAGTGTAGATCTAACTTTACTTGTCTGTTCCTTCCTAGTGATTATAAACTATGTGTGGGAGAGTTTTACTGGTGTATGAAGTGTAGATCTAACTTTACTTGTCTGTTCCTTCCTAGTGATTATAAACTATGTGTGGGAGAGTTTTACTGGTGTATGAAGTGTAGATCTAACTTTACTTGTCTGTTCCTTCCTAGTGATTATAAACTATGTGTGGCAGAGTTTTACTAGGTGTGTGAAGTGTAGATCTAACTTTACTTGTCTGTTCCTCCCTGGTGATTATAAACTATGTGTGGGAGAGTTTTACTGGTGTATGAAGTGTAGATCTAACTTTACTTGTCTGTTCCTCCCTGGTGATTATAAACTATGTGTGGCAGAGTTTTACTGGTGTGTGAAGTGTAGATCTAACTTTACTTGTCTGTTCCTCACTGGTGATTATAAACTATGTGTAGTGTTTTACTAAGTGTGTAAAGTGTAGATCTAGCTTTACTTGTCTGTTCCACCCTGGTGATTATAAACTATATGTAGCAGAGTTTTACTAGGTGTGTGAAGTGTAGAACTAACTTTACTTGTCTGTTCCTCCCTGATAATTATAAACTATGTGTGGCAAAGTTTTACTAGGTGTGTGAAGTGTAGATCTAACCTTACTAGTCTGTTCCTCCCTGGTGATTATAAACTTTATGCAGCAGAGTTTTACTAGGTGTGTGAAGTGTATATCTAACTTTACTAGTCTGTTCCTCCCTGGTGATTATAAACTATATGCAGCAGAGTTTTACTAGGTGTGTGAAGTGTAGATCTAACTTTACGTGTTTGTTCCTCCCTGGTGATTATAAACTATGTGTGGCAGAGTTTTACTAGGTGTGTGAAGTGTAAATCTAACTTTACTTGTCTGTTCCTCTCTGGTGATTATAAACTATGTGATTGTGTGGCAGAGTTTTACTTAGTGTGTTCAACTCTCTTACACAATTTATAAAGTTGGGAGGATTAAAAGTACTTTTTCTTCCTCTTGTCACTTTAACTTTACAAATTTGAATTCTTTTCTCAATTCCTTTAGAAGATATAAATTGACAGTAAGGCCGTTTCTGGACATTTACTATGTGAATTCCCCTTATACAACATCTTTTTAAAAGCAAAGCTTTTCTATAATTAGGGTTGGTCCGTACGTCCATCTGTAATGGATAGCTTTTTTTGTTAATTTAGGCATGTTAGAATTGTCATATCAGTATCAAACTTTGCATGGTGATTTCTTTAGTAGTTAGGGACGATTTAGAAAGCATAGCAACTCTATAATCATTACCAGAATGTCCGTACGTCCATTTTAAACATGTCGATTTTTTTACTTTTTTAACAATGAGTTTTAGTATATCAATTCCTGGGACAACAAAGTATAATGTTATAAGCAAAGCAACTCTATAATCAAGTCCTAAAAATGTAAGTATGTCCATAAACATTATCCTGTATCAAGCAGTTTTTCAACAAATTTACTTACAATTTTGCTTTGATTCTTATACATTTGTATTCTGATTATTCAGTTCTGAAAGTATACAAGTGTTAATGTCCGTTTGTCCTACCGTTTCAGTGCTTCGCTTTTATGGATGTTGTCATCCTTGTTTTATTATGGCTACACCTAACCCTTCTTAATCTAGCAACACTTTTCAACAAGTTTTGGTTTAAGATTAGTTATCAAACGCATCATATCAATTTAGAAAATTAAGAATAATAAGCTTTAGTCCAGTTTTGTTAGGCTTGAGGAACTGAAGGCTCGGAATATAAATATAATGATATTTTTTTTATTATTTGTAGAAAATTGCCTTCAATACATTATGATACATGATTTTTCAGTATTGCTTTGAACCAGTGGATATTATTTGGTTCCGTAGCCCTATTGTAAAAATATATTTCACCTCCCCAACTGTTGTGGAACATTGAGAGTTGAAGAAACATGAGGGGAACCAAAGTGCTAGGGTTGACAAACAGTTTAATTTTCCAGAGATTTCATTGACGTTTAGGGACAATGGGCTGTTTATTACACTAGTCCCCAAAGTTTTTACTAACGCTTTCTTATTCGTTGGCTTCATAACTTTGGAGACTTTTAATGAATTTTGATTAATTAATTTGAGTGTCTAGACGTTTCAACCAATAATTGTAATCTAAAGAAAAGGGAATTATGCCTACCATCATTTTGAATGTACATCAATTTATTGGCCATTGTCTTATTCCTTTAAATCCCTGCGTTTTGAGAATCTTAGGGTCCAAATAAAAAAATGTTTCAAACTAATCTTATTATACAAAAATATCTTTTATATTTTGTTGCATGTGATTTTTTGTATCTGAATTCTATATAATCTGTTAATCAGTAATTGTGCCTTATTCAAAATGTTAAAAGAATTTAAATATATAATATGAATGATATTAAATGTTAATAAAATTTATCTGGTTTAATAATAAATCTTTTTGTATATGAAATTACTGTATTGAAAGGGAAGCCTAGTATTGATCATCTTCCTATAAACGAATAAGAAATTGTTATCATAAAACTTTGGGGACTAGTGTAATAAACAGCCTCTTGTCTCCTCTCTCTCTACTTCCATTCACACATCTTTAGGGATAAAAAAAAATAGTAGATATATTGATTTCTTCGACACAAGCCAATTCTCCAATTCTACTTACTTATAAAAGTTGAGGGTGAATGGGGAAAATACAGGATTACCCCCCTCTGTCCCCTCTCCTTAAAAAATTGAGAAAGGTCCAACTAGCAGAAAAATAAAATATTTTATTTGTGTAAAGCAGAGGCGTGCCGAAGGGGGGTGTAGGGGGGTTGATGACGGCAAAATGAGAGAGGGTTGATACACCCCGATAGGTTTTCTCTACAACCCCTTGAAAAGGTCTACACCCAACAAACATAAAAGAAAGGTAAAAAAGTCACACTCTCATTAAACTTAAGAAGGTGTTAAAAAAAATTGAGGGACTTTTTTTTCAGTGGGTGGATGGACACCAAGAGAGGTTTATCCAATCAACTGACACTGACACATTATCTTGTTGTCTGTAATACACCCTTCTAAAGATAACTACCCTACTTTCCTAATCACGGGGAGTGTCAAAATTTCAGGTGCGCTTCGTGCACCACTCTTACAATATCCTCTTCACGCCAATATGGTGTGAAGTAATTGATTTTCAAATATTTTGGCATTTAAGAATTCAAATTTTTAAAAGAGCATTTAAATAATGTATATTTATTAGAGTAGACTTATTTTAAAGAATTCAAATTTTTAAAAGAGCATTTAAATAATGTATATTTATTAGAGTAGACTTATTTTAAACAAATTATAATATAGGTCTTTGATAATCTATTTAATCACTAAAATTTTAAAAGTTTTTAAATTTATTCCCTTTTTTAGAGGCACTATAAAGAGCCTATCTAGCTTTCCACTTTATAGCACTTTGACTGTAGCAAAGTATTTGATGAATTGAATTACATGTTTGGTACCTAGAATTACGTGATTAAATTCAACCACTAACCCTAAAAAGAAAACAAGTAATCTTTCTAATATCATGTAGACGTACTGTACATATTTAGGATTTTATAAACAAGGATAAAAACATCTATAAAAACAGCTCTAAAATCTTAAGGTGGGACAAACGAACAATAACTCTTGTAGAGTGTCATAACTCAATGAGCAGAGTAGAAATGCATAAGTCTAAATAATATTTTACATAATTTTTTTAATTTAATTTTAGAGATGCCTCGCTTATGATATGGTATTTTGTTGTTCGAGGAATCATTATTCCAAGAATCAAATGAATAAGATAATCATATCATACAAAAACTACAATGTTTTAAAATGACGTACCGACTTTCTGGTAAATATTATAGAGTTGCTACGCTTTCTATATCGTACCTAACTGTCAAAGGAATCATCATGCAAAGTTTGAAAAAGATAGGACAATTCTAACAAGTCTAAATTAACGAAAAAAGCTAACAGTTTCCGGACGGACGGACCGAACCTAATTATAGAAAATCTTCGCTATTAAAAAGCAAATACCTAATTAAACTACATCGCATGATAAATTTGTTTGTAAAAATTTAGTTTATGTAAAGTAAACAATTCAATCAAATGTCTGAAAGTTTTAGGTTCTTATCCTATTTATCTTAAAATGTTTAAGAATACATTACATATATATACATTGAAAATTTTAATTAAAGCCTTCCTTTCTTCCATCTTTATTGAAAAAATGGTGTTTTCACTGATACCACCCCTCCCTAAATTTTTAAATAGATTGAAGGAGGGTTAGTTTTTTCATGCCTAAACTCTGTGGTACCTACACCTAAGGTGCTAAACCCATTAGGACTACCCAGTACCTAACCTAACCTGACCAAAATTAATAAACTAACAAATGAAAACTACCCCTCCTCTATTTTCAAATAATCTCAAAAATAAGAAAAGGGGAGGCGTGTTCAGTGCTCAACAAGGAAATTTACGTGAAAGCGCTGAAAATTGTGAGATCTTACAAACAAATAGACATCTAGCTACTAAAGTACATATTAAAATGATATTCTTAATTACCCGTCGCTGGCTTAGGAAATAATGAAGTTGTGTTAAAATTCTTTCTATTTAGTTTAAGTGAGGCTCCAAACTTGAAAAACTTATCTCCTGAATTTGAGAGAAAATTAGCCTAAGAATACTTTCTTACAAAGTTTTTTCCCGTCCTGTAAATGCATTTAACACAACACACACAAATACAAACACACACACACATGCACATAAACACACACACACACATGCACACACACACACAGAAACACACACTATCTGGATACTTTGTGGTATTAACCCCTTACAGTCGGGCCCCTTGCCGCACCTTAATTTGTCCTTGTTAAAGTTAAAAGCTTTAGTTTTAAAATCATATTTCCTCAACTAATTAATAAATTTTTAATTTCAGCCGCCTGGAAGCCCACTGTGCCGGCGTCTCAGCGATACTGAAAATTTCCCGCCCTTTCTCTTTCTGGAATCTGGCAGTGGCGATGGGTACGGGCACGGAGACGGGCGGGTGCACCTGAGCACCCCGCTACCCCCCAAGAATGCGCTGTGCAACTCCCCCGGGCTCTGTATCTCCACACCGAATCTCTTTCCAATAGACTTAGATGATTCTATTCAAAGGTGAAGTTTATTTTTAGACAATTTGTCAAGAAAAAAGAAAAAAAGTTTGTAAATAGTTATTTATCGCATCGTATTATAGACAGCTTTGCTTGGATATGAAAAAAATTAAGATTAAAACTGGTTTTCATCTTATAATTTCTATTTTATTATTCATGGAAAATTGTCTGTAATAAGAAGCTATATAAGATTTGTAAGTATGGCTAAGGACTGGCTCTAATCCAGCGGATATTAATCGATTTCGAAGCCATACTGGAAAGACGGTTACAAGATCAGACATTGATATGAAAATTGAAGGACACACATTGGTTTTAGAGTAGGTGCACTAATAAAAAAAAAAAAATTGTCACATTTTATCTTTTTATTCTGTAAGTATTCAATGTCCAGCTGTCAATGTGTTTCCTCGAGTCAAAACACAAATTGTTTTTTCTTCTATTGGATGTAAAATATGCGTGGATATTGTGTTAGGCGAAAAATTGTCGTCAATTTAGGTTCAATTTCTCCTCGAATTTATCCAGTAGGAGGGTAGGGAAGGGGGGAAAGGGGAGATCTATATTTTAGCCCGCTACAGAGTTCACTTTAATAAAGAACATGTAAATCTGGTGTAAGATCCAAGTAATGATAAATCCATTTTTCTTCTTTTGATGAATTGTATGTTTACACACAATAGGATGACAATCAAATACTAATCAAAAGAATTGTTTAACTTGTTTTCTTTTGTTTTTCTTTTTTTTTCTCGATGATAATGAGAATATTAACATTTAGAGAATAAAGATTAATTTCTTTAAAAAATTATAGACAGCTTTGACAAAACCTTCACTTTTACTTTTTTTATCATTTTCGTTGCTGAAAATAATTAAACAACACCCATAAAAGTAAAACCTAATCGGTTCAGTGGTTAGTGAGATAGAGGGATGGATAAATCGATGGGCAGACGGAATGATAGACATACAAACAAATCTTTATTCAGTATTCAGTGATGTCCTTCACGGAAAGACGTACGGACTGAATCTAAATGTAGAAAAGCGTCACTTTTATAAAGTGTAATTATAATAGACATGCGGAAAGTGTCATGTGTGACGTCATAAAAGTACGTCTAAAAAGGAAGGTTGAGAAGAAAAGTGGGAAAGGACATCTCTAAAAAAAAGAGATAACAGACGTATTTTTATGACGTCACACATGACACTTCCCGCATATCCATTATGATGAATTTTTAGGAGCTTGAAGGGCAACAGTAAGAAAACAAGGCTGAAGAGAAGAAAAGCTTACTACAACAAGACTATCACTGTAAGAATTTGGTTTATTATAGCACACTTGCCTTACATGGCAGCAGTATGCCTGTATTACGGCCTAGACTCGAACCCACCACTCCACGACATCACTCCCACAACTTATTAATTACGCTAATGCCACTAGTAAGTCTATGGGCCTAACTTAACCTAATGTAAGGATATGACCAAAAATGAACGCACTTAACATTGCAGAGCCTTGGTTTTTTTAAGACTATTATTTTAACACACACAAGTTGCATCGCCTCTACCATCTAGAGCTCTGTTTTAGTAGATGTTATAAAAAATAGCCTAAAACAATCCTAAGACTAATTATAGTAGCCTAAAAACTTCCCAAAACCTATGTCGTCAAGCTTCTTTTTTCATTAGTTCTTGAAATTTCAAGCTTCAGAATTAAAACCTTACTGCTAATGCTTTATATAATAGAATAAAATTACACTAACTATGTTGTAAAATATCACTTTTCTACAATATTAGATCCGTGTGTAAAGTGCATTAGAAAGAAAGATTAAAAAGATTGATTTTGTGTCAACAGGAACCTAAATAAAGCCATTCAAGATTCCCTATTAGAGTTGCACGTCAATATAATGACGTCACTAGTTTCCAACAGGAAACTAATGGAGGGGTTTAAAAGGATAAGACAATGACTGATAAAGTACATCTCCAATGACGATACATAAAATTACCCATTCTGTAATTTACAATTAGTGGTTGAATTGTTTGGACACTCAACTTATTGAACCACCAAATCAAATTCAACAAAAGTCCCCAACGTTGTTAAGCCAGCGAATAAGCAACGTTATTATAAAACTTTATGGACTAGTGTAATAAACAGCCTATTGTCTCCTCTCTCTTTGCATTCAAGATTTCCTATTAAGGTTGCACGTCAGTAATGACGTCACTAGTTTATCTTAGAACAGGAAACTAATGTGAAACAACAAGGACATGACAATTAGGTTCAATATAATGAATGAATATAAATAAAACAAGGATGACAACATCCATAAGTAGCGAAGCTCAAAAATTATGATTGTATATCAGGAAAAAAAATACTGTAAAGCAGTGTCATATAATAAATATTAATATTGGTAAAATAGGGAAATCATCACACCTTTAAAATCACGCAACCTTATAATCATGAAAACTTAAAAATCTAGGAATCGATCTAGCACCGCAATCAATAGACAAATCTTAATGAAACTTGATGGAAATATGTAAAACATGAGCATACTCAATCCCTGATAATTTCAACTATCAATCCTGAATAAGAATTGAGAAAACCATGAAAACCAAAAAAATCTAGGAATCGATCTAGCACCCCAATTAATAAAAAAATATAAATAAAACTTAGGAAAATATGTAGAATATAAAATTAACTAATCCCTGAAAATTTCAGCCCTTTATCTTGAAAAGGAGTTGAGAAAATCACGAAAAGTTAAAAATCTAGGAATCGATCTAGCACCTTAAATAACAAACAGACGGACAAAACAATGTATATATTAAATGTGCTTATATAGTGGAAATCTTCAATCTTTTCAGCTAGTAGAAAAGTTATTCAACTAAAATATGTATTAAGTGTAAGTAATATGGTAATATTCCAGAAAGGGAGGGGACATTGGACTGTTAAATACTGGACTGTTTTTGGTGACTTTTATTGAATTTTAATTAGTTGGTTCATTAAGTTAAGTGTACAAAAGTTTCAACCACTAGTTGTAATCTACAGAAGGGTAATTTTGTGCATAATCATTGTAAATGCCGTCAATTTATCGGCCATTGTCTTATCCCTCTAGATTTCTGAGTATAGACGCATCGTAAAAACAATTGATACAGAAACAGACAAACAAGTAAGACTAGTAGAGTTGCTTTGCTACAAAATATGTATAAAGTGTATATACCAGTAATATTGTAATATTCCAGTATAGGAGGGGACATTGAAATGTTAGTCCCAAAAGGTTTCAATAACGTTTTCTTATTCGTTGGCTCAACAACTTTGGGAACTTTTATTGAATTTTAATTGGGTGGTTCATTAATTTGAGTGTCCAAACGTTCAACCACTAATTGTAATCTACAGAATGGGTAATTTTGTGTATCATCATTGGGGATGTAGATCAATTTTTCGACCATTGTCTTATCCCTTTAGATCCCTGGTAATATTCTGGGACCGTGTATTCAAAAAAATGCATTTTATACCTAAGCATATAATGATCAATATATAGCTTATGCATAAACAAAAATATATTATTTTTATTTGCTTGCTTGTGTAGGTATTGCAAATATTTTAATGTATGATAGGTGCGTAATATTCACCAAATAATAGCTACATTAACATATGTAAAAAGATGAATTATTTGAGACAGATTTCTGCGGATACTAAAATTAAAAATTATAAAATTATTCACTCGGGTATAACAAAACTGGCCTTGGCGTTATCCTCTTTTTTTTGAAAATTTGAGTACACCCCCCCCCCCCCCCCCGCGACAACGACGAACAACTATTTTAGGTTAGGTTTTAGGCTAGGGAGCCAAGCGCTGCGGCTAGCCAGGCAAGGGAGCCGAGCACTGCGGCTAGGCAGGCAAGGGGGCCGAGCGCTGCGGCTAGGCAGGCTAGGGAGCCGAGCGCTGCGGCCAGAGTTCATAGTTCGCTGTCGGGGGGGGGGGGGGGGGGTACTTAAATTTTCAAAATTGAAAAGAAAAAAATTCTAAGAGGATAATACCCTGGCCTTAAATGTATCATTTTTATTTTAATATTCTTGAAAAATTATCTGTAATACGATGCTATAAATGATTTTTCAGTATGACTGAGATCCGGTTCTAATCCAGCAGATATTAAACATTTTCGAAGTTATACTGGAAATAATTTTCTTTTCCCGTTAAATGATAAAGATAAAGAAAATTCTTTTAATATTGTAAAGTTTGGCAGGGATCTAAAGGGATAAACAATGGCCGATAAATTGATGTTCATCCCCAATTATGATACGCAAAATTACGCCATATGTAGATTAAAATTAGTGGTTGAAACGTTTAAAGACTCAACTTATTGTATCAACCAATCAAGTCCCCAAAGTTGTTAAGTCAACGAATAAGAAAATGTTATTATAAAACTTTGGAGACTATTGTAATAAAGATCCCAATGTCCCCTCCGTCTCTGTAAGCTTGGGCTTACATTTTTTTCTCTCCTGTTGATGATGAAATTACGTCAAATTTTGAGAGACAGCAATTTTGCACGAAATACTTATATCAGAGAAATTGAAAGTACAGCACACATTTATTACGAAAATATAGAAATTGTTAGTTTTTTTTTTCCAATAGGATTTCATTTTTATTTTATTTTTGGTGAATTTTGGGAAGTTAGTCCATATTTTTATGGAATTACGAAGCTCTGTATAAAAAAGGGGACAAATCTCAAAATTAACTGAAAACGGATAAAAAATAGAACCCTATGCCCTAAACTTTAAAAATCTCAATTGTTTCTCATTTCATTTGCCGATTTTTAAAAGCGAAGCTTTTCTATAATTAGGGTAGGTCCGTCCGTCCGTCCGTACGTCCGTCCGAGATAGATAGCTTTTATTCGTTAATTTAGGCATGTTAGAATTGTCCTATCGATTTCAAACTTTGCATGATGATTCCTGTAGTAGTTAGGTACGATTTAGAAAGCATAGCAACTCTATAATCATTACCAGAATGTCCATTTTAAACATGTTGATTTTTCTACTTTTTTAACGACAAATTTTTATGTGATCTAATTATCTGTTTGATCTGATTTTTGGTATATTGATTCCTGGGACAACAAAGAACAATAGTATAAGCAAAACAACTCTATAATCAAGTCCTAAAAATGTTAGTATGTCCAAAACATTATCCTGTATCAAGCAGTTTTTCAACAAATTTACTTACAATTTTGATTCGACTCTTTCGATAGGTACTTTTATATTCTGATTATTCAGTTCAGACACTAGACAAGTGTTAATGTCCGTTTGTCCTACCGTTTCAGTGCTTCGCTTTTATGGATGTTGTCATCCTTGTTTTTTACGAAAAGATCCTATAGCCCACTCAGGGTAGGAAAAGGTAATTTTTAACATTAAACCATTTTAGAAAAGTTTTTGAACTTCCGTTATTTCCAATTTTGTAGTCAATATTTTTTACTTTAAAAAGCATTTGATGTTAATAAATGGCATGGGCGTTTAGTTTCATGGGGTGGAGACTCTACAAAGTGTTCGAAAAAATTAGCCGTGTGACGTCATAAAAGGGAGAGTTGAGAGGAGAAGTAGGAAAGGAAACACATTAAAAAGAGATGGATCTATTGACGTCTCACGGCTCATTTTTTCTTTGTAGAGTCTCCATTGGGTGTTTTTATTATATTTTATACTTTTAAGATAATCGTCTTAATAATCCTGTCTCAATTTTATCAAACATAAAAAAAGGAAAATCTACTTTCTGTAATGTACAGCATCTGTATATTTTTATCCAATTATACAACACGGTAGAACTAAAAGTATCCGATACTTTGCATAAGTTTTTGCTAATAACTTTTTAGAAAGTTAGCCACTGACACAAGTAAACAAGAGGTGTGCACAGGAATTCAGATAAGAGTTGAGCGAAGAAATATTTATAGCATCGTAGTACAGACAGTTTTCCGCGGATATTAAAATGAAAAAATTACAAGGTTAAAATCAGTGTTGTTATAGCTCTGAAAGGCCGAAGGCCATGGCCAAGAAAGTTGATATTAATCTTATGACTTTTTTATTATTGGTGGAAAATGGTCTGTTATACGATGCTATACTTGAATTTTCAGTATTACTGAGAACTGGTTCAAATCCATTGGATATTAATCGGTTTCGAAGCCATACTGGAAAATATTTTTTTTGAGAAAAGGAAATTTTGAATCCAATTAACAACCCTCTCCCTGGAGATGCGGCAAAACGTCAATACATAAAATCATCAGAACATCAAATTACAAAACACAAAAACTCTAAATAATGCTCAATTAGAGCTAACTTTAGGTAATCATTATCAAATTATAAAGATTTTTTTTTAAATTCAAAGATTTAAAAGAGCAAATTGGTAATAAACATGTTTGATTTGATTTAACTTTTAACTTATTTTCTCGTATTCATCGAATCCGGTAGATAGGAACCGGTTCTAATTCTTACGAAAAAAACTATGTCTAGCATTGTATTATAAACTGCATTCCGCGGATATAGAATGTACAATTTTAAGATAAAAACCAGTTTTTTAGCCCCAAGGAGCCGAAAGATGAAAATGTTCAGAGCATCTAACAATGATTAAAATATAAAAACAGTAATGTTTAGAATACTTTTTAGTTAAATAAGTCTGGGAGAGAATATTATTTGGTACATAGACTTCAAAGGGTGGGTAGTAAAGGGGTGTTTAGCCCCCCCTCCCCCCACCCCCCCACCCCACCAAAAAAAATATATATATCAATAAAAAAACCTTAAAAACCTTCATTTAACCCACTCAAAATATAAAAAACAAAACAATTTATTAACCCCACAAACCTTTAAAACCTCTTACTTACCCCCCTCAAAATAAATAGCTTGGACGTCCCTGATTTGGTTCCAAATGCTACAACACTGTGATTACACTTCCTTTTGATGTTAGAATATGGTGTTGGCTCGTAGTGGGGGGGGGGGGGTGGGGTCTGGGTAAGTGGGGGACGTTTAAGATTTTTGTGTAATCTCAGATTAATATCTTCTCTTTGAGCTGACAAAAAATGTCAAGCTAAATGTATTTTGTAACATTTCATGTATGTACAAAATTAAGGTTGTATAATCATATACATACATTCACTTTAAATATAAATCTATATTTAAAAAGATTTAACTGCAAATATTGGAAATATTATAGAAAATTATTTTAAATTTTAATGTTTAATTCGAAATTTGAGTCCACGTAGTTATGTTTTTACTATTTAAAATATATATTCGTTTGTGTTTCATATCTGAGACTCTTAGTTATATAGTAGCCTCACAAATAATAGTTAATCTTCGCATCGTATTATAGACAGCTTTCCGCGGATATTAAAAATAAACATTATAAAATTAAAACCAGTTTTGTTAGCCTGAGGGGCTGAAGGCCCAGGCAAACAAAACTGGTATCAATTTACGATTTTTTATTTTGACATTCGTAAAAAATTGTCTATAATACGATGCTATACATGATTTTTACTATAGCTGCGAACCAGTTCTTATACACCGGATATTAATCAGTTTCGAAGCCATACGGAAAAATATAATCTTTCATCAATTCTTATATAAAATCTGAATCTCAAAGTTAGATAGACATTTTCTTTCTCTTTTCTTCAGTGTAGGTAGAAGAAAAACAATTTTATTGGTTTCTCTGATTTTCTAATTAAAAGATCTATTTTAGTATTCACTATCCCACACGTGATCTCACAGATTTTTAACAAGGATGACAACATCCATAAGTAGCGAAGCACTAAAATTTATTTAATGACAAACTGAAAAAATGAATTATAAAGAAGATGTTCAGTTGATAAATGTGCAATAATTCATAGAAATCACGAAACCTTTCTGAAAAATGTAAAAAAAAGTATTATTGTCTTTTTATCCATGACCGACCAATGGACAGACAAAGTAAATTATACACTTCATGCTCACTGATATTGGGAATCTTCACAAAAAATTTCAGCCGTCTATCTTCAATAGCAGCTGATAATATCGCATTTCCGCCATGGCATTTCGGACTGACGGATAGACAAAGTGAATTATAGAGCAGCTACGCTATTAAAAAGTTTGAGCTGGTGGAAAAAAAAGTATCATCATCCTTTAAGTGGGTTAAAAATAATCTGGATCTGTTATTCATTGGCGTAGTTAGTGAGGAGCATTATATATTGTCTGTCTGTCTGTTTGTTTGTAGCGAAGGATCTCGCTAACCGCTGAACCGATCGGGTTCTTCTTTACAGGGTAGCTTCTCATAGGTCCCGGGAAGGTTTATAACTACTTTCTGGGGGGGGGGGGGGACAACCCCACCATCCCCAAAAAAATGAAAAATACCCCCCAATTTTTTTTTCTTTTTAAAACTAAAATTAAAATAGTGGGGTCGACTACCCCCGGGCCCCCCCAAAAAAAATTCCCCCCCCCCCCCCCTCCAAAAAATGTTTTCTTCATTTTTCCTTTAAATCTAAAATACGAAAAATTGGTTTGATTAAACCTCTTGGGGCAAAGCCCCTAGAGGCTAGGGGCGAAGCCGCTAGTAAGTAAATGATGTAGGAATAAAAAAATACATTTGTTCAGGGATCTAAAGGGATAATACAATGTCAGAAAAATTGATGTACAACCCCAATGATCACAAACAAAATTACCGCTTTTGTAGATTACACTCAACTTAATAAACCAACTAATTAAATTTCAATAAAAGTCCATAAGGTTATGAAGCCGACGAATAAGAAAATGTTATTATAAAACTTTGGGGACTAGTGTAATAATAAACAGCCCAATATCCTCTAGCTCCTTGCAAGAATTTGTCCTGCTTGGTTGTACTTTTAGGGAACGCTTAGTTTGGGTCTTTTACTACAGATAAACAAAATCTATTCCCCGTGTTTTTATAAAGCTTTGTTATGGTTTAATTTAAATCTATAGACCCCCTGACCGGAATATGGAAAAAAGGAAACATAATCAATCTCCCCTTTCCCTACACCTTTTAAACTCTTAATTCATACCTGATATACTATCCTATTAATTAGAGAGTAAGCTTTTTTGTCTGTAGCTATAAGGATATCGCTACCCACTGAACCGACATTGAAGCTTCTTATAGGCTCAGGGAAGGGCTATTTAGGGGGAACCTCCACCCTCCCAACTCAAATGCCCCTAGAGACTTCCAGGTGGCGTAACCACTAGTTAGATTATAAATCAGACTGCACCCTTAACAGATAAACTTTATTTAAAACTTATTACCAATTTCCTAGAATGGATAAAAGTTTAAATCCGTTTAACAAAAAAATTCGGTTTAAAAATAGAATGAACGGAAAAGTTGGACGTTATTGTTCCCTTTTTTTATTTTTGTTAGTAGAGAAGCTACTCTGTAATTCATCGTGTTTGTCCGTCAATCTTTAATGCTATGGGGGAAGGATAATTTTATTTTGTGCTTTGCTACTTATGGATGTTGTTCTTTTCGATATATTAGATCATTTCAACATGATTTTAAAGTAATTGAAATCTGAGGTGAATTCTTAAAAATACTGCCTCACTAAAATCAGTTTGCCCCACTAATATTAGTGAGGCTCGCTAACAATTTTTAGAGGGGATAATTTTGCCTCACTAAAATTTTAGTGGGGCAAACTGATTTTAGTGAGGCAAAAGTTTTTTTTAAGAATTCACCTCTGCTGTATTACTATTGCTGTATCAATGCTGTATCAATGCAGGGATCTATAGGGTGAGACAATGGCCAATAAATAAAATGTACATCCCCAAAATTACCCTTTCTATAGATTATAAGAATTATACAATTAATAGTTGAAACGATTGGGCACTCAACTAAATGAACCAAGCAATCTAAATTCAATAAAAGTCCCCAATGTTGTTAAGCCAACAAATAATAAAACTTTATTATAAGACTTTTGGGAATAGTGTAATAAACAGCCCAATGCCCCCTCCCTCCTTATTATCAATGTCAAAGCATCAAGTCCTTTCTGTTTTAGACTCGACCCGTAGCCTTAGTCATTAATGATTTCTTATTTCTAGCCCCTGCGGGGTCATCTTTAACATTAACCTAACTTAATCCAAAATAACCTATCAAAAGCTACTGTGAAAATACGACGACTTTCTTTCCATGATCCGTTCTTTCTGTTTTAGACTCGCTCCCGTAGCCTGACTCAGCTGGAGTGTCTGGATGATATGGACTGTCCTGATTCTAGTTGTGGTGGCGCGGCTTCAGGTCTCATTCCACCTAACTCAAGGAGGCGTAAACTATCCTCGGCTGGAAAGGTAAATGTTTTGTTCAAAGCTGTTTATGATGCCTATAAAAAAGACGTCGTACAATACAAATTACTAATGATGATAGTCTATATTACAGACTAAATTACCAATGGTAGACCAATATACATTTTAATAGACCAATGGTAGGCCAGTATGACGTCATTTTTTATAGGCACTAGATATTCCACTGTTTGCCCCTATAAAGCTCAACAACTTTATTACTACGTTCGACATTTTGCAGAAAAGCCTCTTAATTTCCTATTTTAGGCCTTTTTGTCAACTTTTAAATTTCCTCCTTGCACTTTTTTTTACATATTTTACAGCTATTAGTTCGATAGTTGACCTTAAATTTAATATATTGGGACCTTAACTATCTCCCTTCCGCCCCCCTAAAAGATTTTTGTAGGGATACATTTTTTAGCGCAATTTTACTGAATTTCAGAATTTTTCCGATACTTTGTACCAGCGTTGCGGAGCCGTTTGATTTTGATGCGGCTCCGGCTCCGACCTGAAATCAAGAAAAAACTCGACATATTTTTTCCCCCATGTCTATTTTTGATAAAAATGTACTTGAAAAACTTAATAGGGGCATTTGCACATGACAAAACAGAGTTACCAAATTATAATTTATAAAAAATCTCTTTATTTATCTAGTCTGGAGCCGGAGCCGTGTTTTAACGAAAATTACGGCTCTGGCTCCGGCTCCAGCAAAATATGGCGGCTCCACGGCTCCCGGCTCCGGCTCCGCAACACTGCTTTGTATCCTTCTTCCATTCCAGTCTCCTGTCAAATAAGAACTTAAACGTCATTTTGTTCATTTCTTAACAATATAAACTACTAGAGTTGGGCTCGATATAATTATTTCGCTATTGGCTAGGTTTATTCAATGTTTTATTTACTTTCTTTTGGTTATCTGAATTCTGACTATTAACCCTATTCTTCCATTATCTTCTCCCTGACGATTTCTTTCTTTAAAATATTTTAGGATCTTAATATTCTTTATTTCAAATTATCGTCCTGAAAGGGTTAAAATGTTTAGTTAACTGTTAAATTTTAGTTCAATATCTGACCACATTACGCACATATCAATAGTATCAAATTATTTTAAAAATAAGTTTTCTTTAAATTTTCTGTTTTATGGATAGAAATTTAATACTTCAATATAATTGGAATAGCAACATGAAATAAAAAAATGAATTTATTCTTCATACAGTAAAATAATGGGTCTTATCGTTCTGGTCAATGAGAGTTTATTACAGATTATTGGAGCACTATGAGTTTTAAACATTTATCGCTTGGAAAACTTGAGCTAATATATAGACATTTATTTCCTATATAGATCTGTCATGGATCTTGATGCAATAAAGCAGGCTGTTTTGTAAATGTTAAAAATTGGAAGATTTCTTTAAACAAAAGTTCCCGCAAATATAAGTATTAATTAATCTTAACTAATTAGATATAAAAAAGGCTCCAATGAACTGTTTGAATAACTTATCGTAATATTCTAAATCTATTATAAACTTTTTCTAAACTTATACTTTTCTTTGTAATTACAAATTAGTTATGTAAGTTTTAAACAAAGACTTTTTTATATTCGAACAATTATCGTCTCGTATTATAGGCAGCTTACCGCGGATATTAAAATTAGAAATTATAAAGTTTATTTTAATATTCGTTCAAAATTGTTTGTAATACGATACTATATATGATTTTTCAGTGGGATTAAGAACCGGCTCTAATCCAGCGGTTATAAATCGGTTTCTAAGCCATACTGGAAAATGTGTTCTATTTTACTTAAATAAGTGGAAACATGTTAAAATATATACTAGTCTTTTTTCTTTATTAAAGTGTACAGACATGCAGCTAAAAAAGTTATACCATCTGATTACTCCATGATTTACCCAATCCTGCAATCAGTGAGTCAGTGATTAAAGAAAAAAAACAAATAAAATTATCATTTTTGCTGTCTTCAGAATACTCTCATTTTTGCCTATATGAAGTCCCTATAAAAATGACGTCTTACAATACAAATGAACAATACACAGACTAAATTACCAATTGCAAGCCAGTATGCATTTTAATTGACTAAAGGTAGGCCAGTATGACGTCATTTTTCATAGGCACTATGAAAAGCATGGGCCTATATCTAGTTTTGATCAAATCTGCAATTTTGTTTTTGATCAATATAATCATTTATGAAGTCGGCCAAATTTTATATTGTAAAATATTTATTTTAAGAGATGTATTTTTAAACTAGTCTTTAGTCTTTCTGCAACAATTTTGTGTCTAAAAGGGACTAAATAGTTGTATATATTAATCAAATTGATTGTGCATAATATAAGCAGAATAACTTATAATAGTCATTGTATTATAAACAGCTTTCCACGGATATAAAAATGTACAATTAAAAGATTAATACCAGTTTTGTTAATTTTTATATTCATGGATATGATACCATACGATAATGCTTTCTTCAGTTTGGCTTTGAATTGGTTCTAATCCAGCGGAAATAGATCGGTCTCGAAGCCATACTGGAAAATTTATTCAGTTTTCTAAAAAAAAAAACCAATTTTTAGGTATCTGGTACAGAATTCTTCACGGCTATAGTTGATTTTGGACCTGATGGACAAAGCATTGAAGAAATAGTAGCTGTCGGAAGATCTACAACTCTTAGGAATATAAAATATTTAATTAACTTAAATCCTTAAATAAAAGAGGTAGGATGTCTGTCTGTCTATCTGCCTATTTTTACTACACGATCTTGCAAATTGAATTTACTTCTCATATTCAGTGAGAAGTATCACCACTAAATAAAATACCCCTCACAATATGTTTTTTTACAATTAAAACTAAAAATTAGGTAAAAGGGACACCTTTCCCCCTCCCTTTTCCCCCTCTCTTCCCCTTTCCCCTCAAGATTTTCCCCAAATATATTTCTAAAGGCATGAAAAAAGAATATAAAATTTTCTTGGTTTGTCCTACGCCTGTGTACCTGACTAGAATTTAGATTTTTTCAAGTATGGCTTCGAAACCGATTAATATACGCTGTATTAGAACCGGTTCTCAGCCGTTATATATAATAATGTATAGCATCGTATTACAGACAATTTTCCACTAATATTATACAAGATTTATGAAATTAATAACAGTTTGTTAGTTTGGGCCTTCGACTCCTCGGGTTTAACAAAACTGGTTTTAATTTTTTATTTTAATATCCACAGAAAGCTTTCTATAATACGATGCGATATATAACTATTTTGAAACTTGAAAGTAAAAGGGACTCTAGTCCTGCGGGGCCTTCCAGAACTATAATAAACCTAACTTAGAAGCCATATCCAATAGTTTGTAAAGTACTATTATATTAAACAAGGAAGAGAACATCCATCAGTAGGGAAGCCCAAAAATATTATAGACGACGGACCAATAGATATTATACATTTTAAAGTACATGCTTACAGTTCATTGAAGTCTTAACAAGAAATTTAGGATCATTGAAAGAAAACGAAGTGGCGGGTTTCGTCGTATTTTCAAAGTTGCTTTTGATACGATATGTTAGGATTGGTTAGGTAAGGTAAATGCTAATTATTGCCCTGTTGGGTAAGAACCCCACACTGGGGCTAGAAATAGGAGAAAAGCTACTGTGAAAATACGACGAAACTTCGTTTTCTTTCAATCATTCGAAGCGATGAATATTATTTAAATCAACTAAGAAAATTACATTTTTACTTTAGAAATTTAATATCTTTAAAACACATCGTCGGACAAGAATTATGGAGAAATATAATCTTCTCCGTAATAAAATAAGCCATCTATCTTTAAAAGCAGCTAAGTACAACATATTACCAATAAAGAAAATCTTCGCTGTAAACAAATCTTTCCTGTACATATTATAAATAAAATAATTATGTATTATTAGAAAATATTGTTCAATAATATACGCCTCAACCACTTGCATATACTTCAGGGATCTATAGGGATAAGACTATTGCCGATGAATTGATGTATATCCCCAATGATAATTTACAAAATTATCCCTTCCGTAGACTACATTTAGTGGTTGAGACGTTTAGACACTCAACTAAAAGATTCAACCAATCAATTTCAATAAAGGTCCCTAATGTAAGACAATGGTCGATAAACTGGTGTAAATCCCCCTTGATAGTAGACAAAAGTTCACCTTCTGTACATTAATGGGTGAAACGTTTGGACACTCAACCAAATGATCCAATCAATCAAAATTCAAGATAATTCAAGTCTATTAAGCAAACAAATCCGACATCTTTATTACCAATGTCCCCCTACCTCCTTGCATAAACTCACAGAAATATAAAACACTCGTGTCATATTTACAATAACTTCTTTATATATTTCCATAACAAATTATGCTTCTGTAACATGAAAATCGATATTGGAAATATGTAAACCCAAAAATAGAAACTTTATTTACTACAGGTAATTGAAAGAAAAATGGTTTGTGTTTAATAACAATGTTTTTATTGTGTAGAATAAATGCTGGTTATTGTCAGGGATCTAAAGGGATAAGACAATGGCCGATAAATTTATGTACATCCCCAATGATGATACACACAATTTACTTTCTGCAGATTACAATTATTTGTTAAATGTTTGGACATTTAACTTAATAAATGAACCAATTAAAGTTCATTTAAAGTCCTCGAAGTTGTAAGGCGAACGAATAAGAAAACGTTATTAAAACTTTGGGGACTAGTGTAATAAACAGCCCATTGTCCCCTTCCTTCCTGGTTTATTATGCACCTTCAGTCAGGTTTAATCTAGAAGCACTATATTCAAATTCAATTACATTTTCTTTGTGGTTTATAATAACAGTAGATCTGGCTAAAAAATCATCGTTGTTTTATCGTTTTGAAAAAGTAACAGGATGGCTGTTTGGCTGTCTGTGTAGCGAAGGATTTCGCTAAAGCTTTTTATAGATTCAGGGAAGGAGCCATTTTTGGAAAGAGTTCCTCCACTCTCCAAGGAGGAATTGCCACTGAATAAAAGTTATCCCCAATTAAAATTTTAGTTTTCCTTTTTTGAAAGAGGAGGGTCGTAGTCAGAAAGGGTTTAACTGTTATTTGCATCTACATTATGACCCAAAATTTAGCTAAAATACTATTTTAATAATAAATAACTGACTAAAATTTTGTGTACATTTATGTTCATTTCAATTCCACATAAAAAAAATTGAAATAGCTTTCTGGATATTTTTCATAGACTTAAAAGGATGAAAGGGTAAATAATATGTATGTATTTTAAAACGTTGGTTTAACCGTTAATGAAAAAAATCTACTTTAAAAAATGGCGCTATCCCACAAAGTACCTTTTTGAGCATTGATGAAACCCTTTTCATATCATTAAATTAACTTTAAAGGGGAGGGGGGGTAATTTTTCGTTTGTTTATTTATTCCTTTACGGCAGGTAAAGTTAAGTTTTATTAGTACTAGGTAACCATTCAGGCACCGCATTAATCATTAAGGCCATTGCATAGGATAGGCATTGGAAAAAAACATCTCTACATTATTAAATGGGAGGGGGGGGGGAGGTATCAGTGCTTAACAGGCACCATGTGTGGAAGCACCAACAAAAAAATCATTAATATGCTGATAAAACACAATTGTAACAATACAATGTTAAAAAGAATGTATTGTATATAAATGAACTATTGATTTAAAACGTAATATATTTGTTTAAGTTCTAGACATAGCTTATTTAAATCATTTTTCCTTTTATAATACACTGGTTAGGTCATATTTGTAAAAAACACATGCTTTCCTTTAAAGTGCAACCATCAAACATTGAGAACCAACCCCTTTTTCTTTAAAGAAATTGAAAATAAGGATTTTTTACTTGTGACTAAACCAACCCTGCGGGAGGTCCTAACCATACAGGGCCTAAACCTACAGGGCTACCAAACAACAAATATAAAGTATCCTAACCTGACCTAAAGTAAAAAACAAACAAACTTAAAACTATCCCCACCTCCATATTTTATATTAATTTCAAAATAAGGGAAGGGGTAGGTTTTTTTATTGCTTTGGGAAATTGCCAAAAAATCTCTCGCGAAGTAAAAATAAGGACACCCAAAACCAACGGTTTTTAACTTCCTTTCTAAGTTATATAACTAAAATAATCCTCATTGTATGAAATTTTTACAATTTTATAATAGAATAAAAAGATTTTAAATGTCAGTTTCTTCATGCTATCAATCCTTTTATTATTCCTTTATATAATTCAATCAGAGTTTGGGATTTGTGTGGACTATAATGTCTCATGTGGTTGTTTTTTATTATTTCTTTTTATAATTCTATCAAAGTTGAGGATTTGTGTGGACTATACTGTTCTCTTGTGGTTGTTTTGTATTATTCCTTTATATAATTCAATCGAAGTTTGGGATTTATGTGGACTATAATGTTCTTTTGTGGTTGCTATTTTGAAGGTTAAGTCTTGAAATGGTTTTTGGTATGTTACTCCCATCCCTAGAATATAAGGGCTCAGACTATAGTGATGATAATATTTGAAAGAAACTTTAAATACAATTTGTCTCTGATCAACGAATGTAACGAACGAGATGTCTCCGCAAATTAACTTACACAATAAAAAAATGAACAGATGCTTTTTATAAGAAATCTGCAGTATGTCAAAAAAATTATATTTAAATGTGGAGCTTTAGCCTAGCTGCCCTAGGTGTCATAAAAAGTATCTCCAAAACATTTTCTAAAGCCCTAAGAAAATGACTAAAAACTTTTAAAATCCTCGATATATTAATTTAAAAAAATGGTATAATTTGTAATTAGTATCCATTCAAATTTTTTTTAAATATATGTTTGATTCATTAAAAAATATCTTAAACATTTTTAATATTATGAAACTGTTTTCATCATAGTTTATTATTTTTATCTAATTATTAACTACACACAAAATTAATTAATGTGTGAGCCAAAAAGTTACAATTTAGTTTTGTAAGTAGATCTCTTTGAAATATTGACATAAATGTCAGGGATCTAAAGGGATAAGACAATAGCCGATAAATTGGTGTACAACCCCAATGATGATCACCAAATTACCCCTTTTGTAGATAACAATTGGTGGTTGAAACGTTTGGACACTCAACTTCATGAATCAACTAATCAAAATACAAGAAAAGTCCCCAAAGTTGTAAAGCCAACGAATAAGAAAATGTTATTACAAAACTTAAGGGACTAGTGTTATTAACAGCCCAATGTCCACTCCATTCCTGCATAAATGTTCTCAATGTTCCCTCCCGGATTTTACAATATCATAACATTTTATAACATATTTCGGTTCAAGTGCAGTTTACAATAAAAAGTTCCTGGTAACGAACATCTCCAAAAATTTATGAACTTTAAAGGCTTCTGACGGGTAATATATTATTCTCGCACAAAATTTTAATAAACAAAATAAGGCCTACAAATAATCTGGAATAGGATGCTGTGAGTATTGGTGCAAAAAATATGACGTAACAAAAAAAATTAGCCAATGAGAGGCCGTTATTGACCAATGCACATAGGGGCAACAAGGGGCATCAATTCACCACCCCCAAATCAAGTTTTAATCATTCTATGAGTATTATCATACGCAATGTACATCAGATTTCAAAGGAATCGTAAAAATACGCTTTTTATGTAAGCTTTCTAAAGTCTGAAAGTCAAGATATGCAAAAATTTTCTTACAGAAAAAGGCATATATTTTGTGTTTCACCAACAATTTTAAAAGTATTATAAAATCTCTTAGAATTAACGTAATTAGACAAAATAACTTCAGGTGAGTCATGCACTACATGTATTTTGACAATATAAAAGAAAAAAACACAAATTAAAGATATTAGTCCTAAATAATTCTAGTTGAAGTTAAGATTTTAGTTTATTTTTGTTTGTTTTATAATCAACATTTGAGTAGATAGTAAGAGGAAACATGTTTTCACCGGTTGCCACCGGCTAAAAATACGATATTTGTTTACCCAAAGACATATTATAATCGCCTGTACTGGTCTCACTTACCCCCCCGCGCCCCCGTAGGGGTTTTTAGCGCGTTTTCTGAGGCTGGGTGCACGAAAAGTTTGTTAGGAAAATCTTTTAAACGCGCTTTTAAAGTCAATATGTGAGATGTAATACATATAAATAAAAGACACAAAAACATAGTTATGAGAAATATTTATTTGATCAGACTTTGAATTAAAGTTGATAATGAATATTTTCAAGTTCTATTGCACTAAATGATTGAGAGGGGAGGGAGGGGGGGCAAAACCTCTTTATGTTTGATGTTTTAATGTAACTGAATAATCTTTTCTATGGATTATTACAAATATCAGGGATCTAAAGGGATAAGACAAAGGTCAATAAATTGATGTACATCCCCAATGATAATACACAAAATTACCCCTTGTGTAGATTAAAGTTAGTAGTTAAAACGTTTGAACACACAACTGTAAAACTTAGGGGACTAGTTTTATAAACAGCCCAATGTCCCCTCTCTCACTGCGGAAAGGTAAAGATAATATTCAAATAACGAAGTGTTCTTATAATCATTCTAATTTGGAATTAGCAAGTAGTCTATCTGTCTGTCTATTGGTAATGCTTTGTTTTTAAATTATGTAGGTACATGGTCTTCATGTTTAGCGTTAGCAGTTTTATTTAGAAAGGGAGAGGACATTACACTAGTCCCCAAACTTCAAAGTTTTATAATAACGTTTTTATATTCGTTGGCATAACAACTTTAGGAAATTTGATTGATATTTTATTGGTTGGTTCATTAAGATGAGTATCAAAACTTTTCAACCACTAATTGTCATCTACAGACAATCAATTTTGTATTTATAATTTATTATTTAATGTATCAATATTGGGGATGTACATACATTAATCGGTTATTGTTTTGTTCCTTAGATCCCTGGGCGTTAATCTATAATAAAAAGTAGCTTGATGTCTGTTTGTTTGTCCGTCCGTCCCTTAAGATCTCGGTAACCACTAAACCGATTAGATTCTACTCTTCAGGGAATATATCTACTGGTCCTGTGGTGGTTTAAAGCTATTTTACAAAAAAAAAATCCTCTAAATTTTTTCATATTTCTATAATTAGGATTGGTCCGTCCGTACGTCTGTTACAGTTAGCTCTTTTAGTTAATTTAAACAGGCTAGAATTGTCCTATCGATTTCAAACTTTTCATGCCGTTTTCTACAACAGTTAGGTACGACTTAGAAAGCACAGCAACCAGAAAGTCCGTACATCCATTTATAACAAGCTAATTTTTTTTATTTTATGACAACAAATAATGGTTTTGAATGTTAAAAATATCATATTCATTTGATTTTTGAATACTGATTCCTAGTACAATAAGGTATAGTGTTATAAGCGAAGCATCTCTATAAAAGTCCTAAAAACGTCAGTATGTCCTTAAACAGTAACATGTATTCAATCAGTTTTAATTACAATTTTGTATAGACATGCATTAATATTCAGTTCTGACACTTCACAAGTGTTAGTGTTCGTTTGTCCTTCCATTTCAGAGCTTCGCTTCTATGGATGTTGTCATCCTTGTTTAATTACCTCTTGGAGCAAAGCCCATAGAGGCTAGGGGCAAAACTGCTAGTATACATATAAACAGTAAACAAGAATCATAATATCATTATAAATATAGATATTAGCCAATAAAAATTTATGTCAATCATGCTCACATTTATAATGGATTTATTATTAAGTGAAACTTGTAGCTTGCTAAAATAAGAATCCCCATCCACCCCTTTACAACATCCTCTCCCCTTCTACTGAAATGAATTAAATGACCCCAAATTTGACATTTTGAATACTTTGATGGATAGAAAGATGGATAGGTAGATGAATAGATATATGGATAGAGGGATGGATAGATGGATGGATAGATAGATGGATAGATAGATGGATGAGTAAATGGATAGACAGATGGATAGACGGATAGATAGATGGATGGATGGATAGATAAATGGATAGATAAATGGATAGACAGATTGGTAGACAGATGGATAGAGGGATGGATAGATGGATGGATAGATAGATGGATAGATAGATGGATGAGTAAATGGATAGACATATGGATAGACAGATGGATAGACAGATGGATAGACGGATAGATAGATGGATGGATGGATAGATAAATAGATAGATAGATGGATCGATAGATGGATAGATAGATAGATAGACAGATGGATAGATGGATAGATAGATAGATGGATAGATAGATAAATAGATAGATGGATAAATTGATGGATAGATAGATGGATAGATAGATGGATATATAGATGGATAGATAGATGGATAGATAGATGGATATATATATGTATAGATAGATGTATAGATAGATGAATAGATAGATGAATAAATAGATGGATAGATAGATGGTAAGATATATGGATAGATAGATGGATAGATAGATGGATAGATAGATGGATAGATAGATGGAGAGATAGATGGTTAGATAGATGGATATATAGATGGATAGATAGATGGATAGATAGATAGATGGATAGATAGATAGAGGGATAGATAGATAGATGGATAGATAGATGGATAGATAGATGGATAGATTGATGGATAGATAGATGAATAGATAGATGGATAGATAGATTGATAGATAGATGGATAGATAGATGGATAGATAGACGGATGGATAGATAGATTAATAGATAGATGGGTAGGGTAAGGGGGCGCTATTTTTGGGGAGGGGTTAATCTGGTAATTTTCCATCTACCTTCATTAAATGACCTTTATCTCCATGTTCCTTTCAAATGACAGAAAAAAACATAAAAGCAAATTTGTTCGTTGTTAAATTGCCTACAAAAAAGTATTTAATGAAATTTTTGTGGGATGAATTTTAAGGGTACTAAATAATTAAATCCCCTTTTTGATTGATTTGCCCCAATGTGCAATGGTAAAATTTATAGTGGACTCTCATTGGCTAATTTTTTTTGTTACGCCATATTGTTTGCACCAATACTCACAGCATCCTAGAATAGTCATTAATTAATAATGCACATTTATCTCGCACTGCATACAAAAGACTTATTTTACGCATTTTTTCTTCAGTGAAGCTTTCCCTGAGCATCATTGGATCTTTTCTATTCCAGATTATTTGTAGTCAATCTTATGCTGCTTAAAACGGTGTGCGGGCATGACATGTACGTTCACCTAGCAGCTAGCAGCCTCTAAACTTCTTAAATCTCTGGAGATAATCGTTACCAGGACCACCATTACCGTGAACTGCACTAGATCCTATATTTTTGACCAAAACAAATTAATTTCTATTCTAAGGCAAAGGTATAAAATTAAATCCATTTTCTTAGAAATCTAAAACATTTTTCTCGGAGACTCAAATCCGCTTCTTTCTCATTGAAATTTGACATTTGTCAGTACATTTTATTCTCGGGTCCACGGTCTATGAAACTAGAAGTATTAATCTTCAATCTTCAAAAAATCAAATCAATATTTTATACTTATCAGGGAAGCGATATCAAATGTTTGTGAAAGACGAGGTAAGGTTTATTTTTAGTAGCACAACTATTCTAAAATTAGGGTGTGTTAGTATGTCCTTTTACTGTCAAAACATACTGACGTACTGTGTTACAGTTGTACTCTGTAACAGATAAGCAGCTTATAGTGCCTATAAAAAATGACGTCATACAATACAAATGACCAATGATAGGTCAGTATACATTGAAATTGACCATTGGTAAAATGTAAACTAGCCTATCATTGGTCATTTGTATGATATGATGTCATCTTTTATTAGGCTCTATAAGCTGCTTTTCTTTTACAGATAAGTTTTTTAGTTCTATAAATAGCTGTTTCATAAAATATACTTAATTGTCAATGCTATTTTTAAAAGCGAAGCTTTTCTATAATTAGGGTCGGTCCGTACGTCCGTCCGTACGTCCGTCCGAGATAGATAGCTTTTATTCGTTAATTTAGGCATGTTATAATTGTCCTATCGATTTCAAACTTTGCATGATGATTCCTGTAGTAGTTGGGTACGATTTAGAAAGCGTAGCAACTCTATAATCATTACCAGAATGTCCATACGTTCATTTTAAACATGTTGATTTTTCTACTTTTTTAACAACAAATTTTCAAGTGTTATAATTATCCGTTTGATCTGATTTTTGGTATATTGATTCCTGGGACAACAAAGAACAATATTATAAGCGAAGCAACTCTATAATCAAGTCCAAAAATGTATGTCCATAAACATTATCCTGCTTCAAACAGTTTTTCAACAAATTTACTTACAATTTTGCTTCGACTCTTATACTTTTAAATTCTGATTATTCAGTTCAGATACTATACAAATGTTAATGTCCGTTTGTCCTACCGTTTCAGTGCTTCGCTTTTATGGATGTTGTCATCCTTGTTGTTATTAACTGAAATAGATTAAAAAGTTATACTTAATGTTGGTAAGAATTTATTTGATAATCGTTACCAGAAATGTCATTAAACAGTATTCCGTATTTATGCAAATTTGGAACAAATTTTCTTAAACTAGACTTATACATTTATATTCTGCTCATTCAGTTCTGACAAGTGTTAATGTCCGTTTGTCCTACAGTTTTAGAGCTTCGTTTTTATGGATGATGTCATCCCTATTTTGTATACAAGATCTAATAATATAGGAAAAGAACGACAAAAAAGGAATGTTATTTGTAGATAATCTTCGCTCCATAAATTATGTTTTGTTGTTATCTGTGCCTAGTGAATATTTCATGGATATAAAGGGATAAGACAATGGTCTATGAATTTATGTACATCCCTAATGATGATAAACAAAATAACCTCTTCTCAACTAAATGAACCAACCAATCAAAATTTTATAATAGTCTCCAAAGTTGTAATGAAATCGAATAAGAAAACGTTAATATCAAATTTTGGGGACTAGTGTAATAAACATCCCAATGTCCCCTCCCTCCCTGGAACATTTTTCTTTGTGCTGTGCAGTACCAAGCCAGGCTTTGGGCAGCAGGCTTCTGGCAGGCATGGGGTTGGCTTCTGGCAGGCACGGGCTGGCTCTGCTGGCTTACCTCAATGTTTTGACGAGACTTCGATTATAGATTTGATTTCATGATTCAAGTACTCCACAGTTTTTACAAAGATCTCATGCTTTCACTAGCATTAACCTTTCTTGTTTATTTCAAAATATTAAAACGCATTAAATTTGTGCATTGTTTGAGAGAGTATTTTATTAGAAATAAACAACAATAGAAGTGAATAATTGTATGTTATGTACATATTTCAATGTGATTTTGAGTTAAATTAATTAATTAATTAGTTTTTTTCAGTGCATACATTTTTAAAGAATAAGATTATAGAATTATAGAATCTTTCTAACAGTAAATAAATATAAAAAATATAACTAAATATATACCATAGAAAAAAATTATATAAAGTCTAAATGATTTCTTCTTTTTATTCCTCTCTTTATAATTTTCAAAAATAACATGGATAATTCGATTTTGTTTTGATGAACTGTAGACTTTTAGTAACTATTAAAAGAAAATTAAGATAAAAACCTCTGTCCCAAATTTCAATTCGTCCAATTTACTAAAATTGAATTTGTGTAGGATTTGTTTAAAACATTGCACTAAAGAATATTTAGTTTTCTTTTCTATTTTTCTAATGTTTTTTACTCTACCCTTTAAAAGTCTTTCTCGGTTTCTATTTTTACAATAAATACAGGGAGGGTTGGGTCCATGGACTGTAAATGGTACCCAAAGTCTTTAAAACATATTTTTATGCTTAATTTGATTGGATGGTTTATACTATCAGTGTCCAAACTTTTCAACCAATTGTGTAAATCAGGGGTGGGGGTAATTTTATTAATTATTATTATCATACTGTTGTGCGTGTGCAGTTTGACGTCATCAGTTCAATGGTTCAAAATAATAAGAGAAACAGACAGATAAACGGACAATAAAGTATTATAGAGTAGCTTTGATAATGAAATATTTAGAACAAAATATGCTTGATAACTCAATTTTGCATAATTACCTATGCAAATAAAGTTTTTTTTCTGTAGATTTTTTAAAATTATTAAAATTAAGAGATATAATAAGTTTAATTTTTACTTTTAAAAATTTACTTTAAAAAGTTTAATTGTTTAAAAATATCATTATTAATAAAATATATTTTTACTAGCGGATTCGCCCCTAGAAGCCATGTTCAATTTAAGTTTTAAAGAAGTAAAAAAAATTTTTTGGTGGGGTGGGCATTTTTATCATGAGGGGAGTGGTAATACTCTCCCCTTAAATAGTTAAGAAACTTCCCCGAACCTATAAGAATCTTCACTGTAAAGGAGAACCATGTCGGTTCGGCGGTTATCGAGATCCTTCGCTACAGAAAAAAAAGCTCTTTGTATATAAAAGGATATAAATTTACGCGCAGTCAGCACAGTAGCCGCAAATTTTTTGGCCGACTTACCTTAATATTAGCAGTATTAGCTTAAACTGCGGATAAACGGCTGCGATTTTTTTTAAAATGGAGAGTGTTTTTGCAACAACCATGGTTTACTGAAAAGGTTGCAAATTGCAGATAATACAACGGGTGGCACTAAATTCGGCATGTGGCTGTTGTTAATGCCGCGGCTTTTTAAAGTTGTAACTAAAACGCAGCTGCCGAGCCCTATAATATACATTATACACGATTCTGACATTAAATATGAATAATTAAATACGCCATACATTATTTAGTTGACTTTTGCAGAAAAAATGACAATATGATTCTTCAGCCATTCCATAGAGTTCTGTGTTCTTGTATTAATTCTAAACACTACTAGTGGCTACGGCCTTAGTTTCAAATATGGGGGTGGTATACAACCCCAACCCTTGCTTTACATGAAGCTTTTAATACTGCCTATAAAAAATGACGTCATACTGGCCTGCCATTGGTCAATTAAAATATATATAGTGGCCTGCCATTGGTTATTTAGTCTGTTTTAGTGTGTTTTGGTCTATTATTGATCATATGTATTGTGAAGTATTATCATGTTATGAAATCGGGAAAGCTGCATTTCTTACTGAGGTTGCTTTACCCTCTAAAAAAAGCAATAGACCAATAAAAGAATCTCTTTAAGCCAATGTCATAAAAATGACGTCATACAATACAAATGACCAATGATTTGCCAATATAGTTTCAATTCACCAATAGCAGGCCTAGATAACAAGTTATTTAGATATTTTATTTCTAAGAAGCGCTGGAAAGTGTCATGTGTGACGTCATCAAAATACGTCTATTATCCATCTCATTTTTAGGGGTTTCCTTTCTCACTTCTCCTCTCATCCCTCCTTTAGTTTTTAGACGCATTTTTATGACGTCGCACATGAAACTTTACAGCGTTTCGATTTCTAACCTTTAATTAACATTTTTTTAAATTAAAATAATTTTTTTACTCTCTTAAAACTGAAGAGGTGTAAAATTCTATAATAAAAAATATAATGCAAGATGCATTTAGTTGAGAAAACTGAAAAGAAGAGCTAAAGTTTTTGTTCAAAATCACCGCAAAAGTATCATTGGTGAGCATACTTCCACAGGGATCTAAAGGGATAAGACAAAGGCCGATAAATTGATGCACATCCCCAATAATGATATCATAAAAATGACCTCTTCTGTAAATTATAATTAGTGGTTGAAACGTTTGGATACTCAACTTAATTAACCAACCAATCAAAATGCAAAAAAGTCCCAAAAATGTTAAGCCAACGAATAAGAAAACGTTATTATAAAACTTTGGGGACTAGATTAATAAACAGCCTAATGTCCCCTCCCTGGCATACTTGACTAACTAAATATTGTAATAGAGCACTTCTTAGATCCTTATACAAAAAAATCACGCATGAACGGAAAAAGCCTAAAAACTATCCTTAATTATAAAAAATACTTTAAGAAATGATGGTGTGTTGAAAAAAAATATTTTTTCCAACAATTGAAAGAGATTTTTATATTTTTCTTATCGTCTATGGTGAAGCCATGGCTGCCAACACAAAAATGTTAAAACCGTATTTTTGTTCTCATTTCAACAATTTCAAGAGTTGACATGAGATTCATACCTTAAACTTTTCCTTTAAACTTGCTTGGCAATCGAAAACCTTTAAATCAACACATTTATTAATGTGTAGGAGTACAGCTCTTCACAAGTCATTTTTACCTGGAGGTCGATTGTGGAAAAACCCCTGCCTAATATCAAATTTTTTTTTCATAAATGGAATAGTCTATACTTGGGTAAAATATGGTATCAATTCTAGATTGGAGACGTTATTCTAACTAGTTCTATAACTGAATAATCTTTTTCTAAAAATCTAGCTTCCTTTCTTTGCACTTCTTTGTACTTTCTTTTCTTGTCAAAATGATAAAATGATTTAACAAATAGCTGTTTAGGCCTTCCTAAACGAAGATCCAATGATTGTGATGAATATAAGCATCCATGATATGCTTCACAGCTCAATATGTATAAGGTATAGTAAATATTACAAATCTTAAACGGCAACCATGATTTTACATCAATTTCTTTTTGATCTTAAGAGCTTTGCTTTAATGAATATTGTCATCCTTTAAACTTTTAACAGTCGTGCGCCTTGCCGTACCTTAATTGGTTGGGGGGGGGGGGGGTAGATATACCACACTTTTCTGGGATCTTGCTGAGTCAAGTATCAACTGTTGGGAATATCAAAGGATGACTCCATGCAAAATTTGAGCCGGATCCGGCCAAAACCGGCCGTGAATTTTATGAAAAACCGGTTCTTTCCGGTTTTTAGGGGGTATCTGTAAATCGATTCAGCTGGAGCAAAACCGGTTAGAGGTACAAAAAATTTTACTTCACATGAAATTTAGCCAATGCAATTGCGTACAAAAATGTACTTCATCATCAACTTGATTGGACAACTCTTTCCCCTCCTAAATGTCCATTAAAACCTCGGCAACGGCAAAAATCGCCAAAAATCACGCCTTCGGCGGCAAATAACGGCTAAACGGTCAGCCGGAGGCGAATGAAACATAAATAAAGAAATGTCTGCCTCAAAAAGTTGTTCAACATCAAAGAGATGCTTGAAGTCTCTAAAACTACTCCTTCCCCTCCTTTAAGGGGAAAAACTGAAAAGACGTGATTTTCAAAAGTATGCCCACTTCGTGGGTGTGGGGGGCACTGAACCCGTCACCCCAGGGTCACCAAATATAAAGTCTAGACGGCCCACAATGCTGAATTTTCACCAAGTGAAAGTCTTGTGTCATTATCTCTTATGAGAAAAAAGTTATTAATTAATTAAAATTTCAAATTGTGATTTTTTGATGGATTTCTTTGATGAAATGACAGGCTGGTCAATTTTTAGGCCATTTTTTGCGGTTTTTGGGCCGTCACGCCCAAACGGTTTGAGATAATCTCATGGGACCTTTTGCCCAACCTAAGTCTGGTTATTTGTGAGGTCTAGGAAAAAAAAACAGACTTACGCAAAAGATTATAATTATAATCTTTACACAGAAAAATGGCACGAGGTGAGGGTTTGAGGGGGCAAAATGAGCCGACCAGCGATTTTTGACGGCACGCAGCGACGTCGTGCTTCATCCAATCCGGGATTTTTTTTTCTTAGACCTTACAAATAACCAGGCTTAGGTCAGGCAAAAGGTCCCGTGAGATTATCTCAAACCGTTTGGTCGTGGCGGGCCGAAAACAGCAAAAAATGGCCTAAAAATTGACCAGCCTGTCATTTCATCAAAGAAATCCATCAAAAAATCACAAATTGAAATTTTAATTAATTAATAACTTTTTTCTCATAAGAGATAATGACACAAGACTTTCACTTGGTGAAAATTCAGCATTGTGGGCCGCCTAGACTTTATATTTGGTGACCCTGGGGTGACGGGTTCAGTGCCCCCCACACCCACGAAGTGGGCATACTTTTGAAAATAACGTCTTTTCAGTTTTTCCCCTTAAAGGAGGGGAAGGAGTAGTTTTAGAGACTTCAAGCATCTCTTTGATGTTGAACAACTTTTTGAGGCAGACATTTCTTTATTTATGTTTCATTCGCCTCCGGCTGACCGTTTAGCCGTTATTTGCCGCCGAAGGCGTGATTTTTGGCGATTTTTGCCGTTTCCGAGGTTTTAATGGACATTTAGGAGGGGAAAGAGTTGTCCAATCAAGTTGATGATGAAGTACATTTTTGTACGCAATTGCATTGGCTAAATTTCATGTGAAGTAAAATTTTTTGTACCTCTAACCGGTTTTGCTCCAGCTGAATCGATTTACAGATACCCCCTAAAAACCGGAAAAAAACCGGTTTTTCATAAAATTCACGGCCGGTTTTGGCCGGATCCGGCTCAAATTTTGCATGGAGTCATCCTTTGATATTCCCAACAGTTGATACTTGACTCAGCAAGATCCCAGAAAAGTGTGGTATATCTAGGGGGGGGGGGCGTTCAAGGCCCCCCCCCCATATTATCTCAGTTCCTATTAGAGTTAGAGGGGTAATTTTTGTTGTGCAAGTCCCCTGTTTGATAATGAATTTTCGACCTTTTATAAGTAAAAGTCAATTTTAGCTTCCTTCACCCTTTTATTTAACAACCTTTGTTTTTAGGTCCTTTTTTACTTAAAAATTTCAAACGGCTGTAATTTTCTTATTTTTGAAGCTAGAAGAACATTTTTTTCTAGGAAATTTTTTCTTTATGTAAAATTTTATATTAGAAATATCAAAACATAAATTTCAGCGGTCGCAGCTGTATTTTGCAGCTGCCAGCCGCCGCAGTCGGTGGTCGGCGGATCTTTATGAAATTTTAATACGTTAGACATGTAAGAAAAGCCTAAGTTTCTTGTGATAACAGATAATCAGCTCTATAACTCACTTTGTCCGTTTGTCTATTTCAGAATAGATTTTGTGCTTTTAAAATAAGGGGAAGGGGGTTGTACACTTTCACAGTAACAGTGCGCTCTGAAGCCCATATTTAAGATAGAGCTCTGAATTATAATACAATGGGTCAGTCTATAAATATTCTGCAAAACTTTTAATTTGGCGGTTTGGCGGCTGACCACTGGTGCAATTATTCAGCTAAACTTGTAAAATTGAACATGCAATCTTGTTTTTTTTTGGGGGGGGTTTGTTTTGGTTAATTATGAGAAAATATATCAACAGTAACAAAAAACTGTTGAGCTGCAAACTACCAGCCGCTGGCTGTGGCTATTAATAAATATTACAACAATTTTGCAGCTCAGCAGTTTTTCGTTACTGTTGATATATTTTCTCATAATTAACTAAAACACACCCTATGGTTTAAACAAAATTAATTTTCAAGTAGCTTCGCTACTGTAAAGTTGTTTTCATGCATAATGTATTTTTTTGTGTCCCATTTATGTAGGTTTAACAGGAAGGGATAGTTCATCTGCCAAGAGGTAATAAGGGAAGATTTAGCCAAACTCCCTGGATATCCTTTTCTATCTATATTACCTCATATATTTAAGACTATTTGTTAAAACATTTTATCATTTTGAAACGAAAAAAAAGTGCAAAGAAGTGTAAAGAAAGAAAGCTAAATTTTTGGAAACAGATTAATCAGTTATAGAACTAGTTTGAATAACGTCTCCAATCTAGAATTGATACCATATTTTACCCAAGTATAGACTATTCCATTTATGAAAAAAAAATTTGATATTAGGCAGGGGTTTTTCCACAATCGACCTCCAGGTAAAAATGACTTGTGAAGAGCTGTACTCCTACACATTAATAAATGTGTTGATTTAAAGGTTTTCGATTTTCAAGCAAGTTTAAAGGAAGAGATTAAGGTATTACTCATGTTTTAACTCTGAAAATTGTGCGTTTTAGAACAAAATTAGTATCTCCTCTTCAATGTGTTAAAATTGATGGCGTTGCTAAAGTCAAAACGAAAAAAATTAATTTTGTATTATTTAATGACTAAATGAATTTTTTTTTGAAAGACTATCAATTGTTTATGTATGTTTAATTATTTAGGATGGTTTTTAGGCATTAAAAAAAATTTCGTGAGTTCTATAATATTCCAGTCAATTTTGTCTCAATAAGAAAATTCTTCCATACAAATCATATGTGTCTGTCTGTCTGTCTGTCTGTCCCTATATTTGTCTGTCTGTCTGTCCCTATTTGTGTCTGTCTGTATG
The DNA here is from genome assembly GCF_053477335.1 of Acartia tonsa. Taxonomy (NCBI): domain Eukaryota; kingdom Metazoa; phylum Arthropoda; class Copepoda; order Calanoida; family Acartiidae; genus Acartia; species Acartia tonsa. The sequence goes on along the minus strand of NC_137263.1, from coordinate 51,399,509 downwards.
TTACTGAGTATTTGTTTGTGTACAGTTATTGGTTTGGAATATTAATCTTATGTGTTCACTTAAAGGATTTCGAATAACCATTTTTGTTTTATAATACCAAACTTAATCAATTTATTTGGCTTATTTTTCCTAGTTTTAATTGATTTTCTGTTCCTTTTTTATTGGGCCCCTATCAGGAGCTTAATTAGAAGGGGGGGGGGGGGCAAAAGGCCCCAACCTAAATATACTATCTAGATACGGTGCGATCATTCTAGAAACTGCCGTTAACTTCAGGGATCTGAAGAGATAAGACAATTATTACTAAACTGATGTACATCCTCAATTAGGATACGCTAAATAATCCCTTCTTTGATTTACAATCAGTGGTTAAAATGTTTGGACACTTAACTTAATAAACCAACGATTCAAAATTCAATAAAAGTCCATAAAGCCACAGAATAAAAAAAACTGTATCTTAAAACTTTGGGGACTAGTGTAATGAACAGACCAATATCCCCTCTTTCCGTGGGTAAGCTAATAGAATATACCGTCTGACGATAGAGTTTAACTTAAAGTCGAGAAGATAATACATTATGATAACCGCTTCTACCCCATCCCTTATTCTCTTCCCCATATTCAGGTCGGAAGAGTGACGCAAATTTCAGACCCCAGATTTGGCGATTTGAGAAAAGTTTATCTTTTTATTATAGCGAATTAGATAATCTAGCAAGCATCGCTTTTATCTTATAGAGAAAAATAGTAAATCAAACCGCAAAACTGAGATCTGAAATTTGCGTCACCCTTCCAATATGACGCAAGACGCATGACCGCTACGACCGTGGCATTATTTTAAACTCAATCCGTCTGACAGCTCCCATCGCCTTTATCCAGATATAAAAGGCTTTACTTCTTTTTTTTGTTTTACTACTTAATCTTGATAGTTTTTATGTAAGAGGATAAACATAATTAATACTATGAAAAAATGATATAATTAATTATTACTACTAGGTATAGGTTTATATGATCCCATTTATTATATTTTCTTAATCATAGACAATAGGTGTAGGGAGGGTTGGGGGACATTGGGCTGTTTATTACACACATCTTCTTATTCGTTGCCTCATTGACTTTGGAGACTTTTCTTGACTTTTGATTGGTTAATTCATTAAGTTGAGTGTCCAAACGTCTCAACCACTAATTGTAATCTACAGAAGGGGTGATTTTCATCTTTTTGTCAATTTCATCAATTTATCGGCCATTGTCTTTTCCTTTAGATCCTTGCTATAGTTGTCTGCTGCATATTAGTTAATTATAAATAGTTATTGGGATTGTTTATACATTATATTTACATAAAATATCATATTATAACAATAAGAACAATTATGATGATAAACAAGGATGCCAACATCCATAAGTAGCGCGAAAAACGTGAAAATATAGGAATCGATCTAGCACCCCTACCAATAGCAAGTCTTTTTTTTATTTTTCTACAATTGGACAATCCTTTTATCACTTGAAATATTGTATTAACTAGTTCGCTTTCTCTAAACTGATTCCTTTTTAACACTTTAAGTGTGTTTATAAAGCTAAAAGCTGCCACTAATGATTACCTTTGAAAATACCCATCAAAGTATGTAATTTTATTAAAGATTTGCCTAATAATATAACACTAGTCCCTAAAGTTTTATAATAGTGTTTTCTTATTCGTTGGCTTAACAACTTTGGAGGCTTTTGTTAAATTTTGATTGGTTGGTTCATTAATTTGAGTGTCCAAAGGTTTCAATTATTAATTTTTATCCAAAGAAGGGGTAATTTTGAGTATCACCATTGTTGAATTATATCAATTTATCGGCCATTGTCTTATCTCTTTAGTTCCATGATAATGATTGATAATATTCACGCTAAAAAATATATAAATTGTTTTGTTCAGGATTTGTTTAGGTTTGGATATTGATGGCTTAGATGTATTCCTGGACAACAACAAGACCCATTTGCCCCTATTCACCTCGGATACTTGTTTAGGTTTGGATATTGATGGCATAGATGTATTCCTGGACAACAACAAGACCCACTTGCCCCTACTCACCTCGGATACTTGTTTAGGTTTGGATATTGATGGCATAAATGTATTCTTGGACAGCAGTAAGACCCACCTGCCCCTGCTTACCTCGGATATTTGTTTAGGGTTGGATATTGATGGCATAGATGTATTTCTTGACAACAACAAGACCCACTTGCCCCTGCTTACCTCGGATACTTGTTTAGGGTTGGATATTGATGGCATAGATGTATTCCTGGACAACAACAAGACCCATTTGCCCCTGCTTACCTCGGGTACTTGTTTAGGATTGGATATTGATGGCATAGATGTATTCCTGGACAACAACAAGACCCATTTGCCCCTACTCACCTCGGATACTTGTTTAGGATTGGATATTGATGGCATAGATGTATTCCTGGACAACAACAAGACCCATTTGCCCCTACTCACCTCGGATACTTGTTTAGGATTGGATATTGATGGCATAGATGTATTCCTGGACAACAACAAGACCCACTTGCCTCTACTCACCTCGGATACTTCCTGGCTTAGTGGCAGGACTGTCAGAATTAAAAGTAAGTCATTGGTCAATTAAAATGCATACTGGCCTATCATTGGTCAAAGTGTTTTGTATAACGTCATTTTTTCAGGCTTTTAAGCACAGCCTTACAAATATTTTTATGTTCTAATGTTCATATGAGTATCTGTATGTCTGTAGCGAAGGATCTCGAACGGTTTATAACTATTTTTGGGGATGGTACCACCCTCCTAAATAGTAGCCCCTTAAAAATATCATAAAATTTTACTTCTTCTTTTTAAAACTAAACCCCCCTTCTCTCAAGTCACGCTAGAGGCCTCAAGGGGCGTATCCGCTATTAACTAACATATATTTTAGCGCTGCTACTCTATAAGTGAATTATGTTTGTCCTTTATTCCGTTTTAAGTAAATTATATTTCGAACTAAAACTTTCATTTTATATATGATTTCAAAATGTAATTTCAGCCACATTCCAGCAATAAAAAAAATTTAAAATGCTATACTTTTTATATAAATTTAAATAAAAACGTAATAATATGACCTAACCTCTCAAATAACCTTTACTTTTTCTGTATTGCTTAACCTTTCTATTTATCTATTTTCCTCTATATAAGTAGAATCTTATTATTCATTTATCAGCTTGTTATAAAAAAAAAATGGAATGACAACCGCGCTGAAACTGTTTTGAAAGAAAGGGTCGATTTTTGTTAAGTTGTGTGTTAACATTTAGTCAAATGCGCTTATTCAGTCAAACTGTCTGTCAGTTGATCTGTAATTATCTTCTAGGGAAAATTTAACATTCAACAAGATATTCACTATTATAAAAAAAAGTTTGAGGATTATTTCTAATTTCTAAGTTTTAAAATTATACCTGCTGAACTATTGCATGTACTTATAGGTCAATAATTGGTATAATTGTATATCATTTTCCCAATACTATACATAAATTATTTTTATTTCATTTTTCCTCCTGTAGAAAATATTTTCAAGTATTCAATCGAAACCGATTAATATCCGGTGGATTAGAACCGGTTCTCATCCATACGAAAAAAAATATGTCTAGCATCGTATTATATCCAGTTTTCAACAAATATAAAAATGTACAATCATAAGATTAAAACCAGTTTTTTAGCCCGTGCCTTCGGCATCTCGGGGATAAAAAGCTGTGTTTTTTTTTTATATTTTTTTTTTATAGCCACTATTAAGGCTTTTAATGTAGTAGAAAATTGCGAACATACGACAAATATACAATACATTATTCTAGATGAAATTTCACACAGTGATCGATTATCCATATATCATATACAAATTAAAAAGAATGATATACACTTATTCAACAATACAAGCGAGAATGCCGCAATAAATATGAGTGCTTTATTCCAACTAGCGGTCGCGCCCCTAGCATCTAGCAGCTCTGTATTCTAATTGAAATGTAAGCAGAAAATAACCTACTACCTTACAAGAAAAAAATAATTTTAGTTTAAAACCAAACTAGGGCCTTTTTGAAGCTTCCTTAAAATTGAAAGCTTAATTGGTTCAGTGGTTATTAAAATATTAAGCTACATTACCACCTCAATCTTTAATACCCCCTTATTCTAACCCCCTCAACAAAAATTTAAAATACCCGCCCTCAAACATTTGAAACCCCTCCTTTTAACCCCCCTTAAAAATAAGCTTGAACGTTCTTGGCCTAATTTAGAAGCAGCTTATAGTTCCTATAAAAAGTGACGTTATACTGGCCTACCATTTGTCGATTAAAATGATGTATACTGCCTATCATTGGTCATTTGTATTGTTTGACGTTATTTTTTCATAGGCACTTGAATCTACTTTCCTAATTTATCTTTGTTAAGGTAAGGAAGATGTGCGTTGTCAACTGCGGCTGTGTGGCACACCTAACTGTACGAGTTCACCCAACTGCAGGGGAAGTTGTACTGCCCCAACTAGCAGAAAAACATCAGCAGTAAGTTAATTTGATTATAAAAACATATGATGATAATTTATGCTTTATTCTATTAATCATGGATCTAAAGGGATAAGACAATGTCCGATAAATTGATGTACATCACCAATAATGATACACAGAATTAACGCTTCACTATATTACAATTAGTGGCTGAAACGTTTGGACCCAATGAACCAACCAATGAAAATTCATCAAAAGTCCCTCAAGTTGTTAAGCCAACGAATTGGAAAACATTATTATAAACTTTGGGGACTAGTATAATAAACAGCCCAATGTCCCCTCCCTCCCTGCTATTAATGCTGTACGTGAGTATCATTATTGTTTGCCCCCATTTCCAGACCCATAAAAATAGCAGTTTTAGAGATCTCAAACAACAAATAAAAAACCAAAGACACCATAAAACCAATATAGTATATAGGACTTTTTATATTTTGTGCAACACAAAGGTTAAGAGTTAGCCAAGTCTTTTACTAAATTATTTAGAAGTTAGTGTGTTTGTTTGTCTGATAATTAAAAGATTTGAATGACTGATATTTTCTCTGATTTTTTGGGGGGAGGGAAAGTGGGCTGGTAGTAAATTAAACACAAACAAAAAAGGTATGAATATAATTTCCAGTATGGCTTGGATTAAAATCCACAGACAAGGACCATACTGAAAAATAATGTATAGCTTCGTATTACAGACAATTTTCCATGAATATTAAAATTAAAAACATAAAATAAGGCCCTGGCTGACAAAACTGGTTTACTTTTTTCAATTTTAATATCTGTGGAAAACTGTCTATAAAGCGATGCGACAAATATCTATTATTCCTAAAAGATGAATATATTGTTATGTAAATTTTACACAAAAAAAATAAATATATACGTGTTGATGAATTGCTAAAAGATTAAACTAATTACAAGACTTGCTGAGATGGCACCTTGTTTGTAAATTAGAACATTTTATTATTTTCACCAGTTAGGGAGCAAACTCGCAGGGATCTAAAGGGATAAGACAATTTCTGATAAATTTATGTACATTCCCCATGATGATACACAAATTATCCCTTTTGTAGATTACAATTAGTGGTTCAAGCATTTGGACATTTAACTAAGGCCCCAAAAATGTTAACCAACGAATAAGGAGATGTTATTATAAAACTTTGGGGACTAGTGTAATAAACAGACAAATGTCCCCTCTCTCCCTGGGAAATTCTGGACTGGAAATAATTATACCCCTCAATATTTACAAACTTGTTCTGGCAATATTTAACTTAAAAACGTTGACGAATGAGAAGGGGCGTCGTAGCTCAGTGGTAACGCACTGAGTTACGGTGGTGAGAGTTCGAGTTCAAGTCCCCATGTGGCAACTCGAATTTCTCAGTCGCAATTCATTCACGCAACTTCCCCTTGGTTGTGTAAGAAGGGTGATAATTGGGTAGTTTGGATACTCAATAATCAAGTACATAATATCAGTACAACCCTTACCCAAGCTCCTCTGTGGAGAGCGTCATTCATTACGGTGACTTAATTTGGGACACCTGCCATACTCGGCGAGGGTGAGGTAATAAAGAGTAGGTCCCTTGAGACAGCGGGTCAAGTACTTGTGCTTGAGCGTGGACCTTGAGCTGGCCCTAGTGCTAGCATACAAAAGTGTCTCGTCCTACTCCATGACTACTTAGGTCCAAACACTAAGAAACTATGGCTACACACACACACACGAATGAGAATGAGTCTTGATTGGGTTGTACAAAGTTACAGTTTCCAAACTTTCCAATTATTATGGGGTAATTTTGTTTATCATAAACAAGGTTTATATTATTTTATCTTCCATTGCCCCCTCCCTTTCAGACCCCTGATCTCCCTGGACTAAGGACACAGGAAGCAGACAAAATTCAATTATCCTTATACTAAAGTAACAGGATGTTTGTTTGTCTGTGTATCTGTGTGTCTGTACCGAAGGATCTCGCTAACCGCTGAACCGATCGGGTTCTCCTTAACAGGGTAGCTTCTCATAGGTCCCGGGAAGGTTTATAACTATTTTTGGGGGGGGGGTTGGGACACCCTCAACCCTCCCCAAAAAATGATAAATCCCTACCCCAAAAAAAAAATTTTTTTAAACTAAAATTAAAAATGAGGGGGAGGCACCACCACAAAAAAAAATTTCGCCCCCCCAAAATTTTTTTAAAAATTTTTCTTTTAAAATCTAAAATAAGAAATTGGGTTATCAAATTTGACTCTCTCCTCCTCAAGTGCCCCTAGAGGCCTCTAGGGGCGTAGCCGCTAGTTTGAAGAAAAGTATTATCTTGTGTTTTGCTTTCTTTCCTGTAGATTTTATTTTAACTGTTTTTACTTTGGTAGTTGGGAAATTTTGTCGTGCAGCTAACCTAAAACTTGGGAATTTAGTGAAGACTTTTTAGTACCTATAAAAAAGGACGTTATATTGGCCTACCATAGGTCAATTAAAATGTATACTGGTCGTCATTGGTAATTTAGTCTGTGTATCGGCCTATCATTGGACATTTGCAGTGCAGTGTATGACGTCATTTCTATAGACACAAAAAAGCTTCAAATTTCGCTACTCAAAAAGTTGTTGCCTTTGTTGCCAATTTTGTTAATTAATTATGTGCTTTAGAATAATTATTTGATAATTAACTTTTGTGCATTAAGAAAATTTCGACACGGATGGCTATAGCCATTGTAGGGCAGTAATTACATATAATAAAAAGAAAACGCCGATATTTTTAATATATTATTGACGTTTAGCAGGGATCTAAAGTGATAAGACAATAGGCAATAAATTAATTTACATCCCCAATGATGATATACAAAATTACCTCTTCTGTAGATTACAATTAGTGATTGAAACTTTTGGACATCAAATTAAATGAACCATCCAATCAAAATCCAACAAAAGTCCCTAAAGTTGTTAATCCAACGAATAAGAAAACGTTATTATAAAACTTTGGGGACTAGTGTAATAAACAATTCCCTCCCTCCTGTGATATACTACTCTCATCCAGATTTTACATTATGTTATGATTTTAAGTCAGATGCATTTATAATATTACATTTGGTTCTAATGATTCCAATTTTAGAGTTATCGAGGTGGAAAACAGAAATTCTTCAACTCCCTGTCTGTTGAGGAGAGTGGTGGCGGGGGTGGTGGTGGTGGCAGCGGGTGGGTAGACGGAGGAACAACACCATCGGACGGATCATTAAAGGTCCCCCGGGCCAACAAACAGGGTAACAGATGGAGTGGACTATGGGGAGCATCGACAAAGGTAAATTTTTAAATCCTTCGTAGTCAAATTAAAAGTTCAATATTTTCAATTAATTTCTACGAAACCGTTTAATATCTGCTGGATAAGAACTGGTTCTCGGTCATACTGAAAAATCATGTATAGCTTCATAATACAGACAATTTTCCACGGATATTAAGATAAAAAATAATAATTTAATTGAAGTTTTATTAGACCTGGCCTTCCCCCCTCTGGGCTTACAAAACTGGTGTTTATCTTTAAATTTTTCATTTTAAAATCCGCGGAAAGCTGTCTATGTTGCAATGCGATAAATATATTATTCTTTTTGTTAAGGACCAAAGGATGGAAGATTTAGCTGTTCAATTAGATTCCTATTCTCGACTTGGTATACCAAAGTTTCAACATCATGTTAGTCAGGATTCAATACAGGAGGATAAAGTAGAAGAAGGTAAATTTTTTATTTTCCTCAAAAAATGAGGATTCAATCCTTTTACTAAAGTAACAGGATGTCTGTGTGTCTGTGTATCTGTGTGTCTGTACCAAAGGTTCTTGCTAACCGCTGAACCGATCGGGTTCTCCTTAACAGGGTAGTTTCTCATAGGTCCCGGGAAGGTTTATAACTATTTTTTGGGGGGGTGGGACACCCCCAACCCCCCCAAAAAATAGAAAATCCCCCCCCCCCAAAAAAAAAAATTTTTGCCCCCCCCCAAAATTTTTTTTTACTTCTTCTTTAAAAATTTAAAATAAGAAATTGGGTTATTAAATTTGACTCTCTCCTCCTCAAGTGCCCCTAGAGGCCTCTAGGGGCGTAGCCGCTAGTACAGGAGGATAAAGTAGAAGAAGGTAATTTTTTATTTTCCTGAAAAAATGAGGATTCTCTTTGATTTATTTGAAAAATAAAAGTTATGTTATATTACACTAGCGGTTTTTTTCAGTAAAGGCCTCTAGGCACCCCCCTTTTATTTTTAAATTTGAGTTTTAAAAAGAAAAAGTAATAAAATGGTTTCTTTTGAATAGGGGGAGGGGGGTAATTTTTATTGGGAGCGTGGGGATACTTTCCCACAAAATTGTTAAAAAACTTCCCCGGACTGTACTGTAAAGGGGAAACATATCGGTTCAACGGTTAGCAAGATCCTTAGCTACAGACAAAAAAGATTAGTTTAGGATTGTAAACCATTCTAAGAAATAAATAAAGATTTTCAGAAACAAACAGTCTTTTTTTGTATTTTCATTAATAATTTTTAAAAGCGAAGCTTTTCTATAATTAGGGTCAGTCCATCCGTAACGGATAGCTTTTTTCGTTAATTTAGGCATGTTAGAATTGTCCTATCGATTTCAAACTTTGCATGGTGATTCCTATAGTAGTTAGGTACGATTTAGAAAGCGTAGCAACTCTATAATTATTACCAGAATGTCCGTACGTTCATTTTAAATATGTATTTTTTTAACAACAAATTTTCATGTGATCTAATCATCCGATTGATCTGATTTTATGTATATTTATTCCTGGGACAACAAAGTATAATATTATAAGCGAAGCAACTCTATAATCAAGTCCTAAAAATGTAAGTATGTTAATAAACATTATCATGTATCAAGCAGTTTATCAACAAATTTACTTACAATTTTGGTTCGACTCTTATACATTTTTATTCTGATTATTTAGTTCTGACACTATACAAATGTTAATGTCCGTTTTTCCTACCGTTTCAGTGCTTTGCTTTCATGAATGTTGTCATCCTTGTTTTTTTGTAGCGATCTACTCTAAAATTTAAAACTTTCGTCCGTGGGTCTCCCGTCCGTTTTTCCGTCTGAAAGAAACAGTATGGGGAAAACGTGAATATCTCAGCTGCTATTCATGAAAAATTGTGTGAGTATTCCTTATTGAGCAGCCAGTATATAATTTACATAGTGCGTCAGTCTATCGGTAATGTTTTGACAGTTATTTGATGTATTATTTTATATTTAGCCTTGTACAGCCTGGAAGAGGACTGGAGTGACCTTGTGATCAGTGATAACTTGAGTGAGAGAATGAAGAACCAACAGACTGCTATCTGGGAGCTTATCACCACAGAGTTAGCTTATATCAGGACTGTTAAAGTTATCCAGGATGTAAGTTTTTAAAAGCGAAGCTTTTTTATAATTTGAGTCTATACGTCCGTCCGTGCGTAACGGTTAGCTCTTTTTGTTAATTTAGACATGTTAGAATTGTCTTATTGATTTCAAACTTTAGATAATAATTCCTGTAATAGTTAGGTTAGATCTTCAAAGCGTAGCAACTCTATAATCGTTACCTGAAAGTCTGTACGTCCATTTAAAACATTTTTTACTTTTTAACAATTTTTGTATTATAATATCTAATTCATCTCATTTCAAAATTGATTCCTGGGACAACAAGCATCTAAATAACTCCTTAAAATTGAAGTATGTCCTTAAACAGAATATACAATTTAATATACAATTTTGTTTATATCTTTGAATTCATATTAAGTTTTGACATTTTACAAAAGTTCACTCAACTTAATGAAAAAAAACATTAAAATTACTTAAGTCCCCAAAGTTATTAAGCCAACGAATTAGAAAACGTTATTAGAAAACTTTAGGGCCCATTGTCCCCTCTCTCTCTGTTCTTAACTACAAAATAATAATAAATTTTATTTTGCTTTTAGTTTAATTTATGAAAATATTCCCCTAATCTTTCATATACACCGAGGTGAAAGTTAATCTAAAATGTAGACCCCATGAAATGATGGCACAAAAGTGGAAAATGATCAACCATTATTTATATTATATTCAGGGATATAAAGGGATTAGACAATGACTGATGAATTGATGTACATTCCCAATCATGATACATAAAATTTCCCATTCTGTAAGTTACAATTGGTGGTTGATATGTTTGAACAATCAATTTAATTAACCAACCAATCAAAATTGAATAAAAGTCCCCAATGTTGTTAAGTCAACAAATAAGAAAACGTTATTATAAAACTTTAAGGACTAATGTAATAAACAGCCCATTGTCCCCTCCCTCCCTGATTGGAGGGTTGGATATTTCTTAAAGTTACTAATAAGAATAGCATATACATATATATGTAAATAGTTTAAATTAGGATTATATTAACTTTTTAGTCTATTATAAAAAATATTGCAAAAAAAGTCTCTGGACAATCAATTTATATTGCTAATAATAGTTTTGGTTAATCTATAATCAAATAAATCCGCAATAAATTGCTTTTTTCTATCTTTCTGGTATATGATTGGTGGTATTTATATCAATATTAGAAAATTGTTTCCTCTGGCTAATGTAAAATATTATGGCGAAATTGACGTTTCTCCTCATATTATATTATACTAGCGGCTACGCCACTCAGAGGCCTCTAGGGGCACTTGAAGGATTGGTGGAAAGTCGGCCAACTCCACTTTACATCTTATTTAAATAAAGAGCAAAGTTATTTTTTTCTTGGTACTTTTTATGGAGGGTGATGGTACTTTCCCCCAAAAAATAGTTATAAACCATCCCATGACCTATAAGAAGCTACCCTGTAAAGGAGGACCCTATCGGTTCAGCAGTTAGTGAGATCCTTCAGTACACACAGACAGAGAACCCTTTTCTTTATTATAAGGATATATTATTATATATCTCTTAATTGATTTTATTTTCAAACTACATTTTTTTCACTTTTGAACTTAATTATTCTTGTTTTTTTTTGTAGTTATTCCTAAACTGTTTGTGCAACCTGCAGACCCTAAACATCCTGACAGATATAGACAGTGTCAAGCTATTCTGCAACATACCTGATATTTACGCTGCCAACAGAAACTTCTGGTCCAGTCATATCTATCCTCTACTAAAGGTAAGTGGTTAGAATTCAACTTTCTATCTATAATATATGTAAAGTAGTAAGTTTTTTTTGTCTAAATCTAATGTTCTCTGAAATTACTCAGCCGTAGCCACTCTCGGCTGCAGTTATAAAAATTCGGCCTTAGCAGCTTTTGTCCGCGGATAAGAAAATGAAAACTTTAGGAGTATTCCAATTTTTGTTGAAGAAAGGGCGGACAACAAAATAAAATCGGACCTATGACTTTTATTTTCTTTTTTTTTGTTTGATTAAGAACCGGTTTTAACCCAGCGAATTTAAATCGGATCCGAAGCAATACTGCAAAAACTCATTTCCTTCATATGTTTTGCAAAATTTAATTTTCAAAGCTTCTATGATCTTGTTTGTAAAGGTGAACATAAAACTGAATTATTAAAACATGCATTGGTATTTTTTCAATATATAATGGGCTTCAATATTTCTAGGTAGCCTGTCAAACTTTTATGCTGTTATTATATCGACATAGGTCACCTGAAAATTGGAACAAACGTCATACTATTGATTCACTCTAGAGGTGGATTCTTAAAAAAAATTTGCCCCACTAATCGCTTAGTGGGGCAAAATTGTTTTCGTGAAAAATCCTCCAAAATCACATAAAAAATCTACAAAAATTAAATAAAATCTTATGTTCATAACCCTTCTATGATTTTGTTTAATTTTTGTAGATTTTTTATGTGATTTTGGAGGATTTTTCACGAAAACAATTTTGCCCCACTAAGCGATTAGTGGGCCAATTTTTTTTTAAGAATCCACCTCTGATAGTTAACAAAAATAATGATATTAGAATGCCTTACCTCGTATGGGCGGGATTATTCTTCAATTTTTAAGTGGTAATCTAGAGAATCCAGATCACCATCTGCTTGTAATGGGATAGGATATTAGGTTATGTAACATCCAACAGACAAAAATCCCTTTGATTGCACGATCTTTTTCTGTGAAGAACTCTGCATGGCAATGAGTTACGCCTGTTTATGGACAAAGGCATTCCACTTATTCTAATTATGTATATTGAACCACGGTCGCGGGTATGACTATTGAATAAGGGCATATTGATAATTATACGGCCTAAACTATACGTTGAGATAATGAGATAATCTAGTCGAAATAACTATTAAAGTCGACATAATGCCTCTAGGTTTTGTAGGGGTATATGCATACAACAAATTGAAAATACTGCCTGTTTCTTTTGAAGCAAAGATACTTGCAATGCAATATTTCATATACAACACATTTTATCATTCAACATAGGGATGTAACAAATATCCGAAGCTTTTCATAGTGCCTATAAAAATGACGTCATACTGGCCTACCATTGGCCAATTAAAATATATACTAGCCTGCTATTGGTAATTTTGTATTGGCCTATCATTGGTTATTTGTATTATAAACCGCCATTTTTATAGGCACTATATAGAGCTTCCAAAAATTCTTAGCAACAGAGAGGTAGAAGACATTGGACTGTGTAGAATAAAATCATTGGTGGAAATAATTGACATTGCTAATTTGTACTGCCTAATTAAGATTGAATAGAAGACATTAAAGTTTTTAGGCCAACGAATGAGAGGACGTATTTGTAAAACTTTGGTGATCAGTAATTTGGCTGAATATAAATAACAAAAGTAAAACCTCTCTTATGTATTTTTATAGTTTTTAATATTATATTTTGTATGATTGAGGGTCAAACTAAACTACATACTGGATGCTTAGAACAACAGAAGATTTAATTTTAATACCCTTGCCTATGATAGAAAATTTAAGTCGGACCGAGAAACACCAAGGATATGAAGGAAAATGTGAAAAGTATAAAAATAGCCACAAAAAAAACTGATAAAAAGCAGCCCGACCGCCATGTTTCATAGTTAATTATACTCCATAATGATGGGAATGTTACAAGAAGTTTCAGCCTTCTATCTAAAATAGCAGCTGAGAAAATTACATTTCCTCCAAAGTAATTCACAGACTGACTGATCGACGGACCGACTTACCCTATTATAGAAAAGCTTTGCTTTTAAAAACGAATATTAAGACAGAGCTGGATCTTTAAATCATTTTAGTGGTGAGCCAGATCGGGGTGAGCCGAATTTTAGCCAATCACAGCGCGGCATTTCATAAAATGCTGTGCTCTCATTGGTGGAAAGATTTTAAATTTTAAAATTCGGCTCACCCTGATCTGGCTCACCACTAAAATGATTAAAAGATCCAGCTCAGCACAACCCTTGCAGATGTATAAAAAGTGAAAAATTTTAGGAATCCCGCGAGAAGAAAACTCCACTAGATCCATCCTTGATGAAAGAGGGATTTACAAAGGTGATATTCTATTATTAGATATGCTCAAAACCAGGGCTCGGCTGCTGCGCATCAGCCGCGTTTAAGCCTCGGAGATGGGTTTTGGAAAGATTAATGCCGCGTTTTTTCGATATTTTTTCGACATTGATTGATTAAACGAAGACTATAGGATTTCAACAGAGTATACAACTTAAGAATTCAAAATTTTAAAATTATTATATACCTTAGCCATTTGTATAATGTCTAATACAGCTCTAAAAAGATGCATTCATTAATATGCAGCAAAAATGGATTGAAGATAATTTTTTTTTCTTCTATGAAGGCCGTACCAACAAAAGCGAAATAATTAAATAAATAGTTGTATACTTTGTTTAAATTTCGCGAATCGAAAAAACGCGGCATTCATCTTTCAAAAACCCATCTCAGTGAAATCGTCATATTACATTTTTAAGATTCAGCTGGATGACTAAACATGTTCCAAAACAAACAATTTATCTTTTGGAATTTTTTATGCACACAAGCGGGTTTAAATTTGAGGCTTATGCGCGACTGAGGCGCGGCAGCCGATCCCTTCCCAAAACAAAACTATTCTATGCAGTGCAGATATTATATACTAGTTCACGTACGTACTTTTCTTTTTTCTACATTTTTTTTCATACTTTTATACTTGTCTTTTTATATTTTTTAATTCAAAGGGAAAATTATAATATTTGATTTTCCAGTATGGCTTTGAAACCGATTAATATCCGCTGGATTAGAACTGGTTCTCTGCCATAATGAAAGTCATGTATTGTATAGCATCGTATTACAGACAATTTGCCACAAATATTAAAATAAAAATCATAAAATTAATACCAGTTTTGTTAGACCGGACCTTAGGCCCCTCAGGGCTAAACAGATAAAGATTTATGTAAATTACCATTTAAGTTTGGTGACATTTAGTTAGTAAGTGACAATAGAGTTACTCTAGAGACACACTCTCTAAATCAGCCAATAAGATAACAGTAAATTTACATTCTAGATATTCATTGGTTGAAACATTTTGCAGATTTTGGTACGTAAGGGAATATTTTTTTATTTCGTTTGTATTATGAGTCAGCTATAAAATGTCGCATGAAGGATAAAGCTTTTCTTGGGTAAATTATTTCATGTAAAAATTTCTTCCACCGCGCCGTATAATGTGAAGCATATGACAAAATATATAATTAAATTAGTTATAAATAGTTGATTTTTTTCGAATAAAGTTAACTTTCTAAAAATTATTTCATTATCATTTTTCGTCGTGTATCACGTATATAACAAAAATAAACAATTGTTTGTCTGCAAATGGGGTCAGATGGACCATCTAGACATATTATGTCTATTGTAAGTGACATATAATTAGTGTCTCTACGTAATATTTTTAAAGTTCAGGTGCTCATGAAATCAACCTTTCTATCTTATAATTAATTAAATCATACTTCATTCTTCAATAAATTTAAATTTTCAATACAAAAATTATATGAAGTCATCAAATAATATTTTGGAATAAGAAATTTAAATTTATGTAAATCTGGCTACTTCCTGAAACTTATTTTGATCAAAATGTTAAAGGTTTGATTTAATCTGCACAGTTAAAAAACATATTCTTTTCTGATTTTTATTGATTTTTAAAATATTAGAGAATCTCTATAACTCATTAGCAATCGAAACTGAATTTTTTATAATGCCTACAAAAAATGACGTCATACTTTCCTATCATTGGTCAATTTATATGTATACTGGCCTAACATTTGTAATGTATTCTGTGTATTGGCCTGTCATTGGTAATATAGTCTGTGTATTAACCTATCATTGGTCATTTGTATTGTATGACGTCTTTTTTTTATAGACACTATCGATTAAATTTACTCTTCATTTCTACTCTAGCTTTCTTACTTATGTTGAAAAATCTTAATTGTATAATATTTATTCATCGCATCTTATTATAAACAGCTTTCCTTCGTCATGTCGGGGCTAGAAAACTAGTTTTAATCTTATAGTTGAACATTTTCATATTCGTAGAAAACTGGATATAATACGATGCTATTAATAATTTTTCAGTATTGTCTAGAACCGGTTCTAAACCACCGGATAACAATCGGTTTGGAAGCCATACTGGAATAGTTATTTCTCGCATCGTATTATAAACGGCTTTCCGCGGATATAGAATGTAAAATTATAAGATTAAAACCAGTTTTTTAGCCCCGAGGTGTCGGAGGCACGGGCTAAAAAAGTGGTTTCAATCTTTTGATTGTACATTTTTATATTCGTAGAAAGCTGGATATAATACGATGCTAGACATAGTTTTTTTCGAATGGATGAGAACCGGTTCCTATCCACCGGATTCGAATGAATACGAGAATATTTATTTATCGGATCTTATTATAAACAGCTTTCCTTCGTCCTCTCGGGGCTAGAAAACTGATTTTAATCTTATAGTTGAACATTTTTATATTCGTAGAAAACTGGATATAATACGATGCTATTAATAATTTTTCAGTATTGCCTAGAACCGGTTCTAAACCACCGGATAACAATCGGTTTGGAAGCCATACTGGAAAACAAATTAATTTATTGTAGGTGTGTGAGTTATTTAGTCCGTACTACAGATACTGTGTGGAACAGTCAGCATGCCAGCAATACTGTAAACATACTTTGTTGTAGGTGTGTGAGTTATTTAGTCCGTACTACAGATACTGTGTGGAACAGTCAGCTTGTCAACAATACTGTAAACATACTTTATTGTAGGTGTGTGAGTTATTTAGTCCGTACTACAGATACTGTGTGGAACAGTCAGCATGCCAGCAATACTGTAAACATACTTTGTTGTAGGTGTGTGAGTTATTTAGTCCGTACTACAGATACTGTGTGGAACAGTCAGCATGCCAGCAATACTGTAAACATACTTTGTTGTAGGTGTGTGAGTTATTTAGTCCGTACTACAGATACTGTGTGGAACAGTCAGCTTGTCAACAATACTGTAAACATACTTTGTTGTAGGTGTGTGAGTTATTTAGTCCGTACTACAGATACTGTGTGGAACAGTCAGCATGCCAGCAATACTGTAAACATACTTTGTTGTAGGTGTGTGAGTTATTTAGTCCGTACTACAGATACTGTGTGGAACAGTCAGCTTGTCAACAATACTGTAAACATACTTTGTTGTAGGTGTGTGAGTTATTTAGTCCGTACTACAGATACTGTGTGGAACAGTCAGCATGCCAGCAATACTGTAAACATACTTTGTTGTAGGTGTGTGAGTTATTTAGTCCGTACTACAGATACTGTTTGGAACAGTCAGCTTGTCAACAATACTGTAAACATACTTTGTTGTAGGTGTGTGAGTTATTTAGTCCGTACTACAGATACTGTGTGGAACAGTCAGCATGCCAGCAATACTGTAAACAACAGGACAGAGAAAATCAAGTTTTCAAAGCATATCTTGCGGTAAGTTCATATCAAATCATTACAATCAATTATCCTGGGTTGTTGGACCTAGAGTGTCATCGATAGCAGTCTCTACCGTGTGAGGTAACTTTCACATGAAAAAACAAACAGACAGATACACATCCTGTTACTTTTATAAACAAATGGCCAATATATAGATTACAGGCTGATCAACAAGGTGATTTTAAGAGTAGCTTTGCTTCGTTACTGGAACAACTAAGGAAATACTGTCATAAACCAGAGCTTTAAAGGGATAAGACAATGGCCGATAAATTGATGTACATCCCCAATGATGATACATAAAATTACCACTCCTGTAGATTGAAATTAGTGGTTGAAACGTTTAAACACTCATCTAAATGAATTAACCAATCAAATTCACTAAAGTCCCCAAAGTTGTAAAGCCAACGAATAGGAAAATGTTATAAAAAAAATTTGAGGACTAGTGTAATAAACAGCCTATTGTCCCATCTCTCTCTGATTTTAAACTGATTTTATATGTTAATGAAAGCAAACAAATTTAATTGTTTACTCTGAATATTGAGAAAATATGAATAGGTATAATAAAAATGATTAGGAAACCATTATATTTCAAGACCCTTTTTCCTTAGTTATTTCATAGTTATTTCTTCCATCGTATTATAAACAGCTTTCCGCGGATATAGAATGTACAATTATAAGATTAAAACCAGTTTTTTTTAGCCCCGAGGTGCCGAAGGCATGGGCTAAAAAACTGGTTTTAATCTTATGATTGTACATTTTTATATTCGTAGAAAACTGGATATAATACGATGCTAGACATAGTTTTTTCGTATGGATGAGAACCGGTTCCTATCCACCGGTTTCGAATGATTCCTATCCACCGGTTTCGAATGATTACTAGAAAAGCTTTTCCAAAACTATTAAAGGCGAAGCTTTTTTTATAATTAGGGTTGGTCCGTCCAGGACAGTAGGTTTTTTTCGTTAATTTAGACATGTTAGACATTGAAGTGTAGAAACCATACAATCGTTACCAAATGTCCGTACGTCCATGTTGATTTTTAACCATTTAGACAAATTTTTTTATGTGATATACTTCTATCTGATTTTTGGAATACCGATTCCTATTACAACAAGGTATAATGTTATAAGTAAGTAAGAGTAAGATTAATTAACTTCCATTGTCTTTACCCTTCTGGAAGAGTCTTTATTTCTAAAAATTTAATTTAGTGGTGTGAGACGCAGCGTGACTGTAACAGGCTCCGGCTGGTGGACATCCTGGTCATTCCCATGCAGAGGATCACCAAGTATTCCTTGCTTCTCAAGGCTGTTCTCAAAAATACAGATGATCCAAATCAACGACATGATCTCATTGAAATGGTAAGAAATGCTACAACAGGTCTTAATTGTAGTGGCGCAGTAATAACAGTTTTAAAACACCAATGTCTAATCAGAGGCTTGCAGAATGGGGTGTATCCCATAGACGTCCACGGGGGGGGGGGGGGGTAAAGTGGGGATTACCCCCCCCCCCCCTATTTAAAATTTACCCCCAACCATTTAGGAAGGGATATTTACCCCCCCCCCCCCCCCAAACAATTTTGGGAGGGTAAATCCCCCCTCCCAAAATTAAAAATCTCTAACAAAAAAAAGTTTACCCCTGCCAACAGATTTCAGGGGGGGAAATTACCCCCCCAAGCAAATTTTACCCCCGGGGTAAAAATTTTTGGGGAGGTAAAAAAATTTTTACCCCCCCCCCAAAAAAAAAAGATTGGACGCCCCTGGTGTGTCCCCTGGCAAAATTGGTTAGGTTCGGTACATCCCCTTTGATTTCAAATATTCCTTGCTTGTGACTTCGCCACAGACTCTAGGAGCTTCGCTACAAGAGAGCGGAGAGGGAAAATAATTTTTTTTTGTTCAAATTATGATTTTTTATTTTATAAGGGATAATAAGTTTCTTAAGTGCCCATTTAAAAAATGTGGTGCAGTTCGCTTTCTAAGAAGTATTTAACCTGAAATAAAATTCCTTTGAATCTCATTATTTATCTTTTATTAGAGAAAAGGGATAATTGCTATTTCGTTCTGGTCACCTTTACATAACAACAAAATTGTTTTTATTAATACTTTTAACGAAATATTATTTTTCATTCTTCCTGAATGATGTCAGCAGGTTAAAAATATTGGATCTAGTGCAGTTCACACTAAAATGGTCCTGGTATTAAGAAGGCCTACAAATAATCTGGAATAGACAAGAACTCATGATGCACAGGGAAAGTTTTATTGAAGAAAAAACGCCTGAAATAAGTCTTTTTATGTGCTTTGCGATATAACTGTGCATTAGTGATTAATGGCCTTTCCAGATTATTTGTAGGCCTTCTTTTGTCGATTGAAATTTTATGGGAGCATAATCTTTATATTCCACCGTGTGGCCGTTAGAAGTTCATAGATTTTTGGAGAAACATTTTACCGTGAACTGCACTTGACCCAAAATATATTTATAGAATAAAAAATAAGGACTCTTCAGTTCCTTCCAGGTTAGAATGTATATCTGTGTGGCTTCGAAACCGATTAATATCCGCTGGATTCGAACCAGTTCTCAGCCATACTGAAAAATCGTGTATAGCATCGTATTACAGACAATTTTCCATGAATATTAAAATAAAAATCATAAAATTGTTCCTGTTTTGTTAGCCCGGGCCTTCGGCCTCTCGGGGGCTAACAAAACTGGTTTTAAACTTTTTTTTGATATCCGCTGAAAGCTGTCTATAACACGATGCAATAAATAACTATTTTCTAAGTGTCAAGTATATTATTTTAGGATCGTCATGTAGAAAGTTTGGTGAGAGATGTGAATTCTCATATGAGACACAGACAAGAAATAGAGAAACTCAAGGCTATCATTCAAAGAATTGATTCTTATGATCCAATAGTAAGTTATTTATATTACTAGCGGCTACGCCTCCTAGAGGCCTCTAGGGGCACTTGAGGAGGGGGGAGTCGAATTTGATAACCCAATTTCTTATTTTAGATTTTATAAGAAAAAGTAAAAAAAAAATTTTTTTTTGGGGGGGGGGTATTTTTCATTTTCGGGGGGTTGGGGGTGTCCCACCCCCCAAGAAAATAGTTATAAACCTTCCCGGGACCTATGAGAAGCTACCCTGTTAAGGAGAACCCGATCGGTTCAGCGGTTAGCGAGATCCTTCGGTACATCCTGTTACTTTAGTATAAGAACTAGCGGCTACGCCCCTAGAGGCCTCTAGTGGCTCTTTAAATGTTTTTGTTTGTTAAAGTCTACGTTAATTCTTTATGTTACGGATACCTCTTAATGTTACGTTGAAGTCTCCCAGATTTTAAGAAAATTTTCATTTTTTTGTCATTTCTTTTGGGAGGGTGGTAGTACCCTCCCCCAAAATAGTTAAATAACCTTCCCAGGACATATGAGAATCTACCCTGTTAAGGAGAACCCGATCGGTTCAACGGTTAGCGAGATCCTTCGCTACAGACACACAGACAGACATACAGACAGACAAACATCCTGTAACTTTAGTATAAGGATTAACGACTGCGTCCTAGAATCTAGGAGCTATGGATTCTAAGGAGAAGGAAAGTAAAAAATAGACCCATAAGAAGCTTCCATAAAATGTGAAACTCAAACGGTACAGTTGTTATCGAAATATCAAGCTACAGACAAAAAAAAACCTACTACTTTATATAATACTAGCGGCTTCGCCCCTAGCCTCTAGGGGCTTTGCCCCAAGAGGTTTGATCAACCTAATTTTTTGTATTTTGGATTTAAAAAGAAAAAGTAAAAAAAAATTTTTTTTTTTTGGGGGGGGGTTATTTTTCATTTTTTGGAGGGGTTGGGGGTGTCTCACCCCCAAAGAAAATAGCTTAAAACCATCACAGGACCAGTAGGTATATTCCCTGAAGAGTAGAGCCCAATCGGTTCAGTGGTTACTGAGATCTTAAGCTTCAGACGGACAGACAGACGGACAGACGGACAGACGGACAGACAGACGGACAGACATCGTTCTACTTTGTATTATAGACTAGTGGCTGCGCCCCTAGCATCTAGGGGCTCTATATTCGAAGGGCAGAAAAATAGCCTAAAACCCTACCCAGACTTATTTTTTTAAAATCAAATAGCCTAAAACCATCTCAGAGCCTATAAAAAGCTTAACTGTAAAGAAGAACCATATCGGTTCAGCGGTTAGCAAGATCCTTCGCTACAGACAAAAAAAGCTTATTACTTTATACTATAGGAAGGATAAAAAGATAAAACAAAAATACAAAGATTAAACACATTTTGCTTTCAAAATTACAAAATAATTTATTGTCAAATAAAAGATTTTTTAGTGAAACATTATTATTAATTCTTAATTCCAGGAATAAGGGATGGGAAACCTGCCCAAAAAATATATTCGGCCTAGTTTTGACAGGGAAAGTGCAACTTTTATCACTTCCTAATTTAATCAATTTATTGGCAGATGGTTCTTTGGGCTATGGCTTTAAACCAATAAGGTTTGGTCATATGGGCTTGTTTTGTGTCGACCAGGCAATTGGCGGTTGAAGAAAATCAAATTTTCGGCAAATTGCATTTTAAGTCCTTGTGGTGAATTAGGCTATAAATAATATTTGGATCTACTGCAGTTCACGGTAAAATTTTGCTGGTAACGAATATTGCTAAAAATCTATGAATTTTAAAGGCTGCTAGCTGCCAAACGGCTGAACGTACAGATCATACCCGCACATTATTTTAAGCCTACAAATAATCTGGAATAGCCAAGATCCAATGATGCACAGGGAAAGCTTCACTGACGTAAAATAGGCCTTTTCCGCGCATTTCTCTGCACTGCGAGATAATTATGCATTATTGATTTATGGCTATTCCAGATTATTTGTAGGCCTTCTTATGCCGCTTAAAACAGTGTGCGGGCATGATCTGTACGTTCAGTCGTTTGGCAGCTAGCAGCCTTTAAAATTCATAGATTTTTGGCAATATTCGTTACCAGCAATATTTTACCGTGAACTGCAGTAGATCCTAATATTTTGTTATGTTTCCCATCCCTTATTCCTGCTTAATTCAAGGAGACCAAAGACGAAGAGTTGCAGTGTTTGTTGGCGAGCAGCACTCACCTAGACCTGACCGGCCCAATGCCCGGCTGTTCTGCCAACCAGGCGAGGCAGCTGATCAAGGAGACAGACCTGAAGCTGAAGGAGGGCTCCTCATCCAAGATAGACGTGCACCTGCTCCTCTTCACTGACATGATGCTCATATGCAAGTTTATTAATAAGAAAGGAGACAGGGTCAAAGTTATCAGACAGCCTTATATACTTGACAGGTAAACATTATAAGAAAAACATTTCTAGTATATCTTTGGAACCGGATTATATCCGCCAGATTAGAACCGGTTCTTAGCCATACATAAAAATCATATATAACATCGTATTACAGACAAATTTCCACGAATATTAAGACAAAAGTCCAGTTTTGTTAGACCGTGCCTTCAGCCCCTCGGGGCTAACAAATCTAGTTTTAATCTTACAATTTTTATTTTAATATCCGCGGAAATCTGTCTATAATACAATACAATAATCAGTTTGTCTAAAACAAGAATAAGGAAAATATGGCATACGTCAATTAAAGGCTGAATTGCTGGAAATAAAAAATTTTCGTGACAATAGCTGATATTTCAGAATATTCCATCCCTATGACATTTACGAACCGACCCTTATTATAGAAAAGATTCGCTTTTAAAAAGGAATATTTATTACAATAAAAATGATAATAAAATCAATGAGTATAATATATGTATAAACATCACTTCGTCATAATTCTTTTTAGAATTATGTTAATGTGATTTTAATTAGTTGTTTGGTTGTTTTTCAAGGTTGCCTACATGTAATTAATTTACATTTTTACTAAATTTTGTATGATATAATAGGTATTTATCGCATCGTATTATAGACAGCTTTCCGCAAAATTTAAAATGAAGTAATAAACTAGTTTTGTTAGCTCCTGAAGGGCTGAAGGCCCTGGCTAACAAAACTGGAACTAATTTTATGATTTTTATTTTAATGTTCATGGAAAATTGTCTGCATTACTATGCTATGCATGATTTTTCAGCATGGCTAAGAACCGGTTCTAATCCAACGGATATTAAACGGTTTCAAATCCATACTGGAAAAGAAAGTACAAATTATATAAAACTATCCAACTATTCTGACTTTGACACGGTCATAATTATTTGATGAAAATCTGCGTAAATGCCAAGTTCTCATTAATTACATTCATAATTGTTGGTAAGCTGCTCTTAGAATTATTTTACGTTACTAGCGGCTTCAACTCTAGCATCTAGAGGCTTTATATTCAAAGGGGTTGAGAGTGGCTAAAAATGGCTTAAAACCAAGACTTATAGTTATATCTAACAATAAATTGCCTAAAATCATCACAGGACCTGTATGAAGCTTACCTAAAATAGAGGATCCAATCGTTTTTTTAGCAGACGAAAAAGGTTTCCCAAGACAGGGGCCAGGTAGTTGTCTGGGTTATACATCTATTATTATTACTTTTATTTTTGATATGTGTTGATGCAAGCAAAGATAATGTGAATTGTTTGGCTCTATCCATGATATATCAATTCCATTATTTAGGTTGATATGTGTTGATGCAAGCCGCGAGAATGTGAATTGTTTGGCTTGTATTTATCTGAATGAGTACAAAATTGCAGTGGCCGCCTTCACACTTCATGCCAATGATGCAAAAATTATTAAGGTATGTGTTTTTCCTTCAGGGGTTACAGGACAAATGGGGTTACAAACGTCTGAGTGGACAAACGCAGGAGTAACAAACGTCTGAGTGGACAAACGCAGGAATAACAAACGTATCTAAAATATTAAGTTATATATAAGTATTTCTATATAGGTTAGGTTAGGTTAACATATGAATATACAAATAAGCACCCCGCAGAGGTTAGGTATTTGAAAAACTTATAAGAAAATTTAAAATAGGTTAGGTTAGGTTGAGTATCCACTCCGACGTTTGTCCTATAACCCCTTTAGGGAGGGATATATAATTTAAGAAATATCATATTGAATAGAAAAGTTTACATTAAAATCTCAAAAATCTACTTGTTTTTAATATGGTATAAGATTTCATTTGCTTAAAATTTTTAAGAAATATATATCAAAATTACTCTAAATGATGTTTCTCGGAACGGTTCAAAAACGATTTAGGTTTTTTTAAGGTGCAATTATAATTTATTAGAAACTACACTTTAGTCAAACTGACTCTAATTAAACTATAAAACGAGAATGATATCAAACATAAACATTGATAAACATTCATAAAAAAGAAGCTTTAAAATCATACGGTGGAATAAACAAACATTAACATTATTTTAATTATAAGTCTAAACAAAACTGTATATAATATTTTTTAGCAAACTTGCATAAATACAGGATAATGTTTAAATTAAGACATACCTTTATTTTTAGACTTCATTATAGAGAGGCTTCACTTAAAAAATTGTACCATGTTGTTTAGAAATAATTATTATAAAAGTTAGAAGAATAGGTTAATTATATCAGACAAAAAAAGTTTAAAATCGACATATTTTAGATGGAAGTATGGAATCATCAAAGTTTAAAATTAATAGACCAATTCCATCATGCCTTAATTTATGATCAGAGCGAATCATGACTAACGTACAGACGACAGACATACACACCACCCCTTGATTCGCTTTTAGTTATTGAATATGTGAACTTTCAAACTTTGTGCTTGTTTAATTTTGCAAGGAGAAAGGGGACATACGGCTATTTATTTTCAATAGTCCCAAAAGTCTTATAATAACGTTTTCTTATTCGTTGGCTTAAAACCTTTGAGATTTTAATTGAACTTTGATTTGTTTGTTCATTTAGTTGATCGTCCATACATTTTAACCACTAATAGTCAACTACATAATGGGTAATTTTGTATATCATCATTGTTGATGTACTTAAATTTATCGGCAATTGTCTTATCCCTTAAAATCCCTGATAATTTTGCCAAGTTTAGACTCAAGCTGTAAACAGCTTTTATGGATTTCCGATAATCTGGGGAATATTACCCAATGTGACTTTTTTCTTTAGCAAAAAAACATATTGAAAATTTAATAATAGTGTTGACTTATTTTCATGCGTTCGCTTCCCTCACTCATTGACTAGTAGAATTATTGACTCTTTCCGAAGCGCAGGAAAGTGTCATGTGTGACGTCATAAAAAAACACTAATTATCCATCTCTTTTTGAGGAGTTTCCTTTCCCACTTCTCCTCTTTTCCCACCTTTTTAGACATATTTTGATAACCTCACACATGAAACTTTCCAGTGCAGCGCTTCACTCTTTTCAAACTTTCCACATTTCAAATTTTGATATTAGCTAGATGATATGTGTCATGGAAATAGAATGTCTTTGAAACTATTTTTCATTTATCTTTTGTCTCAAAATTATCATTTGTATTTTTTTATATTACCCTATTTCTGAACATTTACAGCATTGATTGTCCGTTTAATAAACCTATAAATATAGATTTATAATCAGACAACTACCTGCCCCTCAACCCCCCTGTCGAGGATCTTTTTTGTCTGCTAGCAAATTGCTTTCTGCTCTTTTGTAGCGACTTGGCTGTTTTAACATTCCGCTATTGGTTGATTTTCAAAATACCTAATTGAAAGTCGACAAGGTCATCGGGGACATACAACCTCTCCCCCCTCTAGTGTTTTACTCTAATGTCCGTTTAATTTTAAATCTTTGTCTGAGAATGACTCTGCGATACACTTTATAAAATGTATAATAATGAAATCAAACTATTTATGTATAACTATTTTTTTGCGTTAATATGATGTCACTATGCATCTCTAACCGTTTGCGGCCTTGTTGTACAGGGCCATAGCGCAAAAACTACTTAATTTTATGTTCATTTGAATAGAAGCTAGAAAAAGTCCGGATTTATTTGGCGCACCCTGTATTATATCCAATATTTATGATTCCATAATTTGTAATAAAAAGCAGAAACAAATAATGATTGTTTGCTTTGCAACTTGGTCCTGGATTATGTTACATATTTTGTATTGGCTAGCTACGTATACAATACATTTGTATTTATGTCATGTTGACTATTTACACATCACTGTGACCTTGAAAGGACAAAATTAAAGTTTACTATTTACACATCACTGTGACCTTGCAAGGGACAAAATTAAAGCTATTTACACATCACTATGGCCTTGCAATGGACAAAATTAAAGCTAACTATTTACACATCACTGTGACCTTGCTAGGGACAAAATTTAAGCTTACTATTTACACATCACTGTGACCTTGCTAGGGACAAAATTAAAGCTTACTATTTACACATCACTATGGCCTTGCAAGGGACAAACATATTTAAAGCTTACTATTTACACATCACTGTGACCTTGCAAGGGACAAAATTAAAGCTTACTATTTACACATCACTGTGACCATGAAAGGGACAAAACATATTTAAAGCTTACTATTTACACATCACAATGACCTTGCAAGACACAAAATTAAAGTTTACTATTTACACGTCACTGTGACTTTACAAGGGACAAAACACATTTAAAGCTTACTATTTACACATCACTATGGCCTTGTAAGGGAAAAAACACAAATAAAGCGTCCCTGAAAATTTCCTAATGTTCAAGCTTATTATTTTAGAAAAAGTATTTATAAACAGTTTTTCTAAAATTCAAAACTATGAAGGTGAAAAGACGTCCATACTTCGAAACCCCACATTTTATCCCCCTAAAAATTTTTAAAAATACATTTAGATTACCCCCCTCAAATCTATAATTTGTTTTATTAGCGCTGATATTCTACAATAGGGGAATGTAATTAAACTTGTTTTTCAATTCTTGTTCAATGCTTCACAATTGGTTTTAAAATATTCAAATTACTAGATAGAATTATTGTTATGATACTTATCAGAATGTATTTCATTTCTTTTTTCCTTTTTTCATTTTCAAAATATTTTATTGGATAATTCAAACTTTCCAAAAACATACTAAAACCTATAAACTAAAAGTGTACAATAATCTTGTCTTACTTATGTTCTACATTTATTTTGAAATATAATGTTGGTAGTCAATTTAGTTTAGAAATATTGTGTACTTTATGCCAGGGATCTAAAGGGATAAGGTAATGGCTGATTAGTTGGTGTACGTCCCCAATGATGACACACAAAATTATCCCTTCTTAAGAATAATTGGTTGAATCGTTTGGACACTCAACTTAATGAACCAACCAATCAAAATTCAACAAAAATTCCTAAAGTTGTTAAGCCAACAAATCAGAAAAAATAATCATAAAACTTTGGGGACTAGTGTAATAAAAAGCCAAATGTCCCCTTCCTCCCTGGTACTTTATGCAATTTACGTTCATATTTTGTCATAAATGTATACAGTTTAATGCTTTTCCCCCTCTGGATGTTTGTTGCTGTTATTGGCAAACAAAGACTTGGTTTTTATATACACTATAAAAGGTTTTTCTTATATTTACACAAAATTTATAAACATGCTGTTTATTTGAACAAGTATAACAATATCCAATAATTCGAAGTTTAACATATCAGACATAAAGGCAGACAAACAGTAGACGGAATTTATTTTTACAATAATATTTTTTTTATATTTCACTTTTATCTATATTATGATTTAGCCTATAGAGAAAGGCCGTAAAGGTCAGGAAAATATCCTAAAACCAGCTCATGACAATAAATAAGCTTTCCTTAAAAGTACAACGGTTCTTTATTATCCGAGAACTTTAGTTGCAGGCCAAAAAAACCTTACTACTTTAAATTATAGAATATTTGTAATTTTTTAGAACTGGAAAGAGAACTTGGACAAAGCCCGAGATTATTACCATGATGTCAAGATTTGTCCCGGCTCTGCCGACAGACTCTTCAGCTACGAGGATGACGAGGACGAATACCTGGGACCACCGCGCACGCGTGTCAGCCGTCGCGGCTCACGATACTCCAGCTTCGGCCACTCCCACTCTGACTCGCTGGAGCTGCAGGAAGCCATGTTGGGCGTCGTCGGCCGACGCGACCCTAGCCTTGAACTTAGTGATGCCCGGGGCGGCAGTTTCAGCTCCGAGGATTCGACCCCGCTACACCCGAAACAGCGGGCGTCCAGTCTTGACATAAGATTTGTCGACACCGCCCCCTACTCCCACCCGGCCTCGCCGCGCACGGAGCGTAAAATATCGCCACAAAGCCTTTATCCCAACAATTTGACGGTGGATATTCCGCCCACACTGGGACCATCTATAGAGGAGGAGGGTGGGAAGCCTCGGTCACGAAGCCCAGCACCTGGAAGGTCTGGCTCGAGGTCAGGGTCTCCGTGTAGTCCTCTGAGAGGAATTAGCTATCCTCCTCTGTCTCCAAAGATTCTAAAGGTATATTTTGTAATAACTAGAAGCCTGTACATACAAGCCATTTTTCTGTGCAATTAATGTACGAAATTACGAAATTTTGGACCACTGACAGACTGATATTTGAAACTTGCTTTGCATGATGAAAATCGTGTTTCAATATAATAATTATAAAATAATAACTAACCTCATATTTTATATTTCAACCTGCAATAAGCACAGTCCTTTATATCAAGAGATACAATGAAATGATAAAATTAAAATTTTTACCTAGCAAAAAGGGTCTTTGTATTTGATTTTATTTTTTTATCTTTTTTTGTGGGTGAGGGTGGCATTTTCCAAAAGAAAATTGTTTGAAACTTTCCCAGGACCGTATCTATATTCCTTAAGAAGCACAGACATAAATTGCACTACTTTGTATAAAAAACTAGCAGCTTACGTGCCCCTAGAGGCCTCTAACATGACCTTTCCAGTACCTAGAGCAGCACTGTAACGGAGAACCATATCGGTTCAGTGGTTAGCCAGATCCTTCGGCAGACACAGACAAACAGACAGAGATCCTGTTACTTTATTTTAATGATAACAATGTTTATTTTCAGCGGGGTGTGGCAGTTCAGTGTAACTCTCGCTCCACCCCACCCCTGGTGAAGTCCCAACACCTCCCCTCCCTCGAAAGCCCCAATATTACTGTGATAACTGATTCTAACGAGAATATTTCTATAGAAAAGGTAATAAAAGATTTTTGAAAGTGAAGCTTTTCTATAATTAGGATCAATCCGTCCGTTATCACAAGGTAAAAAGGTACACGCCCTAAAAATATAATCATGTCCTTTAATTAAACAGTATATATCCTGTATTTAAAAAGTATTGCAAAAAATTTACTTGCAATTTTGTTAAGATTTATGCATTACTATTCTGCTTATTTAGTTCTGACAAAAGTTTTAATGTTCGTATGTCCTACCTTTTTAGAGCTTCGCTTTTATGGATGTTGCCATTCTTGTATATTTATTCAATTAGGCTAATTATTATTACATTATATGATTTATTGTACAAATTCTCCAAATTAGTGTATTTAGTCCTTAATGTCAGAGTCATACTATGTTAAATTAAAAAAGAATTATCAAACTGATTTGAAACCTTGTTATCGCCTATTAAATTTGAAAAGCAACCTTATACATTATAGTTGTAGTTTTACATGTTTAAACAAATTATTTATTATGAAGCAAGTTAAGATCGATAGGTAGTTTTTTTGGTTATAATGTTCAATGGAAAGCTGTTCGGTAACAAAATTTGCTAATTTAAAATTTTTTTTTTCATAATCTTTTCTTTGTTGGATTTTATAAATCTGGTTATCAATTCAGGGATCTAAAGGGATAAGACAAAGGCCAATAAATTGGTGTACATCCTCAATGATGATACACAGAATTACCCCTTCTATAGATTGAAATTGGTGGTTGAAACTATTGAACACTCAATTTAATGAACCAACCAATCAAAATTCACTGAAGTCTCCAAAAAGTTGTTTTGCCAACGAATAAGAAAGCTTTATTATAGAACTTTGGGGACTAGTGTGATAAACAACCCATTGTCCCCTCTCTCTCTCTCTCTCTTTCTCTCTCTCTCTCTTTCTCTCTCTCTCTCTCTCTCTCTCTCTCTCTCTCTCTCTCTCTCTCCCTCCCCCCTCCCTCCCTCCCTCCCCCCCTCCCTCCCTCCCTCCCTCCCTTCTCTCCCTCTCTCTCTCTCTCTCTCTCTCTCTCCCTCTCAGTTATCAATTAATAATATTTTTCAAATTAGGTTAATTATTACATATTATAATGTGTATAAATAAAATATTATGCAATTTAATTTATACAACATATTTTTTATTCGCTCATTTAGTAATATTGGTATTTTTACTTTAAAAATCAGAAAAATATTTCAATGTTTATTCTTGCATAGGTTATGTAATTTATGAGTCCTGAAGGGTTAGGGCTCCGCCAAGGTTTAGATCTTTTTAGAGCCCCTATGGGCAATTAATGTAGGGGTAGAAGTGCCCCCCCCCCCCTCTTTTAAATTTGACTTTTAAAAATAATAAGTAAAAAAAGTAATATTTTTTTGTGGGTAGACATTTTTTATTGGTATTGTGGAGATACCCTACCCCCAGAATAGTTAAAAACCTTCACGGGACCTGTAAAAAGCATCACTGTAAATGAGATCCATATCAGTTGTAGTCGTTATTTCAAAAGAAAATTTTAGAATATCTTAAAATGTTTTCTACTTAAAATTTTCCTTTCTTAATATGTCTGAATGGCTAAAAATTATATTCTAACAAAAGATAGAAGAATCATACTTTTCCCCTTAATACACTTTTCTTAGTTTTAACTGCTTGTAATTCAGACAAATTACTTTTATCTTCAAGGACTACAAACTTTTTAACTTCTATGGGGGAACAGAATAGGGCGAAAGAATCAGAGAGAGAGGGGACAATGGGTTGTTTATTAAACTAGTCCCCAAAGTTTTATATTAACGTTTTTTAGTCGTTGGCTTAATAACTTTGAGGACTTTTATTGGATTTTTATTGTTTGGATCATTACGTCGAGTGATCAAACGTTTCAACCACTAATTTTTTTTCTACTGAAGGGGTAATTTTGTGTATCATCATTTGGGATATATCTTATCCCTTTAAATCCCGGGAAAAGAATTATTTATCTTTCTATACCTATTTCTTAAAAAAATTTTCTCAATTTTTAAAAGCGAAGCTTTTCTATAATTAGGGTCGGTCCGTCCGTACGTCCGTCCGTCCGTAACGAATAGCTTTTTCCGTTAATTTAGGCATGTTAGAATTGTCCTATCGATTTCAAACTTTGCATGGTGATTCCTGTAGAAATTAGGTACGAGTTAGAAAGCGTAGCAACTCTATAATCATTACCAGAATGTCCGTACGTCCATTTTAAACATGTTGATTTTTTTTACATTTTTAACAACAAATTTGCATGTGACCTAATTATCCGATTGGTCTGATTTTTAGTATACTGATTCCTGGGACAACAAAGTACAATATTATTAGCGAAGCAACTCTATAATCAAGTCCTAAAAATGTAAGTATGTCCATAAATATTATCCTGTATCAATCAGTATTTCAACAAATTTACTTACAATTTTGCTTTGACTCTTATACATTTACATTCTGATTATTCAGTTCTGACAGTATACAAGTGTTAATGTCCGTTTGTCCTACCGTTTCAGAGCTTCGCTTTTATGGATGTTGTCATCCTTGTTATGATAAAATTCTGTTAAATCAAATCTACTTGATTTAAAAGAAAACTATTTGTATTGATAAGGAAAGTTTTTCTGGAAACTTATCCAATCAAAACAATTTGAAAAGGAATCAAACGAAATGTTTGCAAAGCAAGGACGTCCATGCTTTTTCATTTCGGGGGGGGGCAGGTAATCTTTAAATGATATAGGCAAGGACGTCCAAGTTTTTTAATTTTTTTGGGGGAGTGGGTAAAAATTCAAACTTCAAAATTTTTTGGGTGCCTTGACTCCCCCCCCCCCTTTCCATTGGACGTCCTTGTTGGAAAGTCCAGATTTTCAGATTGTCATTTTCTCCATCAACAAGTTTCAAACTTTTTGCATTTCTCATTTTTTTCAATGTTTTATAATTTTTTTAAGCGAAGCTTTTCGTCCGTGCGGCAGTCCGTTAGTCCGTAACGGTTAGCTTTATTAGTCAATTTTATTTTAGTTAAACATGTTGATTTTTTACCATATGTTTTTTACTTTTTTTAAATTGAATTTTTATTTCATTGATCTGATTTTTGGAATACTGATTCCTAGGACGACAAAGTACAAAGTTATAAGCGAAGCATCTCTATAATCAAGTCCTAAAAATGTAAGTATGTCCAATGTCCATGAAAATTATTCTGTATTTAATAATTTTTTCAACAAATTTACTTTAAATAAAAATATTCTGATTATTCAGTTCTGACATTCAAGTGTTAATGTTCGTTTGTCCTACCGTTTCAGAGCTTCGCTTTTATGGATATTATCATCCTTATTTTTTTTTGAGAGATGATATATTTCAACTCTATTTATGAATTTAATTTTTGTTATTTCGTGTTTGTAATTAGATTAACTCTATAACATTAAAAATAAATTGATTTAAAATAAAAACAATTTGATAAAAAGGTTCGTTATCTTTTTGAAAATAACTCTCCTAATATTGCAGTTTATTTTAAACAAAAACTTCGTACTCTTAACATCTGTGAATCTAACTATTAAAAAAATTAAAGTGCATATTTAAGATTGAGTTTAACCTATCCTAACTTTTAATGCTAAGCTGAAGTAAACTATATCTCGCCAACTGCTGAACCGATGAGGTTCTTCTTTATAATAAAGCTTCTTATAGGTCCCGTGATGGTTTTAGGCTTTTTTATTTTTATAAAAAAAATTCTGGGTATGGTTTTGGCTATTTTTCTCGCATTCCATATCCCTTCAATTATAGAGCTCCTAGATGTAGGGGCGCAGCTGCTAGTGATGAAATATTTAAACAACTGCCTAACTAATATTTGAGCACTTTGGACTTTTAAGAAACCTTTGATATAAAACTAAGTAAAATTTAAAAAAAACTTGATAATATCCAAGCATCTAAAGGAATAAGACAGTTGATGAACATCATTGATGATTATACACAAAATTACCCCTTCTTTAGATTAAAATTTGAGGTTTAAACTTAATGAACCAACCAATGAAAAGTTATAGAAAGTCCCCAAAGTTTATGAGCCTGAATAATATCATGACAAATATCTAAATGATAAATATTTGAAAAATTGGCACTCACTAAAACCCAGAGAATATTATTTTAAACATGTAAAATTGGAAAGGGCTGCTCAGCTTCACCTTTTTATATGGAGTATGAAATTTAAATCTATCCGCTCCACTGGTTTTACCCTAACCTGAGGTGGATTCTTAAAAAAATTTGCCCCACTAATCGCTTAGTGGGGCAAAATTGTTTTCGTGAAAAATCCACCAAAATCACATTAAAAATCTACAAAAATTAAACAAAATCATAGAAGGGTTATGAACACAAGATTTTATATAATTTTTGTAGATTTTTTATGTGATTTTAGTAGATTTATCACGAAAACAATTTTGCCCCACTAAGCGATTAGTGGGGCAAACTTTTTTTAAGAATCCACCTCTGGTAGGCTAAAGGGGGGGGGGGGATTCTATCAACCACCCCACATTTTACCTAATAGATTTTACACGTCTCATACACTACATTCTCTCCCTTTTTAGTAGCGAAGCTACTCTATAATTCACAATGTCCGTCCGTCCGTCTGTCCGTCTGTCTGTCCGTCCGTCCGTCTGTCCGTCTGTCCGTCCGTAATTAATGAATTGGGGGAAACGTGATTTTCTCGGCTCCTATAAAAGATAGAGAGCTGAAATTTTTTGACAACATTCCCATCATTTAGGAGCAAAATTTACTATAAAACATCAACGGCGATCGGACTGCTTTTTAGCAGGTTTTAGGCTATTTTTTTATATTTTCCAAATTTTCCCCATATCTTTGGTGTTTATGGTCCGATTTTCAATAAATTTTCAGTTGAAGATATCAAAATTAAATTTCCCGTCATTTGAAGAAAACAACAATGACGGTCAGACTGCCTTTTTGCAGGTTTTTGGCTATTTTAATATTTTTCACATTTTCCCCATATCTTTGGTGTTTATGGTCCGATTTTCAAAATTTTTTCAGTTAAAGATATCAAAATTAAGTTTCCTGTCGTTTGAAGAAAACAACAATGACAGTCAGACTGCCTTTTTGCAGGTTTTGGGCTATTTTTCATATTTTTCACATTTTTACCCATATCTTTGGTGTTTATGGTCCAATTTTCAAAAATTTTTCAGTTAAAGATATTAAAATTAAATTTCTGGCGTTTTAAGAAAAGAAACAATGGCGGCCAAACTGACTTTTAGCAGGTTTTTGGCTATTTTTATATGTTTGACATATTTCCCCATATCTTTGGTATTTTTGGTCCAATTTTAAAACTTTTTTGCATTAACAGTTTCAACATATTTTTTCCATTGTTATGTGCATATAGTATGTAATTTACTTTAACCGTCTTCATCATACAAAATAAAACAAGGTTTCGTGTTTATTTTCTCCAACAAATCTATTCTTGATTTTAATAAATACACTTTAAATCTACTTCTACGTATTCCCATCCACAATTTTTGTGCTTCGCTACTTATGGATGTTGTCATCCTTGTTTTCTCCTTTTCTCTCCAGAGAGTAGACAATGAGCTTTTTATTACAATGGTCCCCAAATTTTATAATAACGTTTTCTTATTCGTTAACTTTACAACTTTGGGGACTATAGTGAATTTTTTTAATTTAGTGTTCAAACGATACAGAAGGGGTAATTTTGTGTATCTTCATTGAATATGTATATCAATTTATTTGCCATTGTCTTATCCCTTTAGATCCATGCTATCCTTCTCTCTATTTCTCTCTCTATTTTCTCTCTCCTGAATCTCTTGAGCAAACAAAAGATTTTGGGACGGAATGATTTATGTAAAATCAATTCTGAATGTTGTCTGACATTAAAGATTAACTTTTTAATTTTCTGGGATATAAATTGAAATTCAATTTTAAGCACATATTGACAATATATTTTATCGATGCGTTATCAGTTCTGACACTCTACAAGTGTTAATGTTTGTTTGTCCTACCGTTTCAGAGCTCGCTTTTATGGATGTTGTCGTCCTTGTTTGGTATATGATTAACAAAGTACAAATTTTTAATCAAGAATCAATAACAAGATTTTAAATATCTTAATCTGTTTGTTTTTAGCCAGAATCTTATCAATTTTAGCAGAAAGCTTATCTTTTTAATTCTAATTGAATCAACTATTTTTATTTATTTTATGCTTTGTTAGGTATTTAATTCATTAAATAAATTTGTATCTTGTGCTGTTCACGGTAATATGTTCCCGGTAACGAGTATTTCCAAAAATGCTGCTAACGGCCAAACGGTGGAACGTATAGGTTATACTCGCACAAATGTTGAACCGAAAAAATAAGTTCTATAAAATTAAATAATCTGAAATAGTCATTACTCAATAATGCACAGTTATCTCGCAATGCACATAAATGCGCGAAAAAGAATGATTTGCGCGTTTTTTTCTTTCGTAAAGCTTTCCCTGTACATCTTGGCAATTCAATTCAGATTATTTATAGACCTTCTTATGCCTGTGTCCGGGCATGTCATGTTCATTAAGCCGTTTGGCAGCCTTTAAAGTTCATAGATTTTTGGAGATAATCGTTACCAGGAACATTTTACCGTTAACTGCACTAGATCCATATATTTTTCTATTGTAGGGTTGCAAAGATGGCTCCGCTGTGCCCTACACGCAAAAGTCTCTAAATAGCACACAGAAAGGAGTTGATGTAAGGTCGGGTCACCAGACGGCCGCACAAATCGCCGACAACAGCCTTAGTTCTACAGCGACGACAGCAGTGAGTGGAGTGCAGACGGGAAACCATAGCATAAGTCTAGTCATATCAGCTGATAAAGATAACGTGGTTACTACAGCGGCTGGTTCCATCAGCTCTGCTGCAGCCACAAAATCAATCCAACATCCGGGCCTTGTCAAAATAGGAGGTGGTCCACCAAGTATAGGTCGGTCAGCGCCTTCAACTCCGCTGCCAACCCGTATTGTCGGCGGCGGTGGCGGGAATGGCGGTGGTGGTGTGAGTGTGCCCGGCACAACAATCAGCATTGCCCGTGCCACCCCGCCAAGTATACCGCCGCGCCAAAACCACCAGCATGTGTCTACAACTTATATAAACCAGGAGAAGCACACTATCCACGTGACAGCTCCGAATCAGACGCCCAACAAAGCCAGCAATGGCGGCCCGGTGGCTCCTGCTGCAGGCGACCAGAGCAGAAATGGAAGCATTAAGGAGAAGCCGCCAAGAAAACGTAATGATTCCATTAATCCAGAAATTTTGATTGATTTGGTGGATAGCCCGGTTCCACGATCATAACTCATATTACCTTTTTTTGGAAAGTCATAATTTTGATATATGTATATAGGTTGGGGGAGTAAAAGAGTTAGATTTTAATAGATATTCGTCATATATAGAATTGGGTATTAAGATCTTAAATCATTTTTAAAATGCATAAAATTTATATTCTAGTCAATGTTTGTCTTATTTAGAGGGAACATAGAATTAAAGTTGTGAAAGACGTGATGAAATATTTTAAAGCACATATTTGATAATGGACCAATAAACATATCAGAATCCCTGTGACAATAACAAAGCTGTTTATAGTGCTTATAAAAAATGACGTCATACAATAGACTAATAGTAGGCCAATACACCGAATAAATTACCAATGGCAGGCTAGTAAACAATGAAACTGACCAATGATAGGCCAATATACAGATTAAATTACCAATGGCAGGCTATAGTATACATTCTAATTGACCAATGGTAGGCCAGTGTGACGTCATTCATCATAAGCACTATACGATGCTTAAACAATAATCATTAATTTTGCACATATACTTCTACATTTTATATAGTTTAGGGATCTTACAGGTTCACATTAAAATATCACTGATCCAATATATTCATGAACAAAATATGTAGGAACGGCTGAACGTACATGTTATGTCTGCATATTGCTATAATAGGACAGAAAATACGCATAAAATAAGTCTTTTTCGGGGTTTCATTTGCTCTGCAGCAAAATAAATGTATATTTTTGAGTATTAGCTTTGCCAGGTTATTATTAGGTCTTTTTTTGCTAGTCGAAGCAATGTGCATATACGTTCTGCCGATTTTCCTTTGGCTTATTTTTCATTAATTTTTAAAAATTGTTACAAAGACATATTGGTTGTAATATATGATTGAAGTAGGTTATTTATCGCATTGTATTATAGACAGCTCTCCGCGGAAAAAAAATTAAGATTAATACCAGTTTTGTTAGCACTGAAGGCCCTGGATATCAAAACTGGTATTAATTTTATGATTTATATTTTAATATTCGTGGAAAATTGTCTGTTATTCGATGATATACATGATTTTTCAGTATTCCAATCAGGGATTTCAAGGGATATGTCGATTGCAGATAAAATTTATGTAAATCTCCAATGATGATGCACAAAATTACTCCTTCTGTAGATTATTATTTGTTGTTGATCGTTTGGACACTCACCATAATGAACCAACCAGTCAAACTTCAATAAAAGTTCTCAAAGTTGTTGAGCCAGCGAATAAGAAAACTTTACTATAAAACTTTAGGGACTGGTGTAATAAACCGTGCAATGTCCCCTTCCTCCCTGGTTTCCAATACTGTATTTTTGTTGATGATGGTTGTAAAAAGCATTATTTTCTCTTCTTTCCAATAAACATATTGCTTTCATGGATTTATGTCTCTTTCACAAACAGAATTATATTCCCTGAATTTTATTTTCTTTTGTCAACAAATAACTTACAATTTAGGCATCTTGTCTTTTATCAGGGCTCGCCAGCCGCGCAACAGCCGCTTGTATTGCCTGAGTAAAATCATCATATTATGACTTTAAAATTCAGCTGGATGTCTAAACCTGTCCCTTAACCTTCAATCCACCTTTCTGGATTTTTTTTGCACACAATAGCGGTTTTTTTTATACTTATGCGCAACTAAGGCGCGGCTGTCGAACCCTGCTTTTTATCTTAAAAATAGGGTGACAACATCCATAAAGCAAATCTAAGCAAATAGAAAAAAACTAGTTAAGATGCTTTTATGCTCATGTAAGGTTTATGAATTATTAAACACTATACCATGCCTAAAAACAATCAGATCTAACCGTTACAGATGTATAGACGACTGGATCTCATTGTAGAAAAGCTTTGCTTTTTAAAATCACAGATTTACTTTTGCAAATTTATCTATACTCATTACTCGTATAGAAACAAATATTCTATTCGAAGGATGTAAGAAACATAGACGTCCAAGCTTTTTATTTTGGGGGGGGGTAATTTGCTTTGGGGGGGGGGGGGGTAAAATGGCGCGCGAAACGCACCGCAAATTTTTTTTACCACCCCCAAAATTTTTACCCCGGGGGTAAAATTTGCTTGGGGGGGGGGGGGTAATTACCTCCCCTGAAAACTGTTGGCAGGGGTAAATTTAGTTTACCCCCCCAAAATTTACCCCCGGGGTAAAATTTTGGGGGGGGGGGTAATTTAAATTTTATTAAATATTTAGTATTAAAAATGCGCGCGAAGCGCGCAAAAATTTTTTTTATTGCAGATTTTTTATTTTGGGGGGGTATTTACCCCCCAAAATTGTTTGGGGGGGGGTAGATACCCCCTCCTAAATGGTTGGGGGTGCCTACGGCACCCCCAGAGTAGGGGTAAGTTTAAAATGGGGGGGGGGGGGTAAAATGAAAAAAAATTTGGGCGTGCCTACGGTGGCCCCAAAATTGTTTTTTGGGGGGGGATAAATACCCCCTCCTAAATGGTTGGGGGTGCCTGCGGCACCCCCAGGGTAAGGGGTAAATTTAAAATGGGGGGGGGGGTAATCGCCCCATTACCCCCCCCCCCCCCTTGGACGTCTATGGTAAGAAATATAAAAATTTGACAAAAAATATTTTCCAGTTTGGCTTGGAAACCTTTTAATATCCGCTAGATTATAACCGGTTCTCTGTCATACTGAAAAAGCATGTATAGCATCGTATTACAGACAATTTTATTAAAATAAAAATCATAACATCATAACCAGTTTTGTTAGCCCGGCGTCTCGGGGCTAACTAAACTGGTTTTAGTCTTCAAATTTTCATTTGAATATCCACGGGAAGTTGTCTATAATACGATTCGATAAATAACCACACTTCTGCTATTTTTTATTGTTTAAAATATTGTGATACCAATTAGCATTTCTAGTTTTATTTTATCATTATTATTGTTTTGTTAGCTTTTAATATAACAACGCCTAGAGATACAATAACATTTGTGATATCAAATCATTTTACATGTTGAAGTACATTTTTTCTCTTTGATATCTATGATATAAACTTTATTTCATACTATAAAGATGCAAATTGTTTAAAAATTAAATTTTAACCCCAAAATAAATTTGCTTAACTGAAATCTAAAGCTATGAATACATTCAGAATTAAAGATATGCGAAGCGGTGAAAAGTGTCATGTTTGACGTCATAAAAATACGTCTAAATCAATTTCTCTTATGGAATTTCCTTTCCCACTTCTCCTCTCATTCCTACTTTTTAGACTTATTTTTATGACGTCACAAAGGACACTTTCCAGCGCTTCAAAACATGCACAACAGATTTTAACTCTTTTAGTTTAAGGTTTTGTATGGCTGTTAGAAATTTTAAATTTTAAATTTTAGAATATATGTATTAATTTTTATTAGTTTTGAAAGAGTGCCATCAATAAATGAATTGATTTTCATTCTGTCATTATTGTTTAATTAATTATCAATGTACTATGTAGTTCTAATATTTTAATAAAGAAATATTTATAAATCTTCTTTTTGTGTAACAAGATTGAAAACATTTCACGAACGCTATGATTATATATTTATTATTTTTACTTCAAGACAAAAAATAAAAAGGATGACAACATCCATAAAAGCAAAGTTCTTAAATCAGAGAACTTTTTGAGTAGATCATTAATTTGCAAGTCTAAACAAAATTGTACATAAATTTGTTGATAAATTGCGTTAAGACGGGATACTGTAAAAGGACATACTTTCATCTTTAGAATTTGATGCATTAGAGTAATAGAGATGCTTAAAATTTTTATCTCTTGTAAAGATTCAGAAATTAACAAGTGAAACATTAATTTGCAAGTCTAAACAAAACAATGTACATAAATTTGCCGCTAATGATATTGTACATTGTCGCCTTAGGAATCGTTATTTCAAAAATCAGATAAGTAGGAAAACTGTATATCATACAAAAAGTTGTTGTAAAAGTAATTTTCACCGGACTAAATAAATACCTAATTTATCAAATACATCCAAAAGGGCTGGGTAAAGGTGTGTCCTACTATACCTGGCCCCTTAACGAATTTGGTGATTCCCCATAAAAAAAGGCTTTTTACCGTTGGAGGGCCGGGTGGAGCGCCAAATATTTTGAACGTCGGATCTTAGATATTTTCTAGTAGTAAAGCCCCCAACAAGTTCAGTATAGGGGGGGATTTTTGTTTGAAGCTGGCATAATTTGTAAGCTTTTTTACCAAAATAATTATATTTACTCTTGCAGTATATACATTATACATGTCTCGTAATGTGTAAAAAAAATTGCGGATGTGTCCATAGGCTTTAAAGACTATTTAAGACATTTTAATTTTTTAATTGATTGCCTCTATGAAACGAGGAACTGAAGTGGTTCAAACGTAAAAATCTATTTTTTTAAGTTTTAACGCATTGATGTATTATTTTTATTTATATATTTATTTTAGAAATAGATACTATATTTACGTTTTATTATGTGTTTTGGTCTTTTCGACCTTGTTGTTTTTATTCTTGTCAAATTTAATATTATTCCCTTTCATGTAATATCTACGACGACATTTATTATTGAAAATGCCGCTAACTTATTGGAGCGCACAGATGCCGCGCACAGAATTTTAGTTTTCCATGTGGGCTAAGCACAACTTTGCACGATTGTTAAAAATATGTAAAAATTCTTTGAACGAGGAATATTATTTATAATTGTGGTTAAAATAATAAAAATGTTATATTTTTGGTTAAATTAGTTTTGTTACTTTGAATTTATAAATTTGTTGCTATCCGATTTTCTTATATTTATTGTTGTTTCCAATTAATGGAATTTTTTAATTGAATATTTTTAAAATGTGACTTTAAAACTATTTATAATCTATGCAATAATAGGGTAGTTCACATATTTAAAAGACCTGTGATAATAAGAGAGGTAAGTTATAGAATGTAATTAGATATATTTTGGCAAGGTTAAAAATATTTTTAAAATTTCAGAATTATACGTACGTATCGTGCTCAGTTCACAATACAATGTAAATCATGTGGGCACTTTACTGAAAGATATTTTTCTACGTTTGTGATTATGATAATTTTTTATTAGTTTTTGTTCTAACTGGCTTTTAAACGGGCAGGTCAATTAATTTTCCTTTACCCTTACCAAATCGGACTGGTCAAAGAATTAACTCTGATTGTATAATATTGACTAATACTTGATAAAACTTTATATGAATCTTAAATTTCATACAATTTTCAGATAATGGTGAAGCGAAAAGTAGAGTTGGATACAATCCAATCAGTTTATTCAGCGCTAAGCCATAGATTGTTAGGCAGCGGCGATGACTTTTTCCACGGCAATGAAAAGAATGTTGATTTCTTATTGGATCTTGTAACAAGAACGGTTGAGAAAGGCGAAAGTAATTCGCTCTTAATTCTCGGACCTCATGGTGTTGGAAGGACAGCTTTAGGTATGGAAATATGTTAACTTATTAACTCAAATAAGGGGTGATGTTTTAATCTTTCCCGCTTCATTATCCTTTTATTTACAATATATATCTGATACATATGTAAATCTATTTTTTCCTATAATTATGAAATACATATTAATATTTAGTGATTTCTCAACTTAAGTTACTGTTATACAATAGTTAGATGGCCTAAACTGCTTTTAATACATAGTTGTGTTAGTCTTAATCAAGGATAAAGTTGGAGTTTGACTTCTTTCTTTTTATGGATTAACCTTGAAGTGTCTCCATGAGTCTTAATTCTACTTCGGAAACTAAACCAATTGTGTATGGAAATTATATTTATTTTATTAAGGTACTAATGTTTTTTTTTTTTTTAGTTAAGAAAGTTCTGAAGGAAGCCTCTAAACAGAAGTCCTGGGTAGAAAATGCTGTTATTGTTGAGCTTAATGGTTTTATTGCTATTGATGATAAAATTGCTTTGAAGGTAAGCAAATTGCTAATCTAATATTATCAAAAGTAAGAAATCCAGAAATGGT
Organism: Acartia tonsa; assembly: GCF_053477335.1. Taxonomy (NCBI): domain Eukaryota; kingdom Metazoa; phylum Arthropoda; class Copepoda; order Calanoida; family Acartiidae; genus Acartia; species Acartia tonsa. The sequence goes on along the minus strand of NC_137263.1, from coordinate 51,356,689 downwards.
AGTATTTTAGGGGGGGGGGGGGGCAATGCAACAGTCTCGTAATCTATGCGCAAATGGCACTTATAATTCGAATATCGAGATGAAATTTGTTGTGAGTAATCCTTGGTAGGTCTATTTTCTCTCAATCGAATAAAAAGTTGGAAAAGTGCCATTTGCGCATTGATTACGAGATGGTTGCATTAAAATAAACCTTTTTTTCTTTTCACTACCAACGGCGTATAGTGACTTTTGAGTGGGGATGATTGGGCGGTCTGATGACTCTGTAATCTCATCTTTGAAATTGAAAAGTTGAATAATCTCTCCCATTGAAAATATCCAAAATACAACAGACGGGAACATTACACCTTCTTTCTGCCTTTTTAACGATTTAGAGGAATGTTTTATCGAATTAAGAGTTATTTTGAAATAAAATGTATCAATAAATGTCCTTTATTTGTCTTTTTTTTAACATAATGATTTTTTTTAGGAAATTACGCGTCAATTGAATCTGGAAAACGTGGTGGGCAACAAAGTCTTTGGATCCTTTGCAGACCATTTCTCATTCCTACTTGCCAGTCTCAAGTCTGGAGATAAAGACAGTAAACCCATCATTTTTGTTTTGGAAGAGTTTGATACTTTCTGCAATCACAAGTAAGAACTTTATATTTTCAGTTGGGGTCCTGGGCAATTGGGTCTTTTTTAATAGGGCTTATGGGAAAAGCTTTAGGATGAGAGATTTGTTATGGGGAAACGTTTCACAACTGGATTAAGTATTAAAATTGAACATTTATAAAGGGGTGAATATTTTTACAAATTTCCCCTACCCCGCGAGGTAAATATTCACCTAGGTTATAAATTACATACCCTTGCATTGATAATAAAAAGAAATAACTCAAGATTATTATTTCAGGAACCAAAGCTTGCTGTATAATCTGTTTGATATTGCTCAAAGTCGAGCTGTCCCAATCTGTGTTATTGGTGTATCCTGTCAGATTGATGTGACTGAGCTTTTAGAAAAGCGAGTCAAGTCTCGTTTTTCGCACAGGCATCTCAACCTTATGCATTTTGAAGAATTTGACAAGTACCTAGAAATGTTTCAGGTAAATCTTTTAGTTTGTATTATTAGGGATGGCAATCCGCTGAATTTTATGGTCGGATTCTGATTCTTACAAAAATCCAGCCAATTAATAAAGCGGATCAATCCTTGGATTGCTGATTCTTTTTTCTTTTTTTTTGTTGCGGATTACAGATTCTAGCAATATTTTTATAGGTCTTTAAATAAATAAAAAAAAAATCCCTTATGGTGAGGGAGGGGGGTGGACTAGAAAATGTGTCGTAGGCAGAGTTTCGGTGCGGATCCGGATCCTTGGACTCAAAAAAATGCGGAAAAAATGGAAAAATCCACCTAAATTTATATAAAATCTCAGACATTCTCTTGAGAGACAATCTTTAAGGTTTAGGTTCAGACTTGAAAATTAAAAGTATTTTTGACTTCGAATTTAAGAATAAATATTTTTTGAAAAATTTAATGATTTTATTTTTCTTGTCCGGATCTGCAATGATCAAACTTGGAGCGGATCCGCATACAATCAATGCGGATCCGAAACACTGGTCGTAGGATAAGAAAGTGAATAAAACAAAGATTACTCAAAATATATTTCCATTATTCGCCCTCTATGGAGGGAAAAAATTCAATATTTTTCAGCTGGGGAAAATAATAAATCTATCGCAGAATATACACCCCTGCAAGCATTCGTTCCACGTAAACTAATCATTTATGTTTGAAATAGTTAACTGTTCTTTATAAAGACTTTCAATTTTAGGCATTTCTTATCCTGGAAAAATCCAACAACGTCTCTGATTTTCAAGTTTGGAATAAAATGGTAGAGAAAACTTTCCAGGATCCACAAATACAAAACTTTCTTGAAGATAAATTGTTTATTTACGACAAATCTGTTAGTTTTATGAGACAGTTTCTACATTCTCTGCTTGTGTGTATGTTGGCCCAGAATGAACAGAAGATAAACCTGGAATTATTTGATGCTGCCCTCCAGCAGTCTTGTGCAAGCTTCTCAGTCCAGCCGCTTGATAACATAATTAAGGATTTGTCCATTCTGGAAGTTTGTATACTGATTGCTGTAAAGCATATTACTGAAATTTATGACCATGAGCCTTTTAACTTTGAAATGGTCTTTCATGAATATGTCAAATTCCGACGACGTCGCCTGACAAACTTGACAGAGGAGAGAAGTGTTATCTTCAAGTGCTGGGAAAACCTGATCGGTCTAGAAATGATTATTCCTAAGGTAAAGATTCAATTCTAATATAAAGCAAGGACATCCAAGCTTTTTATTTGCATTGGGGGGGGGGGGCAGATGGTAAAAAGAGTACATCAAAATTCGCTAGGGGGGTAGGGAGGGTAAACGCATCGTTAAGTTTTTTTTCACAAAGGAGGTGAGAAAAATAAAAAAAAACGTTCTTAGTGTTAAGTTTTTATCCTAATTTTTACATTTTTTTCCCTTAAACCAAATATTTTTTATTTCCTCCTCCCCCCTTAGCAGGGTCAAATTTGCGGAATATACCCTGGGTGTGAGTTTTAAGGCTTAAAAACAGTAGAACAACAATATTCACTAAGTATATGTATTCCTTATTGATAAGAAGACCAAAATATTTAGTGGATATTATTATTCTACTACTGTATTAAAGCCTTAAAACTAACACCTTTATGGAAATTAAATACAACCTACCTCTTCCTATGTTGGTTTTTCTTGCAACCAATTCTCTCTGAATTTAAATATTTTGAAAGCTTTTTACAGTTGTTTTAAATATATCCCTTAATGCTTAGAATGTTAAAACCGGTTTTGATCTTTACTATTTATTTAGGTTAGCGGCGAGAAATGTCGGAGCCAGCAGGCCGAGTATATATTAAACGTATTCCATATTCCGGTGACTACACTAAAGAAATCCGTGGAGAAATATCCTCATTGTCCCACAGAGGTGCTGCAGTGGTTAACTAGCAGTACACACAATAGTGCCAGCTTTAGTTAGATTTAGAATTAGTTTTATTTACTATCAAGTACCTATCAACAGTCAAATTAGTTAGGATTAAAATATTCTAGTTCTTACCTGTTCAGGGGTTTACATTCTGCACAAGATTTATTTTTTTCCCCTGCTACAAAATTTTTTATTTTTTTTCTCCCCTAGATTTTTCTTAAAGTAGGGGGGGAAATAGAAAAATATTTAAAGAATTCTATATTTTATTTATTTTATCCCTCCTACCACACATTTTTTAGTTTTTTTTAACCAAGGAGGGGGGCGAAATGGAAAAAATGTTTTCAGTTTTCTTGATTTTTACATTTTTTTCCCCTCCAACCACTTATTTTTTATTTTTTTTTCCACCCCCCTGAGCCGGGGATCCCATGCAGAATATACACCCCTGTACCTGTTTCAGATAACTTTGTATTTTTACTAGCTTAAAAAGTTACCTTATCATAGAAAGAAAACTTAGTATTTTCATAGTAACTTTTCTGTTTCTAGCCCCTGCGGGGTAATAACCTAGCCTAAAATACAAAGAGCCACTGTGAAAATGCGACGAACCCCGCTACTTCGTTTTCTTTCCATGATCCAAACTACCTTTTATAACTTCATAACAAGACATAAAATGTCCAAAAAGTATAATATTTGCTCGTGTATTTATATTTATGTATACCTACCTAGTTTGATAAATGATCATGCCCAAGAATTAAGCTTAGATTATTTTAATGATATTGTAATATACAGATATTTATTTATATTTTTACGTTAATTTAAGGAAGATAAAAGCAAAACCCGAATTTCTATGTAAAATAATGTGATATTTTAGATCGTTACGCTTATTTTTTGTCTCTATAATATATAAACATATCGAAGTAGTAAATAATGCAGTTTTTCCAGCTGAAAATTAGCTAGCTTATCTTTTTTCCCTATCCAGCTTTTAAAACAATTGGCCAATTTTCACAATTTTGTAATCGCCATGTTATCTATAATACCTAAACCTGTTTATAACCCAAGTACCTGATATTTCAGAAAAGATGAAGGCGAGTGGAACATTGAAGGAATACAATGTGATTGGCAGAAAGTTGCCCACCGAGGCAGAACCTGTCACTCCTCTGTTCAGGATGAGAATCTTTGCACCCGACCACGTTGTCGCCAAGTCTAGGTAATCTCATTTTTTGTTTTATTTTCATTATCTATCATACAAAGAAGAACGATATCTATTGGTCCTGCGGTGGGTTTTAGCTATTTTCAAAGGGGTCTGGGATACTCCCCTTCCAAAATAAATGCTACACCACAGGGTTGTATATTCTGCAAGTTTGACCCTGCTAAAGGGGGGGTGTGTGGTTTGTAAAAAATAAAAAATGTGGTTGGAGGAAAAAAATAAAAATTTTGACAGCAGGGGTAAAAATAAATCTTTTGCGGAATATGTAGCACCCCTGCCACACCACAAGGCGAATCCTCGATAGAAAAATGATGACTCTTCTTCCTCCACCCCCCCCCCCCCCCACACACACACACACACAAACAAAATTTATTTCAATTGGGATTTCATTACGCCTTGAAGCGAAACAACGAGTAAGACGGTATAGTAGGTTAAAGATTAGTCAGGGGTGTATATTCTGCACAAGATTTTTTTTTCCCCTGCTACAAATTTTTATATTTTTTCCCCCCCCCTAGTTTTTTCTTACCAAGTAGGGGGGGAAATGGAAAAATATTTAAAGAACTCAATATTTTATTTATTTTATTCCTCCTACCACATATATTTTTCACCAAGGAGGGGGGGAAATGGAAAAAATGTTTTCAGTTTTATTAATTTTTGCATTTTTTCCCCCTCCAACCACTTATTTTTTTATTCCCCCCCCCCCCCCCCCCCTTGAGCAGGGGATCCCATGTAGAATATACACCCCTGAGATTAGTTTCGTGGAGCTTTTTCTGTTCCTAATAATTTTATTATTAAATATTCATCTCCACTCTTTTAAACCTTGGCCATGAGAACTACAAACATAATTTACAGTTCTAGAATACTAGTTAGTTTCTTAAATCGCAAAGGCCTAAATCTATCTATTTTTTCAGATTTTGGTACTTCTTGCGTCAATTGCGTAAGTTCAAGAAGACCACTGGTGAGATCGTTCAGTGCAAGAGAGTTATCCAGAAGAAGACCACAACCGTCAAGAACTACGGTGTCTGGCTGAGGTACAACTCCAGGTCTGGAACCCACAACATGTACAGGTAAATAATGATTAAATTTGCACTGTTTAATTTAGAAAGGATATTGGATAGGTAGTAATTTTGCTGTGAATGTTATAGGAATAAGATGATAATTTACTTTGCATAGTGTTCCAGGGTGTAGATTTTCATTCCCTCTTAATTTTTTCCATATAGGACCCCCTCGGGAAATGGAAAATATTTGAAGAATTCTATATATTTTTTTATTTATAAAAATGGAAAAAAAAACAGATATAATTTCTCTTAATTTTACATTTTTCCCCCCAAGCACATGTTTTGTATTCGTTCCCCCCCCCCCCTAGATATACCACACTTTTCTGGGATCTTGCTGCGTCAAGTATCAACTGTTGGGAATATCAAAGGATGACTCCATGCAAAATTTGAGCCGGATCCGGCCAAAACCGGCCGTGAATTTTATAAAAAACCGGTTTTTTCCGGTTTTTAGGGGGTATCAGTAAATCGATTCAGCTGGAGCAAAACCGGTTGGAGGTACAAAAAATTTTACTTCACATGAAATTTAGCCAATGCAATTGCCTACAAAAATGTACTTCATCATCAACTTGATTGGACAACTCTTTCCCCTCCTAAATGTCCATTAAAACCTCGGAAACGGCAAAAATCGCCAAAAATCACGCCTTCGGCGGCGAATAACGGCTAAACGGTCAGTCGGAGGCGAATGAAACATAAATAAAGAAATGTCCGCCTCAAAAAGTTGTTCAATATCAAAGAGATGTTTGAAGTCTCTAAAACGACTCCTTCCCCTCCTTTAAGGGGAAAAACTGAAAAAACGTCATTTTCAAAAGTATGCCCACTTCGTGGGTGTGGGGGGCACTGAACCCGTCACCCCTGGGTCACCAAATATAAAGGCTAGGCGGCTCACATTGCTGAATTTTCACCAAGTGAAAGTCTTGTGTCATTATCTCTTATGAGAAAAAAGTTATTAATGAATTAAAATTTCAAATTGTGATTTTTTGATGGATTTCTTTGATGAAATGACAGGCCGGTCAATTTTTAGGCCATTTTTTGCGGTTTTTGGGCCGTCACGCCCAAACGGTTTGAGATAATCTCACGGGACCTTTTGCCCGACCTAAGTCTGGTTATTTGTGAGGTCTAAGAAAAAAAAATCCCGGATTGGATGAAGCACGACGTCGCAGCGCGCCGTCAAAAATCGCTGGTCGGCTCATTTTGCCCCCTCAAACCCTCACCTCGTGCCATTTTTCTGTGTAAAGATTATAATTATAATCTTTTGCGTAAGTCTGATTTTTTTTCCTAGACCTCACAAATAACCAGACTTAGGTTGGGCAAAAGGTCCCGTGAGATTATCTCAAACCGTTTGGGCGTGACAGCCCAAAAACCGCAAAAAATGGCCTAAAAATTGACCGGCCTGTCATTTCATCAAAGAAATCCATCAAAAAATCACAATTTGAAATTTTAATTCATTAATAACTTTTTTCTCATAAGAGATAATGACACAAGACTTTCACTTGGTGAAAATTCAGCAATGTGAGCCGCCTAGCCTTTATATTTGGTGACCCAGGGGTGACGGGTTCAGTGCCCCCCACACCCACGAAGTGGGCATACTTTTGAAAATGACGTTTTTTCAGTTTTTCCCCTTAAAGGAGGGGAAGGAGTCGTTTTAGAGACTTCAAACATCTCTTTGATATTGAACAACTTTTTGAGGCGGACATTTCTTTATTTATGTTTCATTCGCCTCCGACTGACCGTTTAGCCATTATTCGCCGCCAAAGGCGTGATTTTTGGCGATTTTTGCCGTTTCCGAGGTTTTAATGGACATTTAGGAGGGGAAAGAGTTGTCCAATCAAGTTGATGATGAAGTACATTTTTGTAGGCAATTGCATTGGCTAAATTTCATGTGAAGTAAAATTTTTTGTACCTCCAACCGGTTTTGCTCCAGCTGAATCGATTTACAGATACCCCCTAAAAACCGGAAAAAACCGGTTTTTTATAAAATTCACGGCCGGTTTTGGCCGGATCCGGCTCAAATTTTGCATGGAGTCATCCTTTGATATTCCCAACAGTTGATACTTGACGCAGCAAGATCCCAGAAAAGTGTGGTATATCTACCCCCCCCCCCCCTCTTTAGCAGGGTCAATTTTGCAGAATTTACACCCCTGTAGCAGATTTAAAATATTTCGTCAGTTTATCTTTTCGTTTTTACATCTGCATCCTTCAAAATTGGTATGTTAGTAGTAACTATTCTTTAAGTTTAATTTTTGCAGATTTTTAAGATACCTAAATGGATAAATGCTTCGCAGTTTCTTCAGTTCCACATTTTACCTTATTAGAACAACTAATGTACTCTATTTGCGATAAAGCATGGAATAAAGTTTTTGAATAGAAAATTTAGTAATCTGCCAGGCTCTCTTTGTCACTATTTTAATCCTTATTTCTGTTCAGAGAGTACCGTGACCTGACCATTAACCATGCTGTTACCCAGTGTTACAGAGACATGGGAGCCAGGCACAGAGCCAGAGCTCACTCCATCCAGATCATCAGAGTCGAGCCTCTTATCGCCAGCAAGTGCAGAAGACCTTTGATCAAGCAGATGCACGACCCCAAGATCAAGTTCCCTCTGCCCCGCAGGTAAATTTTTAAAAAAATAATCTGGAATGTTGGCGAGTCGAAGAAATGATATTACTTGTTCATACTTTCATTAGCATCTACGCCCACTTGAAGCCTCAATGGGCATTTAAAGTAGGGTGGGGAAGGGGTTTTAGTTATTCCACCCACTGTTTTTAGCTTCATTTCGAGGGCCATTTTTTATAGGGGGGATTTATCTTAAATGGAGGGAATATCCTCCCCCAAAATAGTTACCTTCCCTGAACCTTTGAGAACGGAGAAGCTACATTGTAACGCGTTTAGCGCAGGGTTGGCAGGAATAGTCTTAAGGCAGATTAAACCACATGGTTTGTTCCTGTTTTAACCACCAAAAAAATCCATAGCAAAAGCCACCTTGAAAAAAATGCAGTTTTCACCTCAAAAGGTCCTGAAATACTATTTCTGAAGAAACTTCTTATTTTTTCTTAAAACGCCTTTACACACAGTTTAAAAATATTAGAATTTACAACAACAAAAAACTTCTTTTTATTTTCAAATATAAATGTCGCTTTCTAAAAATAAGTATCTCTTTTTTCTTCTGTAAATTCTAATGTTTGTTCACTGTGGTTTTTTCCCCCCAAAATATTTAACCGGTTAAAGTCCGCTAACTTTTCCAGAAAAAGCCGCATTTTTTCCAACCCTCGTTAAGCGAGCTGCTTTCGCACAGATACCCTGTTACTAAGGATACAACTTTTTGGAAACTCAATGGAGTGCATTTTCAAAATCGTGCAAGATACTCTTATCGATCACGTTATCGTCCCCTTATTTTTATCAAAATTGCTTGTGTGTCCGTGGGAAAGTCTCTTAAAATCATTTCAGTATATTCACTAATCTTGTATTTTAGGGTTCTCAAGCCCAAAGGCGCCATTGTGAAGGCCAACAGACCCAAGAGCGTCTTCAACTAATTATCTGGTGCTACCAGTGCCCAGCCTTCATATTATACACAATTTACCATCTTGAAGTCATCATTGTACGCGGATTATTATTTAATATTTTGCCTACAAGTATTAAACCTTCTCGCGAAGATTGTTATCTTTTCCTTCAATAAAGATTAAAAATATACTTTTTGTTTCTTATTTGTAATGTAATTTATTTAATGTAATGTAATCGAAAATATTTGTCCTTTTTATATGGAGTAGTAGAAATAACTAGGTATTTGTTTTTATAAAGTTTTACGATCATTTGTCCGAATTAAAATTCAGTTGGTCACTGGTCATTAATAAAAAAAACCATGATGTTGTCTTTATATTTCGAGGATTGAATTGTCTTCTTCAGGCGGTTTTGGTGATAGCGACGATTATTCCACCGCCGTTCTTTTAGGTCCACATACCTAAAAAAAACTATGCCAAATTTTAGTGCTGTTTAACTTTTTATGGTTGTGTTTTTCCAGGTTTCTGGTTTAAAGGAACCTTGTTATTGAAGCTGGAGGCTTCAAATTTTGGGTATTGGGTCTACTCGTGGCAGTCTTCCAGTAGTTAAAGCGGTATATTTCTTGCAGGGTTCCTTTAAGTGTATCATCCGCCTCCAGGAGTCTATATCCCATAAAAAATATATTTATAATAGAAGGAATCTTGTATCCGTCGCGTACTCTAAAATCTTTTAACTTAGCCCCAGGGGTGTATAATATATTCTGCACAAAATTCTTTTTTTTTACCCTGCTGTAAATTTTTTTTTCTCCCGAGGTTTTTTTTAGCAATGAAGGGGAAACTTTAGAAATATTTTCAGAACTCTATTTTATTCATATTACCCCCACTCTCACAAATATTAATTTTTTTTTCACAAAGTAGGGGAGAAAAATGAAAAAAATGTTTTTATTTCTCTTAATTTTTATAATTTTTCCCCCCAACAACATATTTTAAAAAAAAATTTTACTCCCCCCTCCCCCCCCTTTAGCAGGGTCAATTTTGCATAATATACACCCCTGCCTACCCCTTTAATCCTTGATTACGCGAATATAGCAAAACTTATCTCCTTCAGTTCAGATGCGTGCAAATTAATAGCTTAAAGAATTTTATTTTTCTTTATTCTGCGAAAAAGATGCATCACTCTGTTTGTCTGACCCCCTGATATGTTTGCTTCATTTTTAAGAATTTTGTCATACTTGTGTTACCTACCTTTGAGTTGTATTTTTCTTCTAAACTTTTGAACTCTTAGGCATTTAAAATGTTGAACAGCGGAGGACGCTTAAATACAACTGGTAGAGGTTACCAGAACCTTTTCAATCAAGGAAATTCTCGAATGCCCGGAACAAATATTGCCATGCCTGCCCATGCCAATTTACATCGTACTGGCCCATCCTATCCTGGAGACCTTCAGGCCAGAAATTTAATGCCTTTACCTACACTTGGAGCACAGGAATATATTCAGATTGGTGATGATAGTGTACAACACAACGGTGATTCCCAATCCGGCCGCTACTCCATGCGCAAGGCTAAGCCTATGACCGTTGTTCCCATGAAGATAGTTGAGCTGGTGGCTCATAGAGAGGAGGATGGTCCTCTACTCTGGCATGGCAGAGAGGTCGGATTTGTAAAACTTATAGGACAGGTAATTCTTAATACACATAGGTATAAATATATGGACAATTTTTACTTAATGTTTACTCAAAGTTCATTATAGCAATAATATTCTGAAAAGGCAGAATTTAAATGTAAGTCTAAACAAAAATGTAAGTTAATTTGTTGCTAAACTGCTTAAATACAGGATACTGTTCAAATAAATACTTACATTTTTAGGACCTAATTATGAGATGCTTTGCATATAACAAATTGTAACTTGTTGTAATATGAAACAGTATTCCAAAATCTGATTAATAGGATAAGTATATCACATAAAAAATTGTTTAAAAGGTTAAAAAGCACTATGCTTTAAATGGACTTACGGACTTTCTGGTAACGATTATACAGTTGCTACGATTCTAGATCGTACCTAACTGTTAAAGGGATCATTTTGCAAAGTTTTAATTCTATAGAACAATTCTATCAATGTTTGAATTAACGAATAGAGCTAATTGTTCCAGACGGACTGACCGACCCTAGTTATAGAAAAGATTCACAGTTAAAAATGAAGAATTCAGTATATTATATTAACATACTGTTCCATCAGGTTTCTGATTTTGAAGAGACAGAGACACGCGTGACCTACAGAATAGATGATAGATCCAGTAGCATTCTTCTACTACAATACAAAGAAGGAAATTAAATGCCTTTGCTGATCGAAATTTTAAATCTTAAATGTTGGTGATCGCATTTCTGTTCATTTTTACTATTTCTCAAAAGATTATTTTCAGATTGGCTTTAATTGAAATCAAATTATCTTCCGCTAGATTAAAATTAGTTTTAAGACATTTTCCACGAATATCTTAAATTCTTAATGTTACTATCTGTGGACAGCTGTCTTTAATACGATGCGATGAATAACTAATTCAATATGGCTTGGGGTCGGAATCATATTGATGGTTACTGGATACGAGCTAGACCGAAAAATCATGTATTGTAACGTATCACAAAGTATTTTCAATGAAATGAAATTCTAAAAATTAGTCTAGTTTTGTTAACTCGGGGTCACCAAATCGCACGAAGTAAAAATTAAATAAATTAGGACGTACTTTTGACTTAACTAACTTGTTTGATAAATCCATTGCCTTTTTAATCCATTTCAGGTACTTTAAAAAAGGTGGAATTTTGCAGGCGAGGATTTAATTTCTTGGTTTGGTGAAGGCACCATCTTCACAAATAGTAATTATAAACCGTCTTAGGATCTTTAAGTAGTCCCACAAAAGAAGAACCATATCTGTTCTGCGATTAGCGAGATCATTAGATAAATATAGACATCCTGTTAATATAAGGATCACAACAACAATATTTTACAGAAATGAAAAGGCATTTAATCCTAAACCTGCAGTAAACAATGATACCTGTGATATCAAGCGTGGTGATTTTATTGGAATTATTGGCAGTTTCAAGCCAGGTGGCCAGGAGAAAGCTGTTCTTGTTCTTAAGGTGACAACTTGATGATTGATAACTACACGTGGTCATTTAGAGTAGCGTAGCTATCTTATTACTCCATCTGTCAGCTAGAGGAAAACGTGATTTTCTCGGCTGTTATTCAAGATAGATTAATGATTTTGTAAGAATTACTCAACCAACGAGCTTTTTAATTTACATGGTCCGTCGTCGGTCTTCTAGCAATGCTCTGATGAAGATCAAATTTCTGTAGGAAAAGGATCTATAGATTATAGATAGACCGCTCAATATTTTTTGTATGAAAAATCACTTGACAAACATCTAGGTAATGATTACTAATTGGAATGATCTGAAGCAGCTCAAACTGCCTTATAAAAATGACGTCATATAATACATATGACCAATACCAAGGCCTATATACAATTGAATTGACCAATGGTAAAATCATTGTATACTGGCCTTTTATTGGTCATTTGTAGTGTATGACATTATTTTTTATTACCTAGGCACTATAAGGTGCTTCGAATGATCTTGATGACATTAGGTTTCTATGAGTGTAAATGTGTTTTAACATAGCAAAGAATAAGCATTAAAAAATTGTAAGTTAGTTTATAACCATAAAAGCTTAAGTTTAAGAAATCATCCCTATTGGTCAAATGGTTTCTGAGAAAATTAAGGTTAGGTTCTTTTTTAGGGTTTTTGGAGCCCCGGAGGGCTAGTGGTTGGCGGCAGGGGGGTGACTTCTAAACCAAAATTTAGTTTATAACCATAAAAGCTTAGGTTTAAGAAATCATCTCTATTGGTCGAATGGTTTCTGAGAAAATTAAGGTTAGGTTCATTTTTAGGGTTTTTTGGAGCCCCGGAGGGCTTGGGGTTGGCGGCATGGGAGTAACTTTTAAACTAGAAGTTAGTTTATAACCATAAAAGCTTAAGTTTAAGAAATCATCCCTATTGGTCAAATGGTTTCTGAGAAAATTAGGGTTAGGTTCATTTTTAGGGGGTTTTTGAGCCCCGTGGGGCTAGGGGGTGGGGGTAGGGGATTGACTTTGAAACCATAAGATATTCATACCCATAAAAGCTTAAGTCCAAAAAATTTACACGGTTCATCAAGTGGTTCCTGAGAAAACCCCCCCCCCCCCCTGCATCAAAAAAGCTTCAGTTACGTCCCCCTTTCAAACCAACCCTTCAAATTGATTTCAGATATGGAAAATCAACTCACAAGAAGAAGTAGATTTCCACAAGTTGACCTTAGTCTACAATGAGATCAGGTAACCAACACGTAGCCAATCCGCTCGTCGTCGGGGATGTGATAGATTTGAATCTTGGCCTGGCACTGCGTTATAACTAAAGATATTAAAAATGGCTCCTAAAGTGCGCGATATACATAATTAGAGTAGGGGAATGCATTTGCTTAAAACAGGCGCAACTCATTACCATCCAACAGGACTTCTCAGACAAATGTCGTGTAATCGAAGAGTTGGTTGTCTGATGGGTGTGACTTAACCTAATACCTATGATGTTTGGACAGAAAAGGAGAGATTTGGCTCCCCTTAGTATAGTTATCCTTGGTTGTTGGACCTGGCGTTTTATTGTCAAGGACAGCATTCCCGCCCGTATGAGGTAAAATTGTCTTAAAATAGATGACCTGAAACAAAATTGAGCCATTTCTACAAATATGGTAAAGTATGAAGTATCACGAAACCTAACAATTTTTTATTTATGGCTGTACTCGCAGAATAGGTATCTCTAATAATAGGTTTCTACTGCATGCAGGGCATTACACAATTTAATTTTATGCTAAAATACAGGGAGGCGAAGCTGGAGCAGAAAAGAATGTTCACCGCTAAAAGTCAGATTTCTGGCGGTCTGTCACTTCCAGCACTTCAAGTAAAGAACTCATCATATTATGAAAAGGTAACGTATTATACCTATAAATCAAATATGGAGGGGGGGGGGGGGGGGTAGGAGTTGTGCTGACACTTTTGCGTAAACAGAGAGTATAGAACTTGTCTTAGGAGTGAGAGGATAGGTTATAAGGCGAAAAAATTTCCTTTTAGGATGTAGTTTCTCTAAGACAATAGCCTATACTCCCTGATTACGCCAAAGTGTCAGAACTTCCCTCCTCCCCCCTTAATTTTCTAATGAGATTAATTTTAAACTGTTTCCATGTTCATCACTTCTGAAAAATTATGAAAAACTTCGCATCCCTGTAATTAAGTGTAGATTTAAGCATACAATAATTATATCAATTTTAGTTATTGATTAATACCCATTAGGGAAGATTCACATAGGTCCCGGGATGATTTTATTATTGTGGGAATAGAAGATTCACAGTAATGCGTAAAGTTGTGAGTAAGATTCCAGTCAAATGCGCTTATTAGGTCAAACTGTTTTTAAATATGCGTTTAATTTTACTATGCGTTAGCGTTTGATCAACATTAAGAACAGTTAAACTTAATAAGCGCATTTGACTGGAAGCGTGCTCACAATTTTATGCAACATTGCGGAAGCTACTATTCCCTTTATCATTAGTCATATGGTAGCTTTAGATACTATAAGTGACGCCGCTAGTTTCTAAAAAAAATAGGATAAAATGTTTAAGGTAAGTGTATTTGGTGGACGACAAACCCAGCTGCAGCTCGAAGCCACTCAGTTTTCCTTTCTAGAGAACATGGAACCTTATGTAAAAGATGTTCTTCTAGCCATAAGGTAAATATATTCAATTAAGCACAATTTTATAACATCAGGGAACGAAAGGGAAAAGACAATAGACGACAAATTGATTTATATCCCTAATCATGATACACAATATTATTATCCCTTCTGTAGAGTACAATTAGTGGTTGAAATGCTTGGACACTCAAGTAAATGAACCAACAAATCAAAATTCAATAAAAGTCCCCAGGGTTGTTGAGCCAACGAATGAGAAGGCTTTGGGGACTAGTGCAATAAAAATGTCTCTTCCCCCTCTGATTTCAGTAGCTTAAATCTAATTACAAAAATTTAGGAACTTTCCAACGGAGGAAGGTATCAGCCACCAAGAGCTGGGTGTGAAGCTAAAGCTAGCCAACGACAAGCTCAGCTCCAGTCTAAACTTTCTCATGGAAGAGGGGCACATCTACTGCACTATAGATGATTATCATTTCAAATCAACAGATATTTGATTTAGTCGTAGAATGTGTGACATGTTTTTTGGCTCTAACTAAAATTTCTTGTAAAATATTAATGTTACTATGGATCTATCTATATATTGTTTATTTATATAAAGTTTGAACTACAAAAAATTGAAGGTTTGTTGATAGACTTAAGTACACCAGTTTATAATTTAGAAAGAATTTAATCTTTGACTTTAAACTATTTGTTATTTATTGAGGATATTCACACACGGGTGATTATTGAGAATTTAAACTTTTATAGTTTTCTTATTTTTCTGTTAACTTAATTGTTTCAAGCAATCGATTATTAATCTAAGAAATTTGATAACTTATCTTTTTAACCCGTTTTTAAATACTTATAATTCTTATCTACCTTTTTTGCTTATGAATATGTATATATATTTATTGTGTATATTGACTGTATGTATAATGTATAGTCTAGAACATATAAGAAGATATATGATTGTGTCCGATTAATGAAACAAGTTTGACAGCAAACAAATAAGATAAATTGATAACCCAAAACAGTTCTTGATTCATATCATTGCTGTGATCATATACTTTATATTAAAGCGAAGCTTTTCATATAATTAGGGGCGGTTCGTCCGGAAAAGGTAGCTCTTTTCGCTAATTTAGACATGTTAGAATTGTCCTTTTGATTTAAAACTATGCTTGATGATTCCTATAAGAGTAAGGTACGATTTAACAGCTCTAATCGTTACCAGAATGTCCGAACGTCTTTTTTGACAACAATTTTTTATGTGATATAATTATCTATTAATATATTTTAAAATACTGATTCCTATTACAACAAGCTACAATGTTATAAGCTAAGCATGCCTATAACCAAGTCCTAAAAATGTAATTAAATCCTTAAAATAAATCCTGTATTTTAGCAGTGTTGCAACAATTTTGTTTCAACTTATACATTCATATTTTGCTTATTCAGTTCAGACACTCTTCAAGTGTGAATGTTCGTTTGTCCTACCATTTCAGAACTTTATGTTGTCATCCTTGTTTTGTTAAATCTATAGAAATAAAAATTCTGTAGGTAAGTTTTTAATTTAAAAAAAATTTTCCCTGTAAATTACAGATAAAATCAACTAACTTGTATTTTGGTTATTAGTGGTAAATTTTATAATTAAATGTAGTTTTAATCAATTTGTTTGTATTTGTATTTGTTTAAATCTAAGTTATAGTGAATGAATAAAATATGAATAATTGTATTTAGATATTGAATACTTTTCTCGATAAAAGGCACTTGTTCAAAATGTTATTAAAATGTCTTTTAGCATCTTTTGTTGCTTTTTCGGTGGCCCCAGTTAAAGGTAAACATAAAATTATTAAATAAGCAGTCGTTGCCACTACTATGGATGTTACATCATACCCACGTTAGAACAATATTATCACATTTAAGATGAAACGTAGACATTTATCTCTTAAATAAATTTACCTTAAGTTTTTAATCCTAGTAAAAAAGTAACAGGATGTATGTCTTAAGTCATTCACTACGTGAATGCATGACAAACCACCTGACCTTTCATTCGAAAAAAGATTCTTATTGTAAAATAATGGATGAAATAATATAAATTATTTTTTAGTATGGCTTCGAAAAATATTGTGTTCCGCTGAGTTAGAACTGGTTCTGAGCCATACTGAAAAATCATATTTATCATCGTATTACAGAAAACTTTACACCAAAATTAAAGTAAAATCATAAGATTAATACCGGTTTTGTTAGCCAAGCCTTCGGCCCCTGTCTAAAATTAAATGATGCGATAAAGTAACTATTTTAGGAAAGATACTCTCCTCAACAGAACCAACTCCTATTGTGCTATGGCATGGAATGGGGGATTCCTGCTGCAATCCCTTCAGGTATTTTGATGATACAAATACCTCTTTCGAATTCCCACCTCCTTACTTTTATTTTTTTTCTTCAAAATTTGGTGGGGGAGAAGTTCGTGGTTCTGTGCTCTCTAGGCACTTTGAAGGAAAGTTTATTTGGGGGTTTTAGCCCCATCAAAACCTTTAAAAGTTTCACGCTTTAGTTCAAAACCCTTAGTTTTTACAAATCAGTTTGACATTTTATACTAAAAATATTCTCGGGCGTCATTGTTTCAGCGTAATTTTTTATCTTTAATTTACCTATCCATCGAACCTGACATTAATAGGCATATGTTGAATGCAAAAGAATAATGCGAGCTAAACAAGGAGGACAAAATCCATAGGAAGCGAAGCTCAAGAAATATGGACGTACACCCGGAAAAATGAGCTATAAAACAGTGTCCTAGAAAAAAAACATTAAAATTGATAAAATAAACCACAAAACCTTTTGATTTATAATTACATGAAAATATAGGAATCAATCTAGCAACCCAAGCAATAAGCAAATCTTAATTAAATTTGGAGTAACAAGTAGAATGTGAACTTATTTAATACCTTAAAATTGAGAAAATCACATTTCCCCCAAAACTCTTCAGACGGTCATTTCAAATTATAGAGTAGCTTCGCTACTAAAAAATACATCTATTATTACTTATGTACTTGGACCATTCTTCAAGTATATAAATAAGTAAGCATATAGTAAATAAAATATATGTGTAACTGGTTGGGATTTGAGTTGAATACTGTTAACTTGCGCGGTTAATTTACTTTTGGCTTTAATAGATTTTTATTGCCTGAAAATTATTTTTTTATATTACATTGTACTTAAATTAGCTGCTACAACTAGGGTCTTTGTATTCAAAGGTACAGAAAGGGGATAGAAAAATATCCTAAAACTATCCCTAGACCTAAATCTAAAAATAAAATAGCCTAAAACCATTGCAGGACCTGTATGAAGCTTACCTTTAAAGGAGAACTAAATCGGTTCAGTAGTTTTTGAGATCTTAAGCTTCAAACAAAAAAACCTTACCACTTTATATATTAGGATAAACCAATTAGGTAAATAAATGTATTTATTGATCTAATAAATTCAAATCGGTTTTGAATTAATCCACACAATATCACAATTTAAATATGGAACAAGGATGACAACATCCATAAAAGCGAAGCACTGAAATGGTAGGACAAACGGACATTAACACTTGTATAGTGTCAGAACTGATTAATCATAATATAAATGTATAAGAGTCAAAGCAAAATTGTAAGTAAAGTTGTTGAAAAACTGCTTGATACATGATAATGTTTCTGGACATACTTACATTTTCAGGGCTTGATTATAGAGTTGCATCGCTTATTACATTATAGTTGTCCCAGGAATCAATATACCAAAAATCAGATCAATCCGATGATTAGATCACATAAAAATTTGTTGTTAAAAAAAGTAAAAAATCAACATGTTTAAAATGGACGTACGGACATTTTGGTAATGATTATAGAGTTGCTGCGCTTTCAAAATCGTACCTAACTACTAAAGGAATCATCATGCAAAATTTAAAATCGATAGGACAATTCTAACATGCAAAAATTTTGTTTACCCCCCCAAAAAATTTACCCCCGGGGTAAAATTTTTTTTGGGGGGGGTAATTTAAATTTTATTAAATATTTAGTATTAAAAATGCGCTAAGAGATTTTTTATTTTGGGGGGGTTATTTACCCCCCCAAAATTGTTTAGGGGGGGTAAATACCCCCTTCTAAATGTATGGGAAGGGAAGGGGTAAATTTTAAATGGGGGGGGGGGTAAAATGAAAAAAAATTTGGGGGTGCCTACGGCACCCCAAATTCGTTTGAGGTGGGTAATCACCCCATTACCCCCCCCCCCCTGGACGTATATGGACAAACCGACCCTAATTATAGAAAATCTTCGCTTATAAAAATGTCCATACTTAGTGGCATATCTGCACAAGGACACTGTCATGCTTTTAAATGCCAAACTTTGAATATTAAGTGTATATTTGATGCGATACAGGTATAGGACAATGAATGATAAATCATTCCCCACCCACCCCTTTTCAAATGTATTCTATTTTCTTTGAGAACTTCTATTAAAGGAGTAGGATAATGCAGGGATCTAAAGGGATAAGACAATGGCCTATAAATTGATGTACATTCCCAATGATGATACACAATATTACCCCTTTTGTAGATCACAATAAGTGGTTGAAGCGCTAGGACTATTGACTATTGAAATTTAAGTCCCCAAAGTTGTAAAGCCAACGAATAAGAAAACTTAACAAATTTGAGGTATAGTGTAATAAACAACCATTGTCCCTTACCTCCCTGGCTTAAATGTGAATATGAATGATGCATGTATCTATGTACTAGTATGGGCTCAGTGAAGAGGTATTTAGAGTCTCGGCTCCCAGGTGTATATGTTCTCAGTCTAATGATAGGTAATATTATATTACACACAGGAATTATTAATATCAATACACCTAACCTTAGTAAAGGGTTACAACTAGGGCTCGGCAGCCGCGCACAAGCCTCAAATTAAAACCCGCCCGTGTGACAAAAAAAATGGAAAAGATGGATTGTCTGTTTAGGAACAGGTTTACACATCCAGCCTATTTTAAAAGTTATAATATCACGATTTCAATGAGGCTTACACGCGGCTGCCGAGTCTTCACAATAACTGAGAGTAAGAAAGAAGAGCGAAAATAATATATTATGAACCTTGCCCAATTATCTGATTGATTGATTGATTAGCCTTAGTTTCTTATGGTTTGGACCCAAGTCGTCATGGAGTAGGCTGAGATACTTTTGTATGCAACTAGGGCCAACTGAAGCTTCACGTTCAAGCACATTATTATTTGAACCTCCTCATTATTACCTCGCCGAGTATGATAGGTGTCCCAAAATAAGTCACTACAATGACGCTCTCAACTTTGACCAAATGTATTTAAAAGAAATGGTCAAAATTAAGAACAGTTTGACTTAATAAAAGCATTTGAGTAAACCCTAGCACACAACTTTCAGGAAAAAATACCCTTAGGTACATAAATGAAAATATTTTATTAACTTTTTTACAAGGTGACAACGTAATACAAGACACAGAAAATGGATTTGTGATGCAGGTTCCAGATCAGATCCAGCTGGCATGCCAGATTGTTAAAAATGATTCCAGGTTTGTTTAATTTTTTTGTGAAATACCTAATAGAGGACTAGCGGATATAGGATTATGGGGTACTTAAGGTGGGGGGGGGGGGGCGGGGGGAAGGTAAAAGTATACCCTCCCCGCCTTTTTTTAATTACAATTTTTTTTGAAGGGAAGGTTGGTTAATTTTTTCTAGGGGCTATTTCTCTGGGGAGGCTGGTGATACCCTCCCCCAAAGTAGTTATAATCTTTCCCTGGACCTATGAGAACCTACATTGTAAAGAAGAACCATATCGGTACAGCGAATATGGACATCCTTTTGTACACACATACTCACAAAGATCCTTTTACTTTTATAAAAGGATATAATAAAAATCACAAAACCTTTCTAGGCGAATAAAACTGATAATGTGTTTAGTGCCTATTTGCAGGGATCTAAAGGGATAAGACAATTGTCGATATATTGATGTACACCACTAATGATGATTACTCCTTCTGAAGATTAGAATTAGTAGTTAAAACATTTGAACACTCAACTTAATTAACAAACCTACAAAATTCACTAAAGTTCACAAAGTTGTTATGCCAACAAATAAGAAAACGTTATTATAAATCTTTGGGGTCTAGTGTAATAAACAGCACATGTCCCCTACCCTTCTGGCCTATTTGTCTTCTATAGTGTAACTCGGTACGATTTTCTGTTTAATGAAATGTATAGTAAAATTTGGATCAAATATACTGATTCACGGACTGAAAGACTAACAGACAAGACCTGTAATGTGGCCTTGATACCAAAATGTTTATGTTAGAATTTTCGCTCTCAGTTTGTTAAACATTCTTATTACACAAAAAACACATACTTGCTGATTACGCACTTTTTTGATTACTTTTTTTCTGAAAAAAATAAGAGCTTTTAGGGTAGGTAGTCACATTAGCGTGTCAAAAAAAAGTTATTATAAATAAAACTTAAGGTATTTAACTATACATATAAATTTAAAAATAATAAACAAATATTTCACTTTTTAGATCAGCTTTATTGTTAAAATGCCTAACAAATTAATAATCGTCCAAGGAATCAGCATTTCAAGTATGAAGTACATTAAAACTGGATATCTTTAAAACACTTCTCTATATAAACTTATATTAATTGAAAATGCTGCTTAAATTATGCGTTACCTACTGATTAGGTAAACTTCATACAAAGTGTGAGACCTTCTTCATGCAGATTTCAATATCATCAATTTGAGACTAAAACTGACCAACACAACATGCATGATGTACGGTCAATAGATGGGGAAAAGTTTCGCTTTGACAGTAAAGTCACCATGGAAAGAGAGCTGACAATGGGCTGTTAATTACACTAGTCCCCAAAGTTTTACAATAACGTTTTCTTGTTGGTTTTTCCTAACAACTTTAGAATTTTTTACTCAATTTTGATTGGTTGGTTTATGAAGTTAAGTGTTCAAACGTTTTAAACTCTAATTTTAATCTACAAAAGGGGTAATTTTGTGTGTCATTATTGGGGATGTACATCAATTTATCAGCCTTTGTCATATCCCTTTATATCCCTGATCAAAGTCAGTGTTGTGGTTATGTGAAGGTACATATTTGTTTGTTGCATGTTTTCTATTCATTTACCTCGACACATAACAAAACATCAAAGAAAATGTTCGGTTAGTTAACTTGAGAACAAATATTGTTTTTATACATGTAATGCTATCAACAGGAAAGTTCCATCAAATATTAACAATGGATGTAGAATATACGTGGATATTAGGACAGCGGAATTGTTGTAATTTAGGTTGCTATTTCCCCTATCGATTATTGGTCGTGCCATTCATCCAATATGAAGTGAGGAGATGGTGGAGATCCTTTTTAAGCCCATTACACTGTTCACTTTACCAGAGAACATGAAAATCTGGTGTAAGATCAAAATTATAATAATAATAAAATCCATTATATTACCTAAAACTATAGGTATCATATTCATAAATTTGGTCTTTAGCTTCAAATGGATCAACAACTTTTCTTTTGGACTAGGAGATGAAACCAATGTCTGAAAGTGTATTAAAAATGTCTGACACTTGGCTCGGTAATATTCATCGTAAACAAGGAAAAAGGCTTACCTATTTACTCATCTTCATTTTTTATTATAAAAAGAGGAATTTATTTCACTAGTCCTCAAAGTTTTATATTATCGTTTAATAACTTTGTCTTCCCTCCTCGTCTCCTTGAGTCTAGGGGAGGGCGACTAGTATTATTCAATACACATACACACATTCAATTACTTGGAATTAAAGATTTTTGTATGTATATTGTATCAGGAATCTTCAGGAAAACATTCCCAATGATTATACACAAAATAAGAACTTCTGTATATTACTATTAGTGGTTAAAACGTTTGGACACGCAACTTAATGAACCAACTAATCTAATTGTAATTAATGTTTTTGAGCCAACGAATAAGAAAACGTTAATATAAAACTTTGGGGACTAGTGTAATAAACAGCACTATGCCCCCTCCCTCCCTGGTAGAGCCTAACTTGATATAAACTATGTATAGTAAAGTTTCCCACCTGTTTCTTTCCTCCTCAACTCTTTTTGTTTTCCTTAATTGTAAAACCTGCATCAAATACTTTTTATTCCCCACACACCAAACTTTGCAGACAGGACAATTGATTTTTTTACAATTAAACATCAACATTGCTTGGATATTATGTTCCATTATTTTAAAAAGCAAAGCTTTTCTATAATAAGGGTCGGTCCTTCCGGAACGGTTAGCTCTTTTCGTTAATTTAGACATCCTATCGATTCCAAACTTTGCATGATGATTCCTATAACCGTTAAGTACGATTTAGTAAGCGTAGCAACCCTATGATTTATAACTTTGTGCTGCCATCCTTCGTAATTCAGAATTAAAACACTTTGAACCCTTTCTTTAGGTATAATATGAAGCATAACATAGTTAATCCCGGTATAATTGTGGCTCAGATTGATTTTACGATAAACTCAATCCTATACAATGAGCAAAAAGTGGTTATTCTTCTAACGAAATTATATACCTATTTCTATAAAAGATCTTTTTGGCTATTTACAAGAAACAGATATCGATTGTATTTCAAAGAAAAGGGTTTTTCAGAAAGCTATTTTAGGAAGCTTTCTATAGTGCCTATAAAAAATGACGTTATACTGACCTTCAAGTGGTCAATTATACTGGCCTATTATTGGTAATTTTTATAACGCCATTTTTTATAGTCACTCT
Organism: Acartia tonsa; assembly: GCF_053477335.1. Lineage (NCBI taxonomy): Eukaryota > Metazoa > Arthropoda > Copepoda > Calanoida > Acartiidae > Acartia > Acartia tonsa. The sequence goes on along the minus strand of NC_137263.1, from coordinate 51,333,412 downwards.
AAAGAGCTTCTAATAATTTAGAATATTTTATCAGGTTAGGAAATGGTTTCCATGCAGTAGGGTTCTCCCAGGGAGGTTTGTTTATCCGAGGCATGGTTCAAGAATGTGGGGACGAGGTTACTGTCAGAAGTCTCGTTTCTATCGGCGGACCACAACAAGGTTAGCTTAGTACCTTTTAACCCCCGACCCTGGCTAAACACTTAGCGCATCCGCTCGTTTTTTTTTTGGGGGGGGGATGGGTTCGAATCTTAGTAATGACGTTAGTAAAGACGTTAGAAATGGTTCCTGTTCCTGTATGTCAAGTGTGCGACATAAATAGTTACAGTAGGGAGATTTCAATGGCCCATAAATAGGAGTAACTCATTACCATGCACAGTTAGGACTTCTCAGACAAAGGAGTTGGTTGTCTAATGGGTGTTACCTTATTTAATACCCTGGGCGATTGTGCATGTTACACTGCAATTCAAAAAAGCCAAGCTTGTTCAAAGTGGCTTGGAAGAGGACTTGTACTCGAAGCATCATCTAGCCCCCCCCTAAAAGGTCATCAACACAATAATAATCCCTTTACATGAAAAATAAATATGTTCGAACTAAATTGTTCAAAAATTGAAGTCCGAAGACTTTTTGTTCAATGTCTGCAAGTTAAAAATTAAAATGTTTTTTTTGTCCAATTAAGACCAGTGTGTTATAATATGAAGATGACATGTGTATTTATTGTATATCTGCATACATTTAATTCCAACAGATTATGCTTAAATTCACAAATATGCTTTTATGCCGCCCTCCTTCCCTTTCTTGTCTCATTTCTTTGCACAAGCCAATTTGGGGGGGAATATTCAACTTGCAATCATATGCTTTTAAAATAGTTTTATTTAATGTGAAAGATGTCGATTACTGCTTTTGTTTTGTAAAAAAAACCGAATGTTTATTAAAGATTAGGCTTCTAAACTGAGTGCCTATTTTTGTAAGGGATTTACAGGGATAAGATCATAAGACAATGACTGATAAATTGATTTACATCTCCACTAATTCAAACTCAAAATTACCCCTTCTGTAGATTACGTTAGTGGTTGAAACGTTTGGACCCTCTACTATGAACCAAGCAACCGAAATTTAATAAAAGTCCCCAAAGTTATTAAGTCAACGAATAAGAAATCATTATTATTAAACAGCCCATTGTCTCCTCCCATCCTGAATAACTCCATTAAAAATCATCTGTTTTTTTTGCATGAAGTTTCAAATGATTAAATTATCTAGGTATTTAATAAAATATTGTCCCCTTACGTTAAAGATTTGAAAATATTTTATTTGTGGCTGTTGTCTATAAATTTAGTCATCTTACGCTATTTCATTTTTGTACTGATAATATTTGCAACAATTGTAAATAAAACTGATGCAAAATATTATGAAAATAATTGGCAAGCTTCATAAAAAGAAATATTTGCAGTGCAAACATTCCTTGCTTTACCAGAGAGAGAGAGGGGGGACTATGAACTGTATATTACACTAGTCCCCATATTTTTATAATAACGTTTTTTTGTTTGTTAGCTTAACAACTTAAGGGTCTTAAGTGAATTTTGATTGGTTGAGTGTTCAAACGTTTTAACGACTAATTCTAATTTACTGAAGGGGTTATTTTGTGTATCAACATTGAGGATATATATCAATTTATCTGCCATTGTCTTATCCCTTTAGATCCCTGTTGCTGTACCCATTCTTTGCACTTTATCGCCTTATTTTAATCTTTTAAACCTTATTTCCTACTAGCTACAATCCTGCCCTATCCAATTTAATTAAAGTAGCCATGATTCTTTTGTTGCATTTTTTTCCTTGTTACCTTTTATCTTTGGTATAAGCGTAGCTATTCTATATATAGAATTCGTAATGCATTATAATAATGATAATAATAATAATAGAACTTTTATTCAATAACTCTTCAATCCTGTTATGAGTAAATCACATAGACAATTAATTATTATATTGAAATTACATGTTAATATTTCATATTATATATCGATAATAATTATATGTTTTTATTATTACTGGTAAACATAATTGCGGATTTTGATAAACTAGGTGATTTCTCTTGGCGGCCCAGGTGTGGCTGAGCCTACTTCGGGCTGGACTGTGGTTGGTGTCGGTACCACTTTAGCCGGCCGGTAACCGCCAAATAAATGCGGATCAGAAAGTTATCCGCCTGTGGTTCCACCGCTTTACCATCTGCGAGCTCGCCTTCACTTCAGCTTTGCCTGCACCTCCTTCTCCATACCCTCCATATGTCAACCTTTACAGCAATGTTAGTACGTGACCGGTCAACGAATTGACCGGCTAGCGATTAGACAGATAGAGAAATTTTGCGCTGATATGGGAATATGAACCTAATCGTGACATATAGACATTCCGTGTGACTTAATATAGTAAGAAAGAAAAAAGTAAAAGAAAAAGAAAAGGAAGAGAATTTGGAAAAAAAGAATTTTTTAAGTTTAAGAATATTAATTAAAATTGGAATATTAAATAAAATATGAGAATCTCAGCAGGTTTCTAGATGCGCTCCCCCGTTAAAGTAATTTATTAAGTAGATGTTTGAGAAAAAGTGAAAGATTGTTAAAATTAAAAGTTAAAAGTTTTTTGCGAAAATTAATAATAATTTAAAAGGATTGAAAGGAAAAAATTGCCAAAAACTGTAATGTAAGAAAAAGAAAAAAAGTGAGTTTATAAAGAATTTTGTTGAATGAATTTAATTACAGGGGTTAACATCTAGTAAGAAATCTATTTTGCAACGACGTCCTGACGACGGGGATGTAGGTACTTAGGTCGGACTTGAGGGACACAATGTACGCCCTCCAGGAGCTCCCTGCTGTACTGACCTGGACAAAGTAGTCTAAAATAAATTTAATATTAAGTTAAATTGCCAAAAAAATAAGATAAATATGATTAAAATTAAAAATTTGGTGCTCGAGAAAAGATTTGTATTGAGGAAGAGAATTTCTATATGTATTTAAGTCCTAGGTAGTATTCACAGTTATTTATCATTTATATTTAACGTTCCCCGTAACCCTTGTTAAATTCTGATGTATCCCTAAGTCCCCGAGAAGACCATGCGCAAGAACAATGTATAAACCTTCATGAATGAAAGAAAAAAAAAAAAAAAAAAAACGTTGCTTGAAGGCATCAAAATTTAGGTTAAAATTTAGGACAGAAAAATCCAATGCCATAATTAAGTATGTCAAGATTGATGCGTGAAATTTGAGATGTACTAAAGAACCTTGTAGCCGTATACTCATTTTAAATAGGATATGGATAAAGATTCCAAAAGGGAATCTTTGTAGAAAATCCGTACTTGAATCACAACTTAAACTGCTCTGGTGATTATGATTATGAATATGATGTTATGATATATTGTTGCCTGCATAAAGTGTGCGAATAAAATCTATTGAGAAATTAAAAGTTAAAATGAAACCATTATATTGAGTTTAATACAAAATAAAAAGCTTTTCGTTTAAATTCCAGGAATGTAGGTATAGTTTTTAGATTTTCAGGTAATGTATTCCAAAGTCTTGGAAAAAAATGTAATGGTGAATTAAAAATAAAATTTCTATTTGCTTGATCTACTATAAAATTGTTTCTAAATCTGGTTTCATAATCGTGAATTGTATCACGTGTGTTCCAAACACCATCAAATACTCTTGGCTGCAGATTGTTTTTATATTTGTACATAAATAAAAACACTTCGTATTCCATTTGTTTCCTGATTGGTAAAATTTCCAACTGTTTAAATAAAATATTTGATGGAAAACGGCGTGGTTTTTTTGCTATTAAACGGCAGCATTCCTTTTGGAGCTTTAAGATTGGCTCCAATAAGATGTTTGGAACAGCAGTGAATACAATTAGACAGTAGTTAAGAACAGACTTTATGTAGGCAAAATAGAGCAATTTAAGATGTTGCGAGTCAAGTATATGGCGCATTTGACGTAATGAGTATACGACTTTTAAATTCTTTTGTGCATTAAATTAAAATGAATTTTGAAGGACAATTTTTCATCAATCTGAATACCCAAGTGCCTTGCGGCCTGTTCCCCAGGGTTACTATTTGAAAAAGTTATATGATCTAGCTTCTGGATTTTTTCTGGAAGGTTTTCTCCTTCATGATTGGAATTAATAAAAACTGGAAACTGTTTTATAAGATCTTTTTCCTCTTCCGTGAAGTTTTGTCTTGGTGATTGAAATAAAACGACCTTGGTTTTTTTACTATTTATGATAAGATCATTGCTGTTGTACCATTCGGTAATTCGAGGAAGAGTATTTCCAATCTTAATAAACAGATCCCTAATGTTGTCAGCTGTTAAAAGGACAAATGTGTCATCTGCAAAAAGAGACAATAATGCGTCTCTAGTGGCAGAATCTAGATCATTAACTACAATAAGAAAGAGAAGTACACCGAGTGTACTTCCCTGGAGAACCCCGATAAGGATGGATAGGACATCAGAAAATTCTCCCCCAAATGCAACCTGCTGTGACCGTCCTTCAAAGTAGCTTTCGAACCACCTTAGGACCACTCCACGGCAGCCATAATGTTCCAGTTTCTTCAACAAGATGTTTCGATCAACAAGATCGAAACACTTCTTGATATCAATCAGTATCCCGGCGCACACTTTCTTTTCAGAAAGTGCTGCCGTGATACGATTGACAAGATCAAGAACATTATGTGCCGTGGAGAGTCCAGGGTGGAATCCGAATTGCCGTGTGGAGAAAAAGGATCTTTCATCTAAAAATTCATACAGTGCTTTATTCATGATCTTCTCGAGTGGCTTCGAGAATGTGTTGATGATAGAAACCCCCCTCCAGCTATCTAAGCTGCTCAACGGTCCTGATTTATAAACTACTACATTTTTGCTCACTTTCATCCCTGAGGGAAAAATTCCTTGTGAAAAACTGAGGTTATATATGTGCGTCAACGGCCGCAACAAGTTTGCGGCACATTGAATTAAGAGCTTGCAACTCACGTCGTTCACATCCTTGGCCGTCTTGGGCCTGCAGCTCGTTATTATGTTAAATACCTGGAGTTCATCCAGGGGAGGAATGAATATACTATCATTGATGGGGGGGGGGGGTAAATAATCCCTAAAATCTTTTGATGTTTGGAGGATTTCAGGGGTGAGGTTCTCACCCAATTTTGCAAAATGGGAATTAAAAGCATTGGCTATTTCTTTTTTGTTCTCAATTTTTGCTCCATTAATTTCCAAATATTCAAGATCACTTGAATATTTGGATTTACCCATTACCTCCCTTAATACCTGCCATACCTTGCGGCCATCACTGCCCGCTTTTTCAAGCTCAGATTGATAGTATATTCTCTTTCTCTCCCTGCAAGTTCTCTGGTAATTATTACGGTAAGTTGAGTACCTATCCTTATTTTCTTCAGTAGGATAACTTAAAGATTTCCTGTACAACTTATCCCTAAATCTATTGCACAGCAGAAGATGTTGAGTCATCCACGGCGACTGCGGCATAGTCCTACGATTATTGCGAATTTTTTCTTTGGGACAACAAGAGTTGTAAAGATTAAAAAAAATTGAAAAAAATTTCGCATAGGCTAAATCAACATCTTCTGTACCTAAGACCTCATCCCAATTTTGTATTGATAGTTCATGATTGAGGTTATCAATATTTACTTCTTCCAAAAATCTTTTTTCAAAATATTGTGGTCTTTTTGGGGGTTTTGGAATAGTATGTGAAAAGGAACTTGACAATACAAAATGGTCTGATAGGTCAGTAACAATTACATTTGAGTCAACAAAATTGTCCAGGAAATCCTTACAAAAAATTGAATCAATCAATGAGTACGAAAAATTGTGTACTCTAGTTGCTCTTAATGTTAAGGATAGATACCCATTACTTACCATTAAATTAAAAAAACGAGATGCAGGACCCAAGACGTCATAAGTTGTGAAGAGATTTAAGTTGAAATCTCCTACAATGAATACAGGGAGGTTGCTATCATCAATCACATCTAAAAAGTCACCAAGTATGTTTAAAAATGATTCAAGGTCTTCAGGGTTTCTGTGTGGAGGTCTATAAACGTTAACTATCAATGCTTTAAAACTCCCTAATGTGACTTTAACACACATAGTTTCAAAAATATGCGGCACAAAAAAATTTGAGAATAAAATTTTTGTTTGATATTTGCTATGAATAAACAGCCCTACTCCCCCGCCCCTCCCTTCTGGTCGGGGGGTGGAGATAAAGTTGTAATTTATTAAACTTAAACTATCTGTGTTCGAGTCCTGTGACAACCAGGACTCCTGGACGGCAATGACCGAGGGACCCACTCCCTCCAGGGAAGCCGTTTCAATTAGGTTTCTTAACTGCTGGATTTTACTATTGAGACTTTGAATATTAATGGAAAAAATTTTAAAAAGTTGCTCATTGGTATTTTTAAATTTATTAAAAAGAGAATCTATGTCTATATAGTCACACTTAATGTTATATTCACTCAAGTATTCTCTAAACGTATCGTCGTAGAGAACGCTAGTGATATCAAAGTTCACATTCTCATTCAGACACAAAATATCATCTACCTGACTAGAACCAGCTGTCTAAGGATGTGTCTGGAGGCCATGGATCTGGAGACGCAGGTTCTGCTTCCGGTTCAGCTATGCAGGCAGAAGTTATCGGCAGGCACACCCTGCCTTAACCAAATAAAGGATAAACAAAAATTACCATGTAAACGGACAATGCAGCGTTCAAATAGGACCTAGAGACAAGTAGAATCCATTGAGCATAAAATCCTAGCTGTTCCTTCTTGCCAGATATTTCAATTTTAAGATTTAAGGTGAAAATCACTAAATTTGCCAAATATAAAAGGCAATCTACTTTTAATACAGAAAGATTAGATACTTTTTTTTGTAAATCATGCTTCTGAGACACTTTTTATATCAAATAAAATCTTAGTAGTGTAAAATCAATAAAACAGTTGTGATTTGACTTGAATCTGGTTAACTTGTCTTTGTGATTAAATTTTTTTCTTAATCATCTCAAACATTAGGACAACGAACTCTCTTCACCATGTGTATTCACTAAGAATAGAGATGTCTAGAGACACCCTCTGTAAATCAGCCAATAGGATGACACGGGAAGAACAATCTGGCTATGTTATTGGTAAGATGTATACAGATTTTGGCTCAAAAGAGCAAAAGCCAAAATGTTTCCTTTTTGTTTGCATAATAAGTCACCTATAAATAAATGCATTCACTAGGTTAAAGCTTTGCTTGAGTAAATCACATCTTGTAAAAAAGTATTCTCTCATATAATGTGAAACATAAGATAAAACATATAGTAAGTCACCTATGAATAGTTGTATTTCTTAGGATAAAGTTAGCTTTCTATAAATCATTTTGTAGAAATATTTTATTATTTTAATGGATTGTATATAACAAATAAAAAACAAAAGTGTTTGTAGGCTGGAATTTAAAAAAAAAGTTTGACTGGGTCCAGTTGAACCATCTAGATATACTATATCTAGTGGTCTAAGAAATGATTATACATGTTATTTGGTTCCTTGACTGTATGATTATCCAGGCTTCATATATTTAATATTGTGTTTTGAAGTATTTCTATAATATAAATCAACTTAGTAATAATTTTAAATCAATCTGTTTCTTTTATAAGCTTTTCTAAATTAATATTTTTAAAGATAATGGAAGACTATTTATTATTGTACCAAATGTACATTTGCTCCTTATTAATTAAAGTATGTGTACTACTCTGATGCAATAAGGTTTCCTTCAAGTTATTGTTTCTTCTATCATGGACTCTTCTGCTTTAAGAAGTTGTATAGCTTTATACTTAATAAAAACTTGCTGCCTTGGTGGAACCTAAGGTCTGTGCTGAGTGGCAATATGATCATAACTATAGATGGAGGAGAGGGATTACCTTAGTTCTCAAGACATCCAAAAATCCATTTCCCTGTTCTAACTGTTTGGTACCAATTAGAGATTTTGAAGATTAACTCCTTATAGTTGATGAATATAAGCCAATACATTTTGGTCTGTTACATCAAGTTCACTGAAGTTCTCAAGCTTGCTAAACATAGTGCCAAATCCTAAGCTTCCCTGTAAGCAAGGACTAGGAAAAGGGGTTTGTACCAAACAGTGTAGTATATCTATATGGTTAAACAGAACCCATAATCTTATATATAGAATGCTAACTCTATCCTAAGAAATAAAACAATATTCATAGTTGACTTATTATTATTATATATTGTTTGTATATATTTCACATTATATGAGGGATTACATTTTGACAGGATATGATTTACCAAAGCAAAGCTTTATCCTAAGGAAGGCTCCTATTTATAGGTGACACATTATGACAACAAAATGAAAATATTTTGCCCTTTTGAGCCAACATCTGTACACATCTCTACCAATAACATATCCAGATTGTTCTTCCAGTGTCATCCTATTGACTGGTTTACACATTGTGTAAAGAATTGTATGCCCTAATGTTAGAGATGATTAAGAAAACAAGTAAAAAAACAAAGACAAGTTAACCAAATGCAAGTCAAATCACAACTGCATCATTGATTTTACATGACTAAGATTTTATTTGATTAAAAAGTGTCTCAGAAGGATGATTTACAAAAAAAAATGTATCTTATCTTCCTGTATTTACAGTAGATTTCCTTGTATATTTGGCGAATTTAGTGATTTTTACTTTAAATCTTAAAATTGAAATATCTGGCAAGAAGGAACAGCTAGGATTTTATGCTCAATGGATTCTACTTGTCTCTAGGTCCTATTTGAACGCTGCATTGTCCGTTTTCATGGTAATTTTTGTTTATCCTTTATTTGGTTAAGGCAGGGTGTGCAGGTGTTCCACTAAAATAATAACATATACAATGATCATGGTAAAAAATCTCTACTATTTCCCCCCCCCCCCCCACCCACATCCGTTAAATATGATAATTCGACGAAAAAAATCAGTAAGAAAATATCGGTAAAAGAAACAAATCGGTAAGATAAGTTAAAACTAAATAGAATTAGATGAAATTTGTTAATTAAGAAAAAGAAGTTAGTTTGCTATTTACTAATTACCAATTACCAGTTTATGTTTACACAACGATTATCATTAATCAGTCTTTTTCATTTGAATTTTTGGATTATTGACAGATTATATAGATTATAATAATAATAATAATAACAACTCACATGATATAAGTACATATGTACTTTTAATAATATTATAAAGACGGCTAAGCGTAATAAGTTGAGCTTGAGCTTTATTATTGGTATGTACCTAATAATACCTAGTAATTGCTCAATTTAAATGAAATCTGTACAAGATGTACACTACTAGTATGACGATAACCTTTTCAAGGTTTAGATTTGACCCGATATCCATAGAGGAATGCTCATGGCTTTGCTCATGGCTTGGCAGCTGCTGACCTTGTCGATACCGAGGATGATGCTGCATTAGTACCTGTGGTTGCAGAGCCTGGTGTAGTACCTGGGGCCGGACCTGTCTTGGCGGGAACTGCGGCACCAGTATTCTCAATGGCAGGAAATTCGGCTGTGGAAATAGCATCAGCAATGATACTATGATCTGGAGAATGTTGATCCTCATGGTCCTGCTCTGTCTGGACTCCACGCAGCTTGTTGGTCTTTAGGTCCTGCAGCAAACTCTTGATCTCTGCTTCGAAACCTTGAAAGAAAAGGTTACGGTTAGATTGGCCATTCTCACGCATAAATTTAACTATCAGATTATCAGTGCTTAATATTTCCTGAATGGGAGGCAGTGGAGAGATCAACCCAATGTGGCTTCGAGCCATGGGATTTTGCACCTTTATCCATTTGGGGGGGCCATCTTTGGGTTGGAAGGCGACGCTTGTACCCGACATTTTGGTCCTAGATGCGATTCCTGCGCTATGTAGGTAGGTCATCAGACTTCTATTTGTGTCCGCAAGATCGTGGGCGCATTTAAGATAACTCTTACCGTCGAATGATACTGCTGCGGCGCTGGTCCAACCTGTCTTGTCTCTTGCCTTCTTATCTAACAGCTGTAAATGCTTCTTCTTGTTGATCATAAACTGAAAAAGCATATGACGAGAGTAAAATCTGAAGATATAATTCCTTGGACCTTTCACCCTCTGGCTTAGAGGGTGAGAGTACTCTATTGTATTAGAGTAGTTAACGTTCGCGTCAGGGTCCTGTTCAAGCAAGACAGGCTTGATAACAATGTTGAAAACTTCACGGCTTTTCGGCGTTTTTTCAAGCCATGGGCACTGCACATTGTTTACGCGAATACTCCAAAGACGGTCCCTTTGCTCCCTGTGAGCAAGTTGGGACAAAACATAATCATTGAGCGTGGATTGGCATTTTTCTCGCGCATTTGCGTTAACGACAAAGTTCTCAAAGTTTTTTGTTAACGACACTACACGTACAGCAATTTGCTGTTCCGACGAAAGTTCATCACCTTCCATTAGCGCTCGAAGTTCATTCATTTCATCGCGGTGTTTAACATTCAAAATTTCAATAGAATCACGCAGACCACGAATCTCAGATAAAAAAGTTTTATTAAGAGTGTTGTTGCTCACCTTTTGAAGTTTCTCATATGCTTGCACGCTCTGTGTTACCGCTTGACTGATGGCTTCTTTTATGTCATCTTGTAAGAATGACCTTACTTGAGCTAAGGCATCCTGCGTTAGCAATTTTTTTGACATTTTGTAAAGCAACAACACTTATATAATTGAGATGTATATTCGAGCGTGGTTAGATAAAAACTAGTGTAAAAACACGCGGGTTATACTAATCAATCTAGATTAGCCAATAGCCTGAGGTCATGTGACCGAATGAATGTGCGCTGGTCCAATCAGATTCCTTATCTGTCGGCAGGAAATAATATCCTCCAATGAGAGGGCTTTATTACCGGCACCTTGTGTCAGCTGATAGCCCGCCTAGAGAGTGTGTGTGGTGGGGTAGGATAGCTGGGGGGAGAGGGTAGATGGCGCGCCTTGCGAGTGTGTGTAGATGAGGGTATGATGACTGGGGGATGGGGTATCCTTGGGGGGAGTCTAAAAGGGTAGAGTGTCTACTCAGTGGCTATCATAGATGTTGATAGCTGGAGGGTAGACTAAAGACTAAAGACTAAAGACTTATCTTATATTTAATTTAAGTCGCATTTGTATGCATATTAGGTTAAGTTAGGGTTATATGAACCCCGCATATATAGGGTCCTGCAAATTTACAGTACTATAAAGGGGTTATTGACACTTTATTCTCGTTTAAGTAAATTAGGGTGGAAGGAAGGGTTCTTTTTAAAAAACGTTTTTTTTATTCTGACTGTCGAGACAAAGTGTCTGTTTGCATTGCAGGGATAAGAAAATGGTCGATAAATAGATGTACATACCCAATGATGATATACAAAATTACCCTCTCTGTAGATTACAATACATTAGTGGTTGAAACCTTTGGTCACTCAACTTAATGAACCAACAAATCAAAATTCAATAAAGGTCACCAAGGTTGTTGAGCCAACGAATAAGAAAATGTTAATTTAAGACTTTGGGGACTAGTGTATTAAACAGCTCAATGTCCCCTCCCTCTCTAGTGTGTTTGCTCTTATTTCTTAACTAGAGTTGGCTCGATATAACTATCTCACTATTGGCTAGTTTTCTATAAGTACATATCTATTTATCAATTTCAATTTTCCTCCCTCGCCATTACTATCTAAAAGGAAGAAGTAAATATTTAATATTTTAAATGATTTTAAAAAGATTTCTTCAATTATATTTTTTATTTACATTACCATCACCAAAGGGTTAATATGATTAAAAATTTAGTTTTAATATTTGAACACTACGGAAGTGTCGCCACAATCGAATTCTTTTAAAACAGAGTTTTCTTAGATTTTCTATGTTATGAACGTATATTTTTTGTTTATTAAATCAATATTAAATACTTCAATGTAATTAAAATATCAACATGGATTGAAAAACTTTATTCATTCCATAAACAAATATAATAAAGGTCTTATTGCTTTGGTCAATGAGAGTTTAATGAGGATTATTGGAGCACTATGAGTTATAGACATTTATTCCTTGGAAAACTTGAGCTCATTTATAGACATTTATTTCCTATATAGATCTGACATGGATCTTGAAGCAATAAAGCAGACTGTTTTGTAAATGTTAAAAATTGGAAGAATCTATTAAATAAAAGTTATCGCAAATATACTTAGTAAATAATTACCGTGGCTTTAATGTTTTTTTTTATAATTCTTGTTATTTAGGCGTGTACGGTGTACCACATTGTCTTGGTGAAGACCACACCTTGTGTGATTACATGAGACGACTTCTCAACTATGGAGCTTATACTTCTTGGGTTCAGGACATCCTTGTTCAGGTAATATTAAAATTAACCTTGGACCGTGGCTCAACACGAAGCTCATCTGCTCTGCGTCATAACTAAATACATTAAAAACGGTTCCTACTGCTGTCAGGTAAGCAACATAAATAGTTAGTGTATGGGCCGGGGAATGTCTTGGCCCAAAACAGTCGCAGTTAGGACTTCACAAACAAAGGTCCTGCAAACAAAGGGTTGGTTGTCTGTTGGATGTTACTTAACCTAAAATCTGTAGATTATGATTAGTGGCTGAAGCGTTTGAACACTCAACTTAAAGAAGCAACCAATCTAAATTCATTAAAAGTCTCTAAAGTTGTTAAGCCAACGAATAAGGAAACGTACCCCCCCCCCCCTCCCTCCCTGGATTGGATGCCATCCAATTTTTTATTTTTTTTTTGATTTGTTTATTTACTTACCTACACCTCCATCCATTAAATTTTCATATAAGAAGGCTTATTGCAAATTTTAAATTTAAAGTACATTTAAATTTTAATATGCAGTATGTTATAAATTTTCTTATTCGAGTTTCATGAATAAATAAATTCTTTGCCTTTCCTTTAGTGTAATTTATATCAATTTTTAAAATTGAAGATTTTTTATCATTAGGGTCAGCCTTTCCGTCGGTAACGGTTAGCTCTTTTAGTTAATTTAGAATGTTAGAATTGTCCTATCGATTTCAAAATTTGGAGGGTGATTCCTATAACAGATAAGTACGCTTAAGAAAGCGTAGCAACTATATAATCGTTACCGAAAGTCCGTACGTCCATTTTAACATGCTGATCATTAAGCTTTTTGACAACATATTTTTATACGATATAATTATTCTTCTGATTTTTGAAATGAGGATTCTTTAGACAATAAGGTACAATATTATAAGCGAGGCATCTCTATAAACAAATCATAAAAATGAATAAAAGTACCTTTGTCCTTTTACTGTGTCTTATTTTACTAAATTTTTACTAAATTTTTTACAACTCTCTGCACAATTTCAATTAGACTTCAAAATTAATGTTTGGCTTATTAAGTACTGTTCGTATGCCCTTCCTTCAGATTTTAGAACTTCGCTTTTATGGATGTTGTCATCCTTGTATAGATGAAAAATAGCTTTAAATATACACAGTTAATACTTACCTCGTGTAGGTATTTGTTAAATGAATATGATTTTTGTTCGCTTAGACCGTATTGTAATTGATAATTTTAAATTCTTATTCATTATCAAACTGTCGAAAGAAACCATTGACATATTATGTCAACAGTAACACAATGATTCAAAGTTAAACTGGGGATATATTTTAGATTGTATTAATGGATGTAGAATATACGTGGATATTATGACAGTGAGAAAAATAATCCTCAATTTAGGTTGCAATTTCCGCTCGCATTAATTGGTCTGGCCGTTTATCCAGTAGGAAGTAAGGGGATGGGGGAGATCGTTATTTTAGTCCAATTTCACTTTATTATTATAGAACATGAAAATCTGGAGTAAGATCCAAGTAATAATAAATCCATTATTATATTATAAATTAATATTGTGCTTGATAGTATAAAGTTTAATATGCGCACATAAATGGTGTAAAAAGTGTGGGATATTTTCCAGGGAATAGACAAACAACTATATAACTATCTATAATAGCGGCCACGTCTCTAGAGGCCTCTTGGGAGTTTTGAAAGAATGGGGGGAGGGGGGAAGTCGTCCATTCACTTTCTATTTTAGTTTTTGGGTTTATTTTTTTTTAGGGGGTGGGGATTAATTTTTGTAGGAGCTATTTCTCTTGAAAGGGTAGTTATAAACCAACACCGGAGCTTTCAGAAGCATTACTATAAAGGAGAACCATATCTGTTCAGTGGTTAGCGAGATCCTTCGCAACAGACAAAAGAAGCTTAGTTTTTTTATATAATAAGATTAATTTTAATCCTTATATGCGTTTAATTCTCCATTTAGTAGCTTAATATTATCGGAAGGATGAAGGGGTTGTTGATTACTTTATATCCCCGCTTCTCTGGTATATATAGAGAGACCAGGAAAGAAGGGGACAATGGGCTGTTTAATTCAGTATTCCCCAAAGTTTTTAATATTGCTTTTTCATTCGTTGGCTCAATAACTTTGGTGACTTTTACTGAATTTGGTTGGTTTGTAAGTTGAGTTATTAAACATTTCAACCATTAATTGTAATCTACAGAAGAGGGAATTTTGGGGATTTACATCAATATATCGGCTATTGTCTTATCCCTTTATATCCCTGTAGAGAGAGATAGAATGATGCATCCTGAAGTATAATAAATAAAATGAGTTGTGCAGCTGTAATAATACCCTTGCCAGAGCTACAAATGGATTTATTATTACCTGGATAGTACACCAGATTTTCATGTTCTATGATAGATTGAACTCTAGCAGGCTAAAATACCCCATCCCTCTCCTTCTACTGAAAAAAAGACCCACCCGTCCAATGAATACTAGGGGATATTGCAACCGAAATGACGACAATTTTTCTCCTGTCATAATATCCACGTATATTGTACGTCCATTGAGGTACACATTTATAGGATAAAAGTGCATTATACTGCAATTTCTGGAGGCAGTAGTAGTATTATATCAGGATGGATTCCTTCTTTTAAATATCATTCCACAGTCACGTGTAGAGAGAGAGGGGACAATGGGCGGTTTATTACACTAGTCCCCAAAGTTTTATAATAATCTTATTCGTTGGCTTAACAACTTTGGGGACTTACGTAAATTTTGATTTGTTGGCTCATCAAATTGAGGATTCACCTACTAATTTAATCTACAAAAGGAGTAATTTTGTGTATCATCATTGGGGGTGTACATACATTTATCGGCCAATGTCTTATCCCTTTAGATCCTTGCACTTGTCATGCAGTTTTTTTTAGCAGTTAAGCTACTCTTGTAGTACGTGTGTCCGTCTGTTGGTCGGCCTAATCAAAATTATCTTCCTGTTTCCCTATCTGTTTTTTTTATTTTCTCTTTTATTCTTTCATTACCTCTCTCAAAGTTTTATCCAACAATATCTTTAATTCAAATAGCTTCGCTTGGTATAATTGGTTGTAATCATCCTTGCTTATTAAAAAATTCAAAGTTTCACTAAAAATCTTAAATTCTTACATATAGGGTGTGTCCGTCTCTTTGATCAAGTATTAAGCTTAGCTCTTGTGGATTTTGTGATCCTTGTTAAAACTCTACCTTAAATCCATCTGTGAAACATCACGGGAGATCATAAATGATACATTATTATTAATAAGTTTTTTTTAATGTCTGATTTTAAAAAATCATGAAATTTGAATAATAAATACCTACATATATTGAATAAAAAATTAAATATGTATAATAACGTAAAACATGAAAAATTAAGAAGCAAAGCTACTGTATAGAAATCTGTGTACAGGCTGTAGGTATTACATTTAGCTGATGTTTTATTTAACCGTTACTTTTTTCGCTCCTTGGCTCATTGTCATCGATATTTTAACGGACAAACAAACAAAAAAACTACCTGTTTGTTGTAATTACTAGTGGCTGCGCCCCTAGCATCTGTAGTAAGATAAAAATAGCCTAAAACCATCCCAAGACTTAAATCTTAAAATAAAATAGTCTAAAACCACTGAGGGACCTACAAAAAGCCGCCCTAAATCTGTAAACTCAATCTATACAGTAATCTTTAGACGAACAAAAACATTACTGCTTTGTGTAAGGATTAAGATAAAAATACCTACTTAAAATTGATTAATTTTATCAGGCGCAGTACTGGCATGATCCATTGGCTGAGGAAGAATATGAAAACAAGTCTATTTTTCTTTCAAAATACAATAATCAAGGTAAGATGGTTTTAATATTGCCTATTAAAAATGACGTCATACTGGCCTACCATTGCAGGTAAATTAAAATGTAATGTATACTAGCTTATTATTAGTAATTTAGTCTGTGTATTGGCCTATTATTGGTCATTTGTATTGTATGACGTTACTATACTTTTTAAGGGCACTCTAAACTAGGGTTGACAATCCACCCAAATTTTAGACCGGATTCGGATTCTTACAAAAATCCGCCCAAAATAAAAGCGGATTAATCCGTGGATTGCGGATTCTTGTTTTATTTTCGGATTATGGATTGCGGATTCTAGCAATAGTTTTAAAGGACTTTTTAAATAAAAAAAAATGCTAGCCCCTACAGTAGCCGTTTTCTAACCCTAACTTAACATAATCTAGCCTAATAAGCATGAAAATACAAAAAAAATCTTTGAATGCTATCCACCATTCTACCAATCAAATTTTAATAAAAGTACCCAAAGTTGTTAAGCCAACGAATTATAAAACTTTGGAGACTAGCAAAATAAACAGCCTATTGTCCTCTCTCTCTTTCTGGATAATTATGACATTGCAATAAGCTATGTAATGTATATTTGCAGTAAAATCATAATACAGTCATTACCCTAATCTCTTTCTTATGCAAATCAGGAAGGAAGGGACAATGGGCTGTTTATTACACTGGTCCCCAAAGATTTATATAAAAAAGTTTTCTTATCACCTTTGGTGACTTTTATTGAAATTTGATTGGTTTGTTGAGTGTCCAAACGTTTCAACCACTAATTGTAATTTACAAAATGGGTATTTTTGTGCATCAGCATCGATTTATTGGCCATTGTCTTATCCCTTTAGATCCCTGCATGCAATTATATATTCTCTACATAGGTCCAGACAAAAATACATCATACAAACAAAATCTGATGAATATTGAAAAGTTTTTGCTGGTGAAATTTAGCAAGGACAGTATGGTTGACCCAAAAGGTATTTCATTTTTTTATAAGTTTTCATGATTTTATGCCTACTTTTTAACAGAAGTGATTCGATATTTTTGGATGTTGTCATTTTGTTTTTTAATAAAGGATCTGAATGGTTTGATTGGTTCTCGCCTGCAGATTCTTCTAAGATGGTTTCCTTCAATGAGACAACTCTGTACACTGAGGATTGGATTGGACTTAAATATTTGGATCAGGTACAAAATATTTTGTGCGCTAATTAAATTATCGGAAACAACACTAGTGATGCTTTTTTATATGGATAGGGATCTTATTTTATCAATTTTTTGAAAGGCTTCCAACTACTATATCAGGTTTTCAGGGCCTTATAAAACAAAATCTCTAACGGTTTAAGGAAGGAAACCTGATAAAAAAAATAATGCAAATATCAGACCTGATCCACAGTTCACACAGAAGCAGCGCATTGTGTCTGATAAATATACATTGTAATTGACCATTGGTAATTCAGTCTGTGTATTTGGCCTATCATTGGTCATTTGTACTTTATGACCTCATTTTGTATAGGCACTATAAATAGCTTCAAATTATTTTTCAGAACAACAGGCTTTTCTTCATGGAGGTTAACGGGAACCATCTGGAGTTGGATAGAAAGTCTCTTGATTTTATCATAGATAATTACTTGCATTAACATCAATTTAGTTATTTATCGCATCGTATTACAGTCAGCTTTCCACGGATATCAAAATGAAAGATTAAAACTAGTTTTCTTAGTAATGCATGTGTAACTGGTTTTAATTGTAAGATTTTTTTTATTTTATTTTTAAAATTCATGGAAAATTGTTTGTAATACGATGCTGTATATAATTTTTCAATATAGCTGAGAACCGGTTCTGATCCAGCGGATTTTAATCAATTTCGAAGCCATACTGTAAATTGTTTTCTTTATTCATCAAAATAATCGTTTCAAATGTAATATTATATTTAAATAGATTGACACCAATAAACATTTTCCTTAAAACAAAGTTTTCATAGTTTGGGTGGATTTAGACTATATTAACTTGATAACTTGAAGCAAATTAATTCAAATCTAGGGGCGTAAAAGCTAGTAAATAATGCATTTTTAAACGACAGATTGACAGCTTTATACCAAGACTGACTATCTCAATCAAGTTAAAGTCTTATTTGTTGACACAAACTCTACAAATATTATTTAAGATTTATTTCACTTGTTGGTTATACCTGTGTTTGACCCATCTATATATTGTAACATTCGTACCCTTCCCATCCCCCCAAACAAATCAAAACTGAGTTGGTGTTATTTAACTCATACATGACTGATCACTAAGATATATAAGTTTTCCGGAATTTTAAAGTTAGGGGGAGATTTGAAATCTGCATCAAATTTTGAGGATTTTTTATAAAATTCGTTTTTTCTATAATTCTTTATCTAAAAGCGAAAATGCAATTTAAGTTAAATAATCTTGGCATCTGTGATTGGTGGATTTAAAAAATCTGCGCTCTGATTGGATGGCGTACATCATTCAACCAATTAGAGCGCATGTAGTTTAAAATCCACCTATCCTATTGGTCAAAATTAATTAACTTAAAATGCATTTCCGCTTTTAGATAAAGAATTATAGAAAAAACGAATTTTATAAAAAATCCTTAAAATTTGATGCAGATATCAAATCCCCCCCTAACATTAAAATTCCGGAAAACTTATATATCTTACTGGTCACACATGAAGAAGGTGTAACAGTCTAAAACCTTTAATAGTTATTTATCGCATGGACAGCTTACCGCGTATATTAAAATGAAAAGATTAAACAAATTTTGTTAGTCCGAAGGCCTAGGCTAACAGAACTTGTTTTAATTTTAAGATTTTTATTTTAATATTCGTGGAAAATTGTCTGTAATACGATGCTATACGTGATTTTTCAGTATGGCTGAGATCCTGTTCTTATCCAGCGGATTTTAATCGGTCTCGAAGCCATTGATACTAGAAAAGTGTTGATCTGCTGTTATTTGTACACTATTCCATCATAAATGCTGTCCAATTCGAACAATACCTTTATTACAAGTATTCCAGTTAAACCCGACGACAGCATTAGTTGATATTGGAAAATTTGTGTCGACAAGATTTTTTGTTGGTGGTTATAGAGACATTTGGTTCAGCTGTCAATGGGGGGCAACACATCGTAAAATTGACGACCTCTCCATTTGCCCCCCAAACATTATTTTATAGCTATTTCGCTTGTTGGTTATACCTTATTCCTGCATTTAGTTAAAGTATGGTTTCCTTGACTTGACGATTTCGACATCCTTATATAAAAGTAACAGGATGTTTGACTGTCTATTTCGAAGGATCTCGCTGAACCGATATGGTTCTCCTTTACAGTGTAGCGTTTCATAGTTATTGGAAAAGTGTATAGCTATTTTGGGGTAGGATACCACACCCTTCCCAAGAAAAATCGCAAATGAAAAAAAACATAACTAGCCCCATCTAGTGGCAAAAAAAATATTTGGTGAACAGTTGATCTTAACGAGATTAAAAAGAAAACATTTTACGTGCCCCTAGAGGACTCTAGGGGCGTAGCCGCTAGTATGTTAATACAATAACAGAGCTTAACAGGATTGGTTTACACTGGCAGGCACTGCACCAATCCACTAAGATTCAGGGAGGGAGATGATATTGGGCTGTTTATTACACTAGTCCCCAAAGTTTTATAGTAAAGTTTTCCTATTCGTTGGTTTAATAACTTTGGGTACTTTTATCAAATTTGGATGGTTCATTAATTTGAGTGTTTAAACGTTTCAACCACTAATTGTAATCTACAGAAGGTATAATTTGGTGTATCATCATTGGGGATGTACATCAATTTATCGGTCATTGTCTCATCCCTTTAGATCCCTGATTAAGAATTGTTGCACAAAAAGAGATGACTTGGGCTGATTGATTGGCCGCAATAAACAAGAAATTTCAACAGAAAATAATTATTCTCGTATTCATTCGAATCCGGTGGATAGGAACCGGTTCTCATCCATATGAAAAAACTATGTCTAGCATCGTATAATATCCAGCTTTCTACGAACATAAAAATGTACAATCATAAGATTAAAACCAGTTTTTTAGCCGGTGCCTTCGGCGCCTCGGGGCTGAAAAAACTAGTTTTAATCTTATAATTGTACATTTTACATCCGCGGAAAGCTGTTTATAGTACGATGCTAGAAATAATTATTCTCTCTCTCTCCTCACCTCAGATGAAGGTGCAAGTGCCAATAAATCAATCAGATACAAAAACTTGTTATTCGTGTAATCAATTCTTATCAACGATGTAATTTATTTTGTACAAGTTGCTGCGTATTTAGCCCTTCTTCAACTTAGTTTTTGAAAAAGTGTTATTTTTTTAGGGGGGGGGGGGGGCAGGAATGGAGTGGACATTGGGCTGTTTATTGCACTAGTCCCCAATTTTTGATACTAACGTTTTCTTATTCATTGGCTTCAGAACCTTGGGGACTTCGATTAAAATTTGATTAAGTTGAGTGTCTAAACGTTAAATCCACTAATCGTAATCTAAGGGGATAATTTTGTGCACTATCATTGTGGATATCCCTTTAAGGGAAGGGTGATATATATTTCAAATGTACTATTTAATTAACTGTTTTTTGGAAGTAGCTTAAATCAGGGAGTAAGGGAGGGACAATGGATCGAATATTAAATTTTTAGGAGTCTCAGACTTTGGGGACTGGCTTAAAGGGAATGTGCAAGAATTTAGCAGTTTCTGACTGAGTTTGGGGACTTGCACATAGAATGCCGCTACTCGTTATGTATGTTTTGAATATTGCAGACGGGGAGAAGGGATAAGAGAAGTGGGGGGAAGGGAAATAAACACTCGTTGTGTTAGTTTGGAATGTAGCAGACGGGGAGAAGGGAAGTGGGGGGAAGGGAAATAAACACTCGTTGTGTTAGTTTGGAATGTAGCAGACGGGGAGAAGGGAGGTGGGGGCAAGGGGCAAGGGAAATAAACAGAATAAAAAGGGGCAGTCATATTCTTGCTAGCAGCTGGCCAGGTCCAATAATCTTTTAATATAAAAATCACACCAAAAAACCTCAATATATTTCATCAAAAACAAGTTGTAATTTCACTTTACATGACGCTATGGAAATCTATTATTCAATTAACAATCCCTTTATAATTTCCTACAAATTTATTGGATTAAACTGGATTTCATGCCCTTTCTTTGATAACTCTTATATTGAATTAATTGCCCATTGTCCCCTCCCTTACTCCCTGAGCTTAAATTGCCATTAAAACTTTTTCCTTTTTTTTGCTGCATTGTTAAAATTTTAAAAATTGATATTAAACAATGCAGAAAAACATTTACTATTTGGAACTTAATTTTAGTAATATTGATAGAAATGACCTTTTAAACAATAACTGTAATCGCATAAAAATATGTAAGGTCTACTTCTTAAGTATACATCAATAAAATTGAACTAAATTCCTAAAAAGTTTAATAATCCTTATCCTATAAGAAAATTTAGTGTCGTGCTTCCACTTTCATTATCACATTCTTACACAGTTTTATGCCTATGTCACAAATTAAATTTTTGACCATTTAAATTATGTTTTTGAGGGTTAAAAACCCTCATTCTCACCTTCCTTACAATGCAAGCAGTCTTACAACTACCAACTTTAAAAAGTCTAAAATATACCGCAAACTGACTTCAAAATGGCGGAGACACTCTGGTAGAATCAAAATAAGAATGCGGCACAAAGCCCAGCTCTAAAAATGTCCTTTTTCAGATTTTGTTTTTCTTTTGTAGTCTCTTCATAAGAGTTTTCCAATACAATCTTGGAGCTACCTATTCAAAGAGGGAGGAGGCTGCATACATAAAGTCTAAAATATCCCAAAACATTAATTTATCATCAAAATTACAAGATCTTATTGGAGAAACAAAAAAACCTTACAATGTTTACAAATAGGATATTATGAACTTGGATTTGTGGCCTAGACTATATTATATGGTGTAGGTGTGATAATATTTGTATGTGTAAGGAAGCTGGTGATATATGATGGTATTGAGACTATATATATTCCATTTACTTACAACACATAATAATCAGTTCCTCTAGCCACCACTCAAAGATTAATTCATAAGAACTTAGTTAATGTAGTAACCAGCTTCTCTAGCCACCACACATAGATTAATTTATATGAATATAGTTCATGTAGTTATTAGTCCATGTAGTTAAAATTTCTACAGGCTACAAAACATAGATTTATTCATAAGAACATAGACCATGTAATAATAATTTCCATAAGCTACAAAACATAGATTAATTCATAAGAAATTTGTTCATGTAGTAATCATTTCCAAATACTACAAACCATAGATTAATTCATATAGTTCATGTAGTAACTAGTTCCTCTAGCCAATACACATAGATTAATTAATAAGGATATAGTCCATGTAGTAAAAAGTTTCTCTGGCCACCACACATAGATTAATTCATAAGAACTTAGTTCATGTAGTATTTAGTTTATCTAACTACAACACATGGAATAATTCACAAAAACAATATTCTCTAGCCACCACACATACAATTATTAATTAGAACGTAGTCCATGTAGTATCTCATTTCTCTAGCCACCACACATAGAATAATTCTTAAGAAATTAGTTCATATAGTGATCAATACTTTATGCTACCAACAATAGATCAATTCTTAAGAATCTAGTCCATGTAGTCATCAGAAAATCTAGCCACCATGCATAGATTAATTCATAAGAAATTTGTTCATGTACTAATCATCTCCTTACGCTACTAAACATAGATTAATTCACAAGAACTTTGTACATGTGGTAACCAGTTTCTATAGCCACCACACATAGATTAATTAATAGGAATATAGTTTATTTAGTAATTATTTCTGTATGCACAAAACATAGATTAATTTATAAGAATATAGTTCGTATAGTTATTGTTTCTTCATGCTACCAAACATAGATCAATTCATAAGAATATAGTTCATGTAGTAATAATTTCCTCTAGCTACCACACATAGATTAATATATAAGAAATTAGTCCATTTAGTAATCAGTTTATATTGCCACCACACATAGATTAATCTACAAGAATATAGTCCATGTAGAATTTAATTCCTCTTGCTACCAAACATAGAATAATTCACAAGAACATAGTCTATGTAATAATTAGTTTCTCTACCCAGCAAATAGAATAATTAATTAGAACTAAGTACATGTAGCTATTGACCAATGCCTTGGCCCAAAAAGAGCTATTCATTGTCATTTACCTATGCTGCCTGCAAAGATCACCATCCCTAGAGGGGCTAACCATGCTAAAGAGATATTTTCTTGATTTTTTAACCATCCTAGCTTAGCCTACATTCTATTGATCTTTGTTCTATGTTTGAAAGCCACCGATAAGTATTGAACCTAGACTCATATTTTTGTCTAGGCTTCTATTAACTGTATGAAGTTAGAACTTAATCTTATTATAAGAATTTATTTCGTTTCTTATAATAGCCAGGATACAATAAAAAATTAAAGGTTGTTTATTGTAATAGACTAAGACATATGATGGGCTTGGCAGCCATTCTATGCACAGCTGCTAGCCCTGATAAAGGCAATTTAATGAAAGAAAGCACTAGAATAATTTTCCATTATTTAGATACTTTAGAATATATAGTCACAAAGTCTCCAGTCTTGATGTTTTACAATTGCTATCTTAGGTTCTAGACGCATTTCTTTTTCTTTTTACAAACAATACTAAAGGTTTGCTGCAGAAGAGCCTTAGATAAAAGATTATATTCTTTATATTAGATATTTTTTGACAAAAAAAAGTTTATAAACAATTAAAACACTTCCTTGATTAAGTGAAAATCCATTTTACTTACATTCGTACATTACTATGTATTTCTACTTGTATTATCAATATAAAGAAGAACTGCACCTTGTTCTCTGTGCATTTAAAGGTTATTGCGTTTTGCTTTTACTAGCGTCTACGCCCCTGAAATCATCTAGGGGTATATAGGAAGGGGTGAAGTCAATCCAATTTAAGTTAGGAAAAACATTATTTTTAATGGGGAAGGGGGCATATTTTTCTAGGAGTGATTTCTCTAGGGAGGATGGTCTTACCCTCTCCCCAAATATCTATAAACCTTCCTTTTCTGGGTAGGGATAAGACAATAAACTAAAATTTAATTTCTATCTCCAACGACAAAAAAATAATCTTCTGTGTCCTTTATATTAGAATTATTGGTTGAAAAGTTTGGACACTACATGTTTGGAGCATACCAATCAAAATTCAATTAAAAGTACCCAAAGTTTTTAAGCCCTCGAATAAGAAAATTAACTTTAATTACCAGTGCAATTTAAGCCCTCCCTTGTGTTAGACACAAATAAAAAAGATAACTTTAAAAAATGACGTCATATAACACAAATGGCCCAAACACAGTAAAAATTACCAATGACAAAACAGTATAAATTTTAATTGACCAATGGTAGGCCAGTATAGCGTCATTTCTTATATGCACTATAAATTGCTTCGAAATATTTTATTGTGCGACCTGCATATAAATATGAAATGGTAGAAACAACAGTGCTATGTTGGGATGCATTTACATACAGATAAATCAAGATAAGACAAAGTAATCGTTTACTAATCTCTTCTTGTCCATTTATCCAGGGAGGGAGGGGACATTGGCCTGTTTATTACACTAGTCCCCATAGTTATCTAACACTGTTTTCTTATTCGTTGAACTAACAACCAACTTTGGGCAACTTTTATTGTATTTTGATTGGTTCATTAAGTTCAGTGTTTAAACGTTTTAACCACTAATTGTAATCTACAGAAGGGGTAATTTTGTGTATCATCATTGTGGATGTACATCAATTTATTGGCCATTGTCTTATCCCTTTAGATTCATGTATGTGTGTTTGTTATACAACCTGTAATCCTTTATCAAATTAAGGACAGAATATATTCAATATAGATTATCATAAAAAAGACACATCAATACTAAGTATTACTTATAAATAAATCATATATTATTGATGTTATTAGATGCACTAATAGATTAATGCCTTTTTGGAGATTTGATGGAATATATCTTAATGAAGGCCTCTATGGACGGGGGAGAATAGGTCGACCCTCCCGACCTTTAAATTTTAGTTTTAAAAATATTTTTTTTGGGGGGGGAAGGTTGTCATTCTTTTCTAAGGGCGATTTCTCTTGGGAAGGCTGTTGTACCCTCCTCCAGAATAGTCATACACCTTCCTGACCTATGAGAAGCTACACTGTAAAGAAGAACCATGTAGGTTCGGTGGTTAGCGATATCCTTTAGTAGAGTTGACACAAACATAAACATCTTGTTACTTTTAATTTACTTTTTTGTGTTAATTTTATCGAGTTTTTAAAAATGTTATTTACTTGCATTTTATGCCAACTTTCTGAATATTAAATAACATAGATCATAACTGACATGTCTTAATACAAAATAAATAACTACATAAAACTGTGGTATATTCATGTTAACAAAATCTCTGTAGAAGGCGTTTTATGAGATAGGCGTTTTTTTTAAATGGGGCGTTTTTTGAGATAACCCCATTCTATATAGTTCTACTGAGAAATATTATAGCAAGTCGAAGGAAAGACATTTTCAATAATCTTAATTCTTAGTATTTTGTCTGTCAGACATGCTCAGACAAATTCATATTGATTTCAACTTTGCAATATTAGTAGCTCCAGGGAGAGAGGGGACATTGGTCTGTTTATTACTCTATATAATCTCCAATGAGTTATAATAACGTTTTCTTTTTCGTTGGCTTAACAACTTTAAGGACTTTTATTTAATTTTGATTGTTTGGTTCTTTGAGTTGATTGTCAAAACGTTTCAACCACAAATTGTGATCTGCAGGAGGGTTAATTCTGTGTATCATTATTGGGGATGTAATCCAATTTATCGGCCATAATCTTATCCCTGAATTGCTCATTTCAGACAAAATGCACCCCCCCCCCAAAAAAAAACCACCTGAAGATTTAAAATAAATTTACTTTCTTACATATTATGATTTGTAAATAACAAAAAACATTCAATTTCAAAATATAATTTATCATTTTGCTCCTGTTTTATACAAGTACAGAATTAATACAGAAATGATAAGGAAAATTTTATAATAGCATATTCACTAAATTTTATGTAAAACATTTTCTAACAATTAATTACAAGTATCTAGTGGTTTCGCCTTAAGCCTCTAGAAGCATTGTCTGTATAAAAAAAACATAATCAACATTATTATAACTGCTGCATCAACAAAATTTTTCTTTTTTTTGGGGGGGGGGGATCAGGGGCGTCCAAGCTTTTTATTTGGGGGGGGGTAAAAATTTTTAGGGGGGGGGGGTAATTCGTGTTTGGGGGGGGTAAAATGGCAAGCGAAGCGCGCCGCAAATTTTTTTTCCCCCCCCCAAAATTTTTACCCCGGGGGTAAAATTTGCTTGGGGGGGGTAATTACCCCCCCTGAAATCTGTTGGCAGGGGTAAATTTAGTTTACCCCCCCCAAAATTTACCCCCGGGGTAAAATTTTTGGGGGGGGTAATTTAAATTTTATTAAATATATAGTATTAAAAATGCGCACGAAGCGCGAAAATTTTTTTTATTAGAGATTTTTTATTTTGGGGGGGGTATTTACCCCCCAAAAATTGTTTGGGGGGGTAAATACCCCCTCCTAAATGGTTAAGGGTGCCTACGGCACCCCCAGGGTAGGGGTAAATTTTGAATGCCTACGGCACCCCCAAAATCGTTTTGGGGGGGTAATCGCCCCATTACCCCCCCCCCTTGGACGCCTATGGGGGGGATCCTATCCCCGAAGAAAATAGTCTAAAACATTGATATCATCGTTCGGGACTTTCCTTGAAAATCAGAACCCACTTAGTCCAGCAGTTGGCAAGATCTTAAAATTCAGCTAGACAGATGCTTCGCCCCTAGCCTACAGGGAAAGGCAAGGAGGAAGTCGTGAAAGTAGCCTTAAACCATATTAAGACATTTATGAAGCTTCCCTGCAAAAAACTTATTTGAACCAGCAATTTTCGAGATCTTTAGCTTCAGGCAAGAAAGCTAACTACTTTATATAATAGGATATCATTTCTATACTTCCTTATACAACCGAACTTAAAGAAAAATTATTGAGTAGCTTCGTTATTATACTAAGAAGAAAAGATTTTTATTACTAATAAAAATGGAAATTTGTTTTTCTTAATTGAAACAAAGATGATATCATCCTTAAAAAACGAAGCCAAAAAATATATTTACAAAACTTTAATAGTAAGAAAGCTTACAAGCAAAGCACAAAAATACATACATATATACAGTATACGTTACAAAAAATGACCGGTTTTTAAAATGGTCTAGCCAGGCCTGTAATGATGTTGTAACCCTATTTTTTGTGTGTGTGATCTTTATATACATCTTCCGACATTCAGCTGGCTATGAAAGAAGATATTAAAAATGAAAAAAATCCACCGATTCTGTATTTTATGTGATTTTTAGTTAAACCGAAAAATAATAGATTTTGAGTTCTTGATACATACTTTTTGGGCTGAAATGACTTGTATAAGAGTTAGGAAGCTCGTTAAGGTGTCTATGGAAGCAGAATTTTATGCTGAAGATAAAACTCTAAACAATCCTTATGCTTAAGTCAATTTTACTATGTGATTTTTCGGCTTAGTTAAAAATTACTTAAAATAATAATGGGTGGAATTTTGACATTTTGAATATCTTCTTTCATAGCCTGCTGAATGTTGGATTATAGAAATAGAATATATGAGTAGCTTTGTAACTAAAAAAAGAGGTCACTGGAAAAATCTGAAAAGAAAGTGTGTTGGTTTTTCTAAATAAAGAAAATTAAAGTCGGCAGTTATGTAAATAGAATAAGTAAAGATACTCTACAACCCATATTAGGTGTAGGGCTGAACTACAAATGCATAAGAATAGATATATAATCCAGATAACTACCTGGATCCTGTGTTGAAGACTCTTTTCGTCTGCTAGTAAATTGCTGTCTGCCCTTTGTTATTGACTTAATTGTTTAATTAGGCATTTTGATATAACCGCAGATATTTAAGTTAGCAAAAGTAGAACAAAAAACCACCAGATATACGTATCTATAATACAAAGTAGCTTGATGTCTGCCTGTCCGTCTGTCCCTTAACATCTCGGTAACCACTCAACTGATTGGATTCTACTCTTCAGGGTATATACCTATTAGTCCTGTATTGGTTTTAAGCTATTTTCTTGGGGGGGTGGGACACCCCCAACCCCCCAAAAACAAAAAATCCCCCCCCCCCATTTTTTTTGTTTATGGGGAAGTTAGTTCACATAAAACTACGGGCAGCACCAGTAGTACTTAATTTAAGATAAAAAAATGTAATTACCTTTTAGGGCAAAGCCCCTAAATGATAGGGGCGAAGCCGCTTTTATCTTATACAATACAGAAGATATTTAAAAATTGTTAACAAAATGTAACATAAATAAATAACCTCAAAATAAAACTGAATAAAACCATAGAAGAAAGTTAAGATGAAAAGAGTATTTGCCACCAGGGATCTAAAGGGATAAGACAATGGCCGATAAATTAATGTACATCCCCAATGATGATACACAAAATTGCCCCTTCTGTAGATTACAATTAGTGGTTAAAAGTTTAGACACTCAACATAATAAACCAACCAATCAAAATTCAGTAAAAGTCCGAAGCAAACGAGTAAGAAAATATTAATATTAAACTTTGGGGACTGGTGTAATAAACAGCCCAATGTCCCCTCCCTCCCTGGTATTTTCCACAAAGTTTTGTGTTAAAGAGTTTACTCAATAAAGTTAGGAAAAGTAAAGCAAAACTTTGCTTTCTTCATTTCAACAATATCCAAAAGAATAGGAAATCATTTCCTGAAAATAATGAAAACTTTTTATTTTGCCACAAACTATTCATAAGCTAATTATGGGTTCCAAAACGATTTTTATCCGATGGATTATAGCCGGTACTTATCCATACTGAAAAATCATATAATGTATAATAGACATACTTTTGACGAATATTCGAATATAAACCATAAAATTAACCTGGGCCTTTGGCCCCCTCGGGGCTAACAAAACTGGTTTTAATCTTATATATTTATCTTCTATAATATGATGATGCGATAAATAAGTATTCTTTGTTTTAACAAAATTTAGAAGAATAGGAAATCATTTCCAGAAAATAATAAAAACTTTTTTTAATTTTTAAACACAGAAATTTTTTCTTGATCTTTAGGCGTGATACTAATAAACTTTAAAATAATTGTTTTGTTTTGCATTAAAATATTAGGTAGAATGTAAACAATCTAATTAATAGTTTAGTCTATCTAGTAAAAGAACTTTTAAAATTTTCAAGCTTTCATTAGATCATTTGAATCTCAATAGGCTGGATGGTTACCCAGGGAAGGAGGGGACATTCGACTGGTTATTACACCAATCTCCAAAGTATTATAATAACAGTTTCTTATTCGTTGGCTTATCAACTTTGGTGACTTTAGTTTTCAAATTTAAATTTAAATTGGTACATTATTTTAAGTGTCCAAACGTTTAACCACTAACTATTATGCACAGAAGGTGAAAGTTTGTTTATCATCATTGGGGATACATATCAATTCATCGGCTTTTGTCTTATCCCTTTAGATCTTTGTGGATTTTCCATGATGTCATAACGTCTGAATAAAATCTTGCAAATGATGTGATTGATTTCACGACCAAACTTTTAACAGAAAAAACACTGGTTTCACATCCCTTGTGGGGAAGTCTTAACTAAACTGCTTCTATCTATAATACAAAGTAGAATGATGTTTGTTTGTCTGTCTGTTTTTTTGTAGCGAAGGATCTCGCTAACCGCTGAACCGATCGGGTTCTCCTTTACAGGGTAGCTTCTTATAGGTCCCGGGAAGGTTTATAACTATTTTCTTGAGGGTGGGACACCGCCAACCCCCCCAAAAAATGAAAAATACCCCCCCAAAAAATTTTTTCTTTTCTTTTTTAAACTAAAATTAAAATAGTGGGGTCGACTATCCCCCCCCCCCAAAAAAAAAAAGCCGCTAGTAATTAGTTGAGGCATTCCTCCCTACTCGTACAAGTAACAACAGATTAATTTATCTTCTCCATAAGTGCATTCGCACATCCTTGGGTAAGTATGAAGGGAGGGAGGGGACATTGTGCTGTTTATTGCTCTAGTCCCCAAAGTTTTAAATAACATTTTTTATTCTTTAGCTTAACAACTTTGGGGACTATATATTGAATTTTGATTTGTTGGTTCTTTAGGCTGAGCCTCTAAACGTTTCAACCACTAATTGTAATCTACAGAAGGAATAATTTTGTGTATAATCATTGGGAATATATGTACATCAATTTATTGACCATTGTCTTATCCCTTTAGATCCCTGTTAAGTATGTATGAATAAAGGTAATGCAGTGCAGTATGTAAATATACCAATGCTTGCAGATTTAGATAAATATGACCCAAGAGACCAACATACATACATATACTTAAATTGCTCAACCTTATGCTTCATGTAAATTTATGTATCAAAGGTTGAACATTAAGATATATAAGTTGGAAAGATTTTTAATGTTAGAGGGAGATTTGAAATCTGCATCAAATTTTAAGGATTTTTTTATAAAATTCTTTTTTTGTATAATTCTTTATCTAAAAGCGAAAATAATTTAAGTTTATTAATTTTGACCAATAGGATAGGTGGATTGAAAACTACCAGATCTCTAATTGGTTGACACTTAAGCTTCTCTAATCAGAGCGCAGATAGTTTTCAATGCACTAATCACAGATGTTAAAATTAATTAACTTAAATTGTATTTCCGCTTTCAGATAAAGAATTATACAAAAAACGAATTTAAAAAAAAAAAATCCTTAAAATTTGATGCAGATTTCAAATCTCCCCCTAACATTAAAATTCTTTCCAACTTATATATCTTATTGAACATTATCTTAATTACATTCTTTCTAATCAAATACATACAATATGTGTACATTCTTTTAAAGAGAGGGGTAGGTTTCTGGTAGAATCCGTAAAGGTTATGTTATAAGTTAAAAACAGTAGTAGAACGATAAAAATTCATGTTAACTTTTTTTAAAAAAATGTCTATAGTTCTTTTCAATAAAAAATACACATATTTAGTGAATATTATCGTTCTACTACTATTTTAAGCCTTAAAACACACACCATTACGGATTCTACCAGAAACCTACCCCTCTCTTTAAAAAAGATAGTCATTTTTTCGCGTAATTCTGTAAAGTTGGGTGTTGGGTTGTAGTCAAATGCTCTTATTAAGTCAAACTAATCTTTATTATGGACAATTTCATATATACATTTAAACTTAATTAAGGACAGTTTGACCTAATAGGCGCATTTGACTGAACGTTAACACAACTTTACAGAAAATAAGCGAAAAAAAATTACCCTCTTTATGAAATAATTTGAATTCCAAATTATAAAATGTTGTTGAAACAAAAGTTATTTTGAGGTTAATTTTAGTTAAGAGGGAATCTGCTTGACAAATGAGATAAAAATATTCAAAATATGATTGTGCTTTTTGTAACTTTTTTTTGGGTATGTTTGTATTTCACAGTAGCTTTTGATAGGTTAATTTAGGTTAAATTAGGTGATTGTCCCACAAGGTTAGAGCCCCCAGCAGGGGCTAGAAATAGGAGAAAAGCTACTGTGAAAATACGACTAAACGCTCCTTAAGAGGCGTTGTCACGAAAGGGACTATACGCCTTTTTTCAAAGGTTAAATTCACAATCAAGATTATTTTTGAATACACTAGACAAGTAGAGTGGACCTCAATAAGTTTTACTGACTTTGTTACTAAAAAAAAACCTTGAATTTCCAATTTATGAAAATTGTATGAATATAAGAATATAAATGTGTGATATTGCTGTGAAACTATGCATTCAAACTAAATACCTAAGAAGATTCACGTCTATGGGGGGGAGATTCCATTGAAATTGGTACTACCACCCACCTTAGCAAGGACAGAAAATTTTATAGCACCTATAAAAAATGACGCCATACTGGCCTACCATTGGGCAATTAAAAATAAATATAGGCTTGCCAATGGTTATTTAGTCTATGTATACTGTATAGGCCTATGATTGAACATTTGTAGTGTATGACGTCATTTTCTATCGGGACTATAAAATTTGAGCTACATTTTCCCTAGGAAAATGATAAATTCTATAAGGGGGGATTGATATGTGGCGGACAGACTTACTTGAGGAGTAGCTGTGCGCCCCTTAATAATAATGTCCTTGTATTAAATCTGTTTAGGTAAATCATGAATATAAATTATCTTTTGTATTTGTGATTCTTTCCCCCAAAATATATAAAATGGATTGAATCAATTGTTATCCTATTTAACCCATCCTAATTTTGGAGATATTGAATTTAGTATTGTTTTGTTAGTAAATAAATAAACTTGCATATAGAACCTCTGTGTTATTTAGGATTCAAGTGATGCTTCTCTACAGTTAAATTGAGTAACGTCCGTCCGTCATTTTACGCCGCTCGCGTGTGTCATGCTAGAAATACACATATTTTTGTACCAGCTGCCCCTCCCCAATAAAAATGATGTACACGCCCAAGAGGATGGATAGGTATGATCCGGGAGGGAGGGGACAATAGGCTGTTTATTACACTAGTCCCCAAAGTTTTATAATATAATTTTCTTATTCGTTAGCTAAACAACTTTGGTGACTTTTATTGAATTCTAATTGGCTGGTTTAATAAGTTGAGTGTCCAAAAGTTTCAACCACTAATTATAATCTACAAAAGGGGTAAATTGTGCGAATCATCATTGGGTATGTACAGCAATTTATCGGCAATTGTCTTATCCCTTTAAGTCCCTGGTTATGATGCAAATACTTTATAATACAGGTAGAAATAGTTACACTTACACCAGAAACTTTCCCTATCTCTATATACGTCAATACAGTACCATACATTTTAAATTGCAAGCCTAAAAGTTTCGGGTATAGTCCCTTTCGTAACATCGCACCTTATGGGGCGATTCTTTGTATTTTTTACAGTAGCTTTTCTCCTATTTCTAGCCCCTGCGGGGGGCTCTAACCCTGCGGGGTCAATTACCTAACCATTTTATAACCAACTTATAAAAAGACATTTTAAAAATACGACGAATCGCCCCTTATGGGGCGATGTTACCAAAGGGACTATTCCCAAAGTTTCTAAGATTTTAAGGGTTATATAAAGATTAAGTTCCCTAACTCAACTCTGTGTATGTTTGTGTGTGTTGGTGTGTACTGTTTATATAAAAAAAAGTTAATTTATATAGGAAGATAGTTTAGGGTCTTGGTAGCTATTTATCTATAATCGATTCCTAAAAATGTAAGTATGTCCTTAAGCAGAATCCTGTACATATAAGTTTTTACATTCTACAAGTGTTTATATTCGTTTGATTTTAGAGCTTCACTTTTATGGATGTTTTCATCTTTGTTTTCTGAGATATTGAGTTTTACATTTATTTTAAGTTCAAAACGTTGTTTTGCTCAATTATTTTCAATGATTTAAAAAAAATTTTATTATATGTTTTATTGAAATATAATTATCTTTGAATGAATGCTGAAGTAAATTATGTTGAATGGAAATTAATATTATAATAGTTTCTGTTAGAATCAGGGCTCGGCAGCCGCGCGTCATCCGCCTGTAAGCCTCAGGGAAATTAACCTTTTACAAATTTAAAAATTAGGAGAATGACTAAACCTAACCCAAATATGACACTCCATCTTTCAAAAAAAAGTCTGAGCATCCAAAGGGGTTTAAATTTGAGGCTTGTGCGCGACTGCCGAGCCCTTGATAGAATCTAATGTTTCATAGTAGAGATGAGAGTGGATAGTGAAGGATCCTTGAAATTAAGTTGGACTTTGCAATTCTCAATTCTCACGAAATTTGGAAGGAATTTCTGAATTTCACTGCACACAGCAGGAGAAAAAAATTATGCAGAATTTTTGTGCCCATATGTTGACAGCTCTTTAGTGTCAGATTGGAAGGTTTGCACTGTGCCAGGCAGCACAAAGGCCAGGGATCTAAAGGGATAAGACATTGGCCGATAAATTGATGTACATCCCCAATGATTATACACAAAATACCCCTTTTTTAGATTAAAATTAATGGTTGAAACGATTTGACACTCACCGTAATCACAAGAGAACTAGGGATCTAAAGGGATAAAACAATGGCCGATAAATTGATGTACATCCCCAATGATTATACACAAAATTACTCCTTTTGTACAAAATAAATCAACTAATCAAAATTTAATAAGAGTCCCCAAGGTTTTAAGACAACGAATAAGAACACTTTATTTCAAGACTTTGGGGACTAGTGTAATAAACATCCCAATGTTAAAACTCAAGACACAAATTATTTATTTTTATTTTTTAAATTTAGAAATGATTATCACGCAGCATTCGATATAATACTTTTGTGTAGGAATTTGCAAATACTGTTGGCATAATATTAAAGACACAACAAAGATGTTTAAAAAACTGACTGATTAGAATTTTACGTATAATTGGTAGCGTATTAATTAAATTATTAGCCATTGATACATTTCATTTGAACCACATTTCTATCGGATTTAAAAAATTAAAAATCATTACTTAACAGTTAAAAAAAAGCAAGAAGACCTTGGAGGTAGTAGACATTGGGCTGTTTATTACACTAGTCCCCAAAGTCTTATAATAACGTTTTTATATTCGTTGGCTTCACAACCTTGTGGACTTTTATTAAATTTTATTTGGTTGGTTCATTATGTTGGGTGTGAAAACGTTTCAACCACTAATCTTACTCTACAGAAGGAGTAATTTTGTGTATCAATATTGAAGATGTACATTAATTTATCGGCCATTGTCTTATCCCTTAAAGATACCTGAATAAGACATAAGAAAGAAAAGAATTTTTTTAGCACCATCTCCCCTTTACCCCCCTCCCTTTTCCCCAAAAATATAAAATCTTGGACATTGTTGCCTGTACTTCCAGGTTTAATATTCTTCACACTCTATAGAAAAATGCAAATTTATCTGCATTATTCATTGAAAAAACTACCACCAAGGGTCATATTCACTAAATTCTTGCAAATAAGAAATTCATTTTTTTTGCAGTATATTTCTTTCAACATGCGGCTTTGCACTTTAAGATTAAAAATATAGTTTTTAAAGATTTTTAAAGAATTCGACCCAACTGAAACTTAAAAGTGCATAAGAAGTTTAAAATGCAATCTAAAGCAGATTTTTATGTTAAATGATTAAATTTAATCGATTTTAGTTTTTGTTTTTGTATTTTTACAAATTTTCTTGTACTTTTTATTTCAAGTTAATGTTGTGATATTTGCAATTTACATATAAAATTTGGAAAGGGACAATTATTTATAAGAAAAAAAATAAAAGATTATACTATGGATCTAAAGAGATAAGACAATGGCTAATATATTGATGTACATCCCCAATGATGATACACACCATCCCCCTTCTGTAGATTCAATTTTATTTTGAAGCGTTTGGACACTCAACATAAAGAAGCAACCAATCAAATTTCAATAAAGTCCCCAAAGTTGTTGAGCCAACGAATAAGAAAACGTTATTATAAAACTTTGGGAACTAGTGTAATAAACAGCCCAACGTGCCCTCCCTCCCTAAGATTATAATTTAAACTACAGATAGAGCAAATTAAAACATATAAATATCAAATCAAAAAGAACTGAAAGTTAAGCGCTGTAAAGTGTCATGTGTGACGTCATAAAAATACTCCGAAAACGGAGGGATGAGAGGAGAAGTAGGAAAGGAAACACCTAAAAATAGAGATGGATTTAGACGTTTTTTTATGACCTCACACATGAAACTTTCAAGTGCTTCACTGAAAGTAAACCCTTTAAAATCTTAATGGAAAAGGGGATAAAAAAATAAAACGCTACAGACAAAAAAAACCTTACTACTTTTATCATAGAATAAAATTAAAACCAATTTAAAAACCAAGTATACCCAACTTTAACTATATGTAGACTATAATATTTTGTAAAATATATCAGGTCATTCAATTTTCATATTTTTCACAGGAATACTCGGACCATACAACGTTAAATTAATCTTATCCACCCCTACACCTCCAACCCCCCTCCTCCCCAAAAACACAACTTTTAAAACTAATTGGTACACTTTAGTTTGAACTATTATGGACTAATGAGTAGTTTAGATTTTATTTAGTCCTTTCCCTCCCTGCGATTATCAAGAAATTGGATTTATTAACACTTGGATCTTACACCAGATTATAATTTACTCTAATAAAGTAAAACTTGTATTTGGCCCATCTACTCCCTTTACTCCATCCCCATCTGCTCCTGTACTGGATGAAAGAACTGACCAATGAGAGATGTTCATGTTAGCAACCTAAATTTATTACAATTTCCCCCCCCCCCCCGTCATAATATCCATGTATATTCTACATCCATTATCCAGAACCTGTGCTGACACTTTATTGTTCTAGTCTTAGACATTGCAGGGATCTAAAGGGATAAGACAATGACCGACAAATTGATGTGTATCTCCAATTATGATACACAAAATTACCCCTTCTGTAGAATAAACTCTGTGGTTGAATAAACCAACCAATCAAATTCAATAAAAGTCCCCAAAGTTGT
Organism: Acartia tonsa; assembly: GCF_053477335.1. NCBI lineage: Eukaryota > Metazoa > Arthropoda > Copepoda > Calanoida > Acartiidae > Acartia > Acartia tonsa. The sequence continues at coordinate 51,296,467 of NC_137263.1, read as the reverse complement.
TAAGCCAACGAATAAGAAACGTTATTATAAAACTTAGGAGACTAGTGTATTAAACAGCCAATTGTCCCCTTTCTTCCTGCAGACATTGTCAAATATATTTTTGCAACAGAATGCAAATAACAGTTTACCGACAATAAAATATTTTATATTTTGAACAGAATTTTTAATAAAAATTAAAGAATCATATAAACATATCGTATATAGGTAAGTTTTAAAATTCGGATACTTTTTCATAGTAAATAAAAAAAATAATCTCACAAAAGTGATTGAGCATAGCTCGATTTTTGCCTCATTTTAAAAACTAGTAGCTACTTCCCTAGATGCCTCTAGGGGCAACTAAGGTATGAGTTAAAATCGCCACAACACATTTTCCAATTGAGTTTTTAAAAGAATTTTTTTTTGGGGGGGGGATCATCTTCTATTTGGTGGGTAGAGATACATTCCCCCCCCCAAAAAAAAAAAAAACCTTCCGTGAACCTATAAGATGCTTGGATGTAAAGGAAAACCATTTCGGTTCAGTAGTTAGCGAAATTCTTCGCTACAGACGAAAAAAGCTTACTGCTTTGTATAATAGGATAAATAATTAAGTTAAATAGTATAAATGTACAAAATGTGAGTGTTGGTCAAATTAAGACAATCACGAAAAACTTTCATCACACCTAAATATAACCAACTGACATGGTTAACAACATCAATCATTAATTGTGCAATGTAATAGTATATCCTTGTCATTCTTTTGCACTATTGCTAAACTTTTTGGTCACCACAAAATCAATTTTACATACATTTTTTAATGAACTGTTCAGAAAAAAAAACATCTCAATAATGGGAATGCTACTTGTGCTCCGTGTCAGAATGTCGCTACTTTTAAACCTCTCCGATTGTAATTTCTTTTAAGACAAAATTCGGCGAAATAATTGATATGTCAATACGTCCATTTTATACATTATGATTTTAAAAAACAAACGATTCCTAGGACAACAAAGACAATAATAAAAATGAATTAGTGTGAGTTATACTTAATTCGCACCCCCCCCCCCCCCAAAAAAAAAAAACCTTACCTATTACATTTGCTTACTTATTAATATAACAGCAAATCACACCAGTCCCTATTCTGTGATTGTTTACCCCCCCCCCCCCTCCTATCTTTTGTTGGACCATCACTTTCGCACAAATGTTAAATTTGTTTCATATTCTAAGAAAATAGTAAACAGAAATAATGATAATAGAAAATTGGTAGAGAAGAGATAGTTTGTGCTTTGGTCACATTCTTTTTATTTGTGTTCAGGGAATCATCACCCAAAATTTCAGCCGTCTATCTTAGATAGCACTCAAGAAAATCACATTATCACAAATAGCGTTACTGACGGACGGACGGATAGCCAAAGTGAATTATAGAGTAGCTTTATTACTAGAAAAACACAAGACTTTTGCGAAAGCGACGACTCACACATCTATTTTGTGCTTTCCACGGAAGAAGGCTTACTTCAACGGAGATATGGGTCTGGATATTATCATTCTCCAGAGAGAGAGAGGGGACAATAGGCTGTTTATTACTCTAGTCCCCAAAGTTTTATAATATCGTTTTCTTATTCGTTGGCTCAATAACTATGGGGACTTTTACAGAATTTGATTGGTTCAATAAGTTAAGAATCCAAACGTTTCAACGACTAATTGGAATCCACTGAGGGGGTAATTTTAATAATAATCATTGAGGATGTTCATCAATTTATTGGCTATTGTCTTATCCCTTTGATTCCTGGTTGACTCGCCAATCTATTTTGCCATTGTGCTTTCCACGGAAGAAGGCTTACTTCAACGGAGATATGGGTCTGGATATTATCATTGTCCAGAGAGAGAGGGGACAATGGGCTGTTTATTACTCTAGTCCCCAAAGTTTTATAATAACGTTTTCTTATTCGTTGGCTCAATAACTATGGTGGCTTTAATAGAATTTGATTGGTTAGTTCAATAAGTTAAGAATCCAAACGTTTCAACGACTAATTGGAATCTACTGAGGGGGTAATTTTAATAATAATCATGGGGATGTTCATCAATTTATCGGCTATTGTCTTATCCCTTTAGATTCCTGGTTGACTCGCCAATCTATTTTGCTATTGTGCTTTCCCGGAAGAGGACTACGGAGATGTGTGCCTGGGTGTTATTATTCTCCAGTCATCTAAAGGCATTGGTCGAGATATTGATCTACATCCCCAATGATGATACACAATATTAACACTTCAGTAGATTACAATTGGTGGTTGGAACGTGATTGGACAATGACATTAAACTTAATGAATCAACCAATCAATCAAAATTCAATAAAATGAGAAAATATTATTATAAAACTTTTGGGAACTAGTGTTAAAAAATAACAGCCCAATGTCCCCTCCCTCCCTGAATATTCTCACTTATTGGATTACAATCTCGTTACATCTTATATCTGGCAGAATATAGTCATGATGGGGAACCATATGATCAAGCGGCAATATCAAAACATGCAGTATAGCACCCCCCCCCCCGGGCCCCCCCCCCACTCCCTCTTTGGCATATTATTTGAAAAAATAATAACACACGAGGTAGGGGGGTGGGGACAGAGAGAGGGGACAATATGCTGTTTGTTACGCTAGTCCTCAAAGTTATACAATAATGTTTTTTAATTGTTTATTTTAACAACTTCGGGTACTTTAGTGAATTTTGATTAGTTGATTTAATAAGATGAGTGTTCAAACGTTTCAACCACTTACTTTACTCTACAGAAGGGGTAACTTTGTATAATATTTGGGGGTGTACATCAATTTATCGACCCTGACCTCCTCTAATCTTTGGCTATTTATTTGGAAAATGAAAAATAGGAGGGATGGGTCAGCCTTAATAGTCAAAGTTATAGAGATTTAGTCCAGATTAGAGTAGGTTATGTATGATACAATGTAAATGTGCCTCATTAAAATTATGGTCGAGTAACATTTTGTAGGGAAACTATTGATAAATCGGGTACACAGTGATTACATTATATAGTTAGATGCATGTTTTGCCAACAGTGAATTGGAAGTTTGTGTGTCCACAAAACATTATTGCGATAAAGTACTCTTTTTATAGTTTTAAAAAAAGAGAGTTTCGTTCGTTGAAAAGAGGAAACAACGAAGATTTGTCTACTATGAAATTAAAAAAAAAATAAAATTAAGAAATTAAAGATTTTTATTTGTATTATACAAAATTAAGATTGATAACGTCGCTTTTTAGACAAACACAGTAATCTATTCATCTTTTACTATAACACGAATAATAATAATATAGTCTAGGCCATCAGGGATCTAAAGGGATAAGACAATGGCTGATAAACTTATCCCCACATCCCTAATGATGATACACAAAATTACCTCTGTAGATTACAATAAGTGGTTGAAACGTTTGGACACACAACTTAATGAAACAATCAATCAAAAAATTCAACAAAAGTCCCCTAAGTTGTTAAGCCAACGAATAAAAAAAGTTATTAAAAAACTTTGGGACTAGTGTAATGAACATCCCAATGTTCCCTTCCTCCCTGCTAGGACACATAATATGTACAAAAATATGTCTTTTAAACACTGTAAAAACGCGCCAAAAGATTATAATTATATTTCCAAAACTAGAGCTCAGAGAGGTTCTAACGGTATGCGTGGATTTTTTTTCCTACTATTAACACAAGCCGCGCAATTCGTGTTTTAAAAACGGATACATTTTTTTCACGCCTATTTTGTGTTCTCTTGTTTATACGGTTAGCATAAAACTGGTTGAAAGCAAAGAGTATTAAAGCCAACGTTTAGAAAGACATCAAATCAAAAGTAGAATTTTGGCTAACATTTATTACATATCTTTAGACTGGGTGATTTCATACCTAATTCCACCAATTTTAACGACTGTAACTTTTAAATTAGAAAAGTGGCTATGAATACGAAGGGAAATGGAGCCGAGAGAGGGCATAAAATTAGTGAAAGACAATCACAACTTAATTTATAATAGACTAAAACCTTCCCAGATCACATGTGAAGCTTTTCTTTAGTGCAGACCTCAATAGGTTCAGTGGATATCAAAATCATAACAGACAAAAAACATTACCTCCTTATATTACAGTACTAGCGGATTCGCCCCTAGCTTTAAAAAAAGGACCAAGGAAATCTTCAACAAAAAAAACCAAAAAAAAGGACCAAGGAAAGCTTCAACAACAAAAATTAAAATGAAAAATAAAAAAAATGACCAAGGAAATCTTCAACATAAAAAAGGGGGGGGATTTTTTTGTTTTTGGGAATTGGGGGTGTCCCACCCCCCCCCAAAAAAAAAGCATAAAACCACCACAGGACCAGTAGGTATATTCCCTGAAGAGTAGAATCCGATCGGTTCAGTGGTTACCGAGATCTTAAGCTTCAGACGGACGGACGGACAGGCCTCATTCTACTTTGTATTATAGACTAGCGGCTGCGCCCCTAGCATCTAGGGGCTCTACATTCAAAGGGATGTGAAAGGGCAGAAAAATAGCTTAAAACCATACCAAACTTAACCTTAAAAAATAAAATAGCCTAAAACCATCACAAGACCTATAATAAACCTCACTGTAAAGGAGAACCATATCGGTTCAGCGGTTAGCGAGATCCTTCGCTACAGACAAAAAAAGCTTGCTACTTTATATAATAGGATAATACGAAGAGTCAGATGACTCGACAAACGAACAAAGTAAATTAAAGGAAGCATTGCTTTTAAAACAATTACAGTAAGACATTTTTATTAATATTAAATATAAGTATCGTGTACATTATATATAATTATATAACCATTTATTTTTTTACTCAATATAGATATATTTGATTTAAGGGATCTAGTGCATTTCACGGTAAAATGTTCCTGGTTCTCCAAAAATCTATGAACTTTAAAGGCTGCTAACGGCTAAACAGTGGAACGTATAGATCATGCTCGCACAGATTTTTAACCAACATGATTTATACATTCAGCCGTTGGCAGTTAGCAGCCTTTAAAATTCATAGATTTTTGTTGATAATCGTTACCAGGAACATTTTACCGTGAACTGCACTAGATCCGATTTTTAAAGTAAAATGTAACAACACCAAGTAGTAATAATTAACAAACCACACTCTGGCCTTTAATTGGATCAAGACATAGTTTTCCGCGGATAATAAAGTGAAATATTATAGAAGCCCGTGTCAACAATACAGTAATTATCCTATAATCCTTGTTTTAAAACGATACGCTACATAATAATCCATTATGGCTCGGAAACGGTTTTAAACTGGCGGAAATTAACCGGATTCATACTATTTTTAAAGACACTTTCCAGTATGGATTCGGAACTGATTAATATCCGCTGCATTAGAAACGGTTCTGAGCCATACTGAAAATAATGCATCGTATTGCAGACAATTTTCCACGAGTGATAAAATAAAAATAGTAATTTTTATTCCAGTTTTTAGGCCCGAGTCTTTTTTTCATTTTATCACCCGCGGATAATTGTCTATAACGCCATTGGATAAATAACTATCTTAATATTGATAGGTATTAAATCCTTTATTCAATTAAAGTTAGCTTTAAATTTTATAAATTTTGGTAAATTGAACTATGTCTTGATTCATTTAAAGACTGATGTGACTATGATTATCGTATGCTTTTAAGCTACAAAATATTTTTTTTGTGCATAATTAATAATAAAGACCTGTTTTTTTACAGTGAAAAGAACTTTATTAAAGGCAGATAATTTTGTTTGAGCTTTATTTGTTACATCTTTTTAATTATTTTATTTTTTTTATGATGTTTTATAAAGATTTTTATTGTGCCTTTAAAAAATGACGTAATACTGGCCAACCATTGCATTAAAATGTATAATAGGCTGCCATTGGTAATTTAGTCTGGATATTAGCCCTCTATTGGTCATTTGTATTGTATGACGTTATTTCTTTATAGGCACTATAAACAGCTTCAAGTTTGAAGTTAGATTTCATGAGAGCAAAATATTATTTTTGATTGCTAATATTACCTAGAGATTAATTATCCTGCGGAAAATATAATAACAAGGATGACAACATCCATAAGTAGCGAAGCACAAAAAATCGTAGATGGGAATATGTACAGGTAGATTTAAAAGGTTTTTACTAAAATCAAGAATAGATTTATTGGATAAAATAAACATGAAACCTTGTTTTATTTTGTATGATGACGATGGTCAAAGTAAATTATATTAAAGATGCTCATAACAATGGGAAAAATTATTTTGATACTGATATCCCATAAAAGTTTGAAAATTGGATCAAAATAGACAAAGATATGGGGAAATATGTAAAACATATAAAAATAGCCAAAAAACCTGATAAAAGGTAGTCTGGCCGCCAATGTTGTTTACTTAAAACGACAAAAAAAATTATTTTTAAATCCTTAACTTAAAAAATTGGGAAAATCGGATCATATATACTGAAGATATGGAAAAAAGTGTAAAATATATAAAAAATAGCCTAAAACCTGCCAAAAAGGCAGTCTGGCCGTCATGGTTATTTTCTTTAAAAGACAGGAAATTTAATTTTGACATCTATAACTGAAAAATTTTTGAAAATCGGACTATAAACACTAAAAATATGGAGAAAAATGTTAAAAATATAAAAAACAGCCTAAAACCTGCTAAAAAGGCAGTCCGGCCATCATGGTTGTTTTCTTTAAAAGACGGGAAATTTAATTTTGATATCTATAACTGAAAAAATTTTGAAAATCGGACCATAAACACTGAAGATATGGAGAAAAATGTGAAAAATACAAAAATAGCCTAAAACCTGCTAAAAAGGCAGTCTGGCCTTCATGGTTATTTTCTTTAAAAGACAGGAAATTTAATTTTGACATCTATAACTGAAAAATTTTTGAAAATCGGACCATAAACACTGGAGATATGGAGAAAAATGTGAAAAATATAAAAATAGCCTAAAACCTGCTAAAAATCGGTCCGACCGCCAATGATGTTTTATAGTTAATTGTGCTCCCTATTGGTGGGAATGTTGTCAAAAAATTTCAGCATTCTATCTTCTGTAGGAGCTGAGTAAATCCCATTTCCCCCATAGTGTTACGGACTGACGGACGGACTGACGGACGGACAAAGTGAATTATAGAGTAGCTTCGCTACTAAAAAATAAATAATATCCTTTTTCCCCTCTTAAGATATAAAATTTCCTCTTGTTGTAAAGGTTTATTTAAAAATATGATTTTTGTGACTTCTTTTGAAATTTTAGTTTTTCTCAACAAGTTACAAAAAGAGGGAGATATTTTTTTCATCATATAAGTGGGTTATCAATTCCACACAAAAAAAATCAAATGTCAAAACTAAACCTTTCCCGAAGCTAATCATTATACATCACTTATTTGCTATTGTGAATTACTTTTAGAAGTGTGCAACACTTTTTTCGCAAGATGTGTGTTTTCGATTAGTGAACATATCATATATATACATTTGTTCAAAATTAAGAACAGTTTGACATAATAAGCGCATATGACTATACGTTAACACACAACTTTAAGGAAAATACGTGAAAAAAATGACCCTATCAGGTGGAATTGTAGGGATACCGATTGAATCCTCTTAAGATTGTATACCTGTAGACTCAGGGATCTAAAGGGATAAGCTAACGGCCGATAAATTGATGAACATCCCCAATGATGATACACCAAATTACCCCTTTTGTAAATACAATTAGTGGTTGAAACGTTTGGACAAACAAATTAATGAACCAACTAATCAAAATACAATACAACTCCCCAAAGTTGTCAAGCCAACGTTATTAAAAAGTTCGAGACTTGTTTTACAAACAGCCTAATGTTCCCTGCCTCCCTGAATATACTTCTAGGAGATGACCTGAATTTTAGTTTCCGAAAGTGTACTTAGCATCCGCGTCCTATCTCAATATTTGCTACTAGCTAAAACAGCTTCAAATTTTCCAAAAAAAATCAAAATTTGAAAAATTAAAATTTTGAATGTATAATGTATAAATCGTTTATGCATTATATCGCTTTTCCTTTTGACCGGAGTAGCTGAAAATATCGTTTGCAATAATTGGGTTATCTGCTGTACACACTTGGAAATAATTGAGAAATAGGCAATCCATTTTCAGCACATCTTCTAGGATCTACTTGTAGAGATGAACATCAATCCTCATTAATTTATAAATAATGTAAACAATGTAATTAACAAAATTGTTTGTCTAGTATATCTGATCTTATCTATGCTAAATATCTTTGGTATGCTGCAGTTGGGTGAGAGAGGGGGCTTGAGTATATTTTTAATTAAGGAATTATTGTTATTTCTAATCCAAGGGCATTTTAAAGCATCGCAGCTTCTTATATGCTAGGACAAACTATTTTAATAATTTTTTATAACATATAAGAACTAGGGATTATGTTATGTGTATCTGTAGAAAACAAATCTTTTTGTAGTGCCTATAAAAATTATGTCATACTGGCCTACCATTGGTCAATTAAAATGTATACTGGCCTGTCATTAGAAATTTAGTATGTGTATTGGCCTATCATTGGTCATTTGTATTGTATGACGTCATTTTTTAAAGGCACTATAAGAAGCTTCGTAGTGAACCACTACCCCGTGGGGACCCGAAAAACTATTATTTCCCTTCTTTGATTAGAATATATCAAGAAAAGTGCTCCCCCCTCCTTTATACCTGGTTTAACAGTCCAAATAACAGCTCAATTTAAAACACGTCCTAATAAAAAATTATTCAACAACTTAAAAAAATAGTATGAAATTTAGATTATCTCCATGTCGTTCCAGTGTAGTGGTCTTATCTTTGACAATGTAGATGCAGCTTATTGTGCCTATAAACAAATTACGTTATAGAATGCAAATGACTAATGATAGGCCAGTATAAATTGTAATCCACTAATCATACAATGTATTCTGGCCTTTCAATGGTCATTTGTATTATATTACGTCATTTTTTATAGTTACTATTAGCTTTTTCTATTAGTAAATATAGAATAAATAATTTAGTGATACTAAATTGGTAAAAAATATTTTATTAGATTTTTTTTGTAAACGATTGTAATATTTTTCTAGTATGACACCAAAACCGATTAATATACGCTGGATTAGAAGCAGTTCTCAGCCATACTTAAAAATCATGTATAGCATCGTATTACAGAGAATATTTCCACGAATAACAAAATTAAAATCATAAAATCAATATCAGTTTAGTTAGGCCGTGCCGTCGGCCTCTCGGGGCTAACTGGTTTTAATCATTTTAATATCCGCGGAAAGCAGTCTATAATACGATGCAATAAACAACTATTTTGGTGATTTCTTTGAAATGACTTTATTTTCTCCTAATGCATTGCAATTTTATTTTATGTTTGTGTTGTTGAGCAACCAAACATTTTATGGCTTATAATTATTGGGTGTAATTTACACCAAAAAATGCAACAAATTTTGTGCTTCATAGTACATATCATCATTCTATATAAATGTATATTTTTATTTTAAAGCTTTTTATAAATAATTTTATTACTATTAGATTTTTAAATAGATAATATAGAAGATAAAATTTATTGATTGAAAGAACATTAGAAATCTATAGAAGAAAAATGTGAAAAGCCTTTGGTAAATTTTGAAAATGTGTATATAAATGTTGTTTAAAGTGAACTTTTAAAGGTATTTATAAGCATACATAATACACAAGCGCTCATCACAGAAATTCATAAAAAATACAAACAGACTGACAAAACTCTTTAGATTCTCAAAAAAATATGAATTTTACAATATATGACAAAAGGCAGTTTTGTTTTTTACTTGATTCGAAAAATATATTTTTTTTTATTAACATTCTGTCAGCCTGAAGTATTGAATAAAATCATGTCAAAAAGACGCACTACCACCTCAAACATTATAAAATAATTTTAATGATTCCTGTGACAACAGGCCTTAGACAATAATGTCGCCGCCTTATCAAGGCCTTAAAAGGTTTAAACAGCCAACTCGCAACTTAGTTTTTGGCGTATTTTTAAACATTTAGGAACTTTTTGTTCTTTATAATATCTTAGGCTGGGCGTTGCTACAAAAGACCTACTCTACAAAAGACCTACCCCTACAAAAGACCTACTCGTCGGTTCTACAAAAGACCAACGCCTACAAAAGACCTACTCTACAAAAGACCAACGCCTACAAAAGACCTACTCTACAAAAAATCGTAATGCTAGAAGGTCATGGCCGCAGAGCTCGGCCCCTTGGCCTGCCTAGCAGCGGGCGCTCGGCCCCCTTGCCTATAACCTAACCTAACCTAACTTATATGTAATAATGTATGAATGTTTATCGTACATTAACTTAATTATATTTTAGATTTTCGTTGATTTACAAAAAGTGGTTGGTAGATTTTTTTCAAATTTTGATATTTTTTTTTACAACATTTAGGTAAGGTTAGGTTAGGTTATAGGCATGGGGGCCGAGCGCCCGCGGCTAGGCAGGCCAGGAGGCCGAGCGCTGCGGCCATGTATTGATTATGTATTCCTTTATTAATAAATTTGATGTTTATATAACAATATATATTCGTAGGTCTTTTGTAGAGTAGGTCTTATGTAGGGGTAGGTATTTTGTAGAGTAGGTCTTGTGTAGGGGTAGGTCTTTTGTAGAGTAGACCTTTTGTAGGGGTAGGTCTTTTGTAGAGTAGGTCTTTTGTAGCAACGCCTTAGGCTGTATGTTGTAAGTCATACCGCGTCTATTTAACATGATCCAAAAAATACAATAATAATTGTATGTATAATATTCATAAAAATAATTCTGTCAAATACTGTTCTTCAAACATTTGAAGTGTGTAGAATAATATTGAAAGTGTAAGACGACATTTGAAAATATAATTTACTAAATTTTGTACTAAAATATCAGCTACATAAAACTAACCCTAGATTTAAACTATATTTAATATACTCTAATAATCTACTTTTATATAGACACATTTTTTAACTTTAAAGCGCAACAGTAGAAACAAAAATATATCTCAGTAAAATTTACATATCTACAGCATGACCCTCGAAAAAGTATTTTTAAGCATCTGCAGCCCTTATTTCTCAATGAATTATTAAAAAATGCATATGTCCTTGTTCTCTATAGTATTCCACGTAAGTAGATATAAAAATATTTTTTTTACCTCCATTAACACCGGAGATTTTTAGTGCTAAAGTTTTGAAAAAGTGACTGAGGAAAAAGTAACTTTTAACATGAAACGACTTTTTTAGCAAAATTAAGCTAGAAATCCTTTTATTTTTGTTACTAGCAGAAACTTTATACAAAAATGAAATAAAAAATTTAGTTCTTGAGTAAAAAGCATTTTTTACACATATTTTTTGAGTCTTTTTAGTTTAATGATATTTTGAAAAACTTACTTATTAGTCAAAATTGTTTAAGATTAAAAAACCAAATAAATCTCTATGAATATAGCAGGAAAATTGTTTTTGTTTCACAATCCTAACTTTAATAACAAAAAAGTTATAAAGAAAATAACAATAAACATAATGATTTTTTAGTCTAAAAAGCTTAATTTAACCCTATTAAATAATTGAGATGTCAGAAAAGTAGGCGGAGCAACTGTCATAATTAATCCTTTTCTATAAATAAGGGTTAATAAATAACCTAAAATTTGCAAATAATCAATTCATTCAGTAGTATTTTTTGCCATTAAAAATTTATATTTTTTGGTGGAATAAAAAAGAAATATTTAGTTAACTTGTTTTTCTTTGTGTCTCATTATTCAGTTGCCAGAAAAACATAATATAACCATCCAAAAAATAAGAGAAACAAAAAAAAATTCTTTTTCTCAGTCACTTTTTCAAAACTTTAGCTCTAAAAATCTCCGGTGTTAATGGAGGTAAAAAAAATATTTTTATATCTACTTACGTGGAATACTATGGAGAACAAGGACATATGCATTTTTTAATAATTCATTGAGAAATAAGGGCTGCAGATGCTTAAAAATACTTTTTCGAGGGTCATGCTGTATATCAGATCTCTGGTCAAAGTAAAATATATTCTTTATTTGTGTATACTGTATAATATATATGTATTGTATATATCAAGCCTATGGCTAAGCTTTCAAACCTTTTATTTTCAGATTTGAAGCATCACAAAGTTTATCATATTTGTTTTGTATTTAGATGGTTTTGTGTAACTTCTGCAGTGATAGCATTTTTCATTTTTCTATATCCTCTTTAAAACTGACCTGGTACAGGTTATTTAGATGTTGAAGGACCAAGGAACTTGCTGGTCGCAAGTAACCTGTCAGGTAGATGTAGTACAGAGTACTCACAGGACCAAGGAACTAGCTGGTCACAGGTGACCTGTCAGGTAGAAGAGTACAGAGATCTCACAGGACCAAGGAATTAGCTGGTCACAGGTAACCTGACAGGTAGACAGAGTACAGAGTACCCACAGGACCAAGGAACTAGCTGGTCACAGGTAACCTGTCAGGTAGATATAGTACAGAGTACTTACAGGACCAAGGAACTAGATGGTCGCAGGTAACCTGTCAGGTAGATATAGTACAGAGTACTCACAGAACCAAGGAACTAGCTGGTCACAGGTAACCTGTCAGGTAGATATAGTACAGAGTACTTACAGGACCAAGGAACTAGATGGTCACAGGTAACCTGTCAGGTAGAAAGAGTACAGTGTACTCACAGGACCATGAACTAGCTGGTCACAGGTAACCTGTTAGGTAGAAAGAGTACAGAGTACTCACAGGACCATGAACTAGCTGGTCACAGGTAACCTGTCAGGTAGATAGAGTACTCACAGGCCATAGCTGGTCACAGGTAACCTGTCAGGTAGATAGAGTACAGATTACTTACAGGACCAAGGAACTAGCTAGTCACAGGTAGCCTGTCAGGTAGATAGAGTTCAGAGTACTAACAGGACCAAGGAACTAGCTGTTCACAGGTAACCTGTCAGGTAGATAAAAGACATAGTATTCACAGAACCAGGTGTATACACAGGATTAAGGAAATGCTGGTCACAGGTAACCTGTCAGGTATACAGAGGACAGAGTGCTTAACAGAACCATCAACAATCCGCTTTTTAAACCATCTGAAAAAGAAAAATATTGTAAATTTATTTGTAAAATTAGTCATTATTCAGAGTGGGAAAGGGAACACTTCTCACAATTTTTTTTGTTAAATGGGCAGAATTTCACACTTTCACTCTCTCACTATTGTCCATTCCCTGTATCCCTATATTTATTTTCAAAAAGCTTGTTTTAGCAGCTAGAAATAACTTTTTTTTGCTTGAACAAAAACTGGAACGGGGTCGCATGAGAAAACAAATAAAATACTTGAAAATTTGCAAAAATTAAGTTCCTAGCCTCTAGGGGCTCTGTTTTTAAAGTGTCTAACGTGTTTTTAAAAATTAGCTTAAAACCATCCGAAAAAAGAATAGCCTATACTTTTACAGGAGATATGTAAAGATTACCTTAAAAAGATAACTCATTTGGTTATTATAGTTATTGAGATCTTAAGCTTAAGACAAAAAAAAGCTACTACTTTATATATCGGACCCCTAATTTAACCAAATTTATGATGTATTTTTTTATGATTATGAAATTTTTTTATTTTAAAAATTTTTTTAAAAATATTTAAAATATTCATATTTTTCTTCAGATTTAAATACCATAAATATTTCCAAATATCAAATTTGTTTACTTTAAATATCTTAATCTCAACATTAAAGGAAAACTGTTTTTATTTTCTATCCAAAAGATTCAAATTGATTATTATTTTAGATATATACTAGCGGCTACGCCTCTAAAGGCCCCTAGGGGCACATATGAAAATGAGGAGGGGAAGGTGTAAAAATGATATAACCTCCCAGGACCTAAATTATAAGTAACTTTACTGTGAAAGAGACAAATATTGATCTAGTGTTTAAGCTATCTCAAGCTACAGAGAGACATCCTGTTACTTTTATAAAAAAAATTTAACATTAACACAAACATATTTAAAGACGCCTCTAAATATTTAAAGTTGAGTTGATACGACGAAACCCCTCTCCTCCAACCAAATATATTGTTGTTTCCAAACAAAACTATATTTGTACCTTCACCCAAACCCCCTTCCAACACAACCAATTACCTTTTATGATAAAACATTCATTTCCATTAAAAAAGTGTATATTCCACTCTTTAATAATGATAATCATTTTAGAGTCCTCACTGTTGAGCATCAGAAAGAGAGGGGACAATGGGCTGTTTATTACACTAGTCCCCTAAATTTTATACTAACATTTTCTAATTCAATGGCTTAAAAACTTTTGTGAATTTTTATTTGTTGGATCATTAAGTCGAGTTTTCAAATGTTTCAACCACAAATTTAATCTACAGAAGGGGTAATTTTGTGTAGCATCATTTGGAATATACATTGATTTATCGGCCATTGTCACATCCCTTTAGATCGCTGGTTGAGTATCCCCCTGACTAGATTCCTATAACTATACAGCCGTGTCTATTATTGTATTTGACATATAATTATTTTATCCCATCTGATATTGACATGCACTGAAAAGAATATCAAATAAGATTAACAAATAAATTTATTTTTAGTAGAATATTAATGAGAATAGTTGTTCATCGCAGCGTATCATAGACAGCTTTCTGTATATATTAAAATGAAAAATTATATGATTAATACCAGTTTTCATATATATTTAATTTTATTTTCATGGAAAATTGTCTGAAATACGATGCTATACATAATTTTTCAGTATGGCCGAGAACCGGTTCTAATCCAGAGGATATTAATTGTTTTTTTTTCTGGAAATTTTTTTTTTTACAAATTACCGTTCATTTTTTTATCGATATGAATAGATAATAAATAAATATTAAAGTCAAGTGTCAAAGATTTACAAGGATGTACAAGGGGAGGTTAAGGTGTGATAACCCCCACCCCCTCCTCCTTTTTAAAAAATTCCTTGGTCTTTACAAATCAAGTATGTTTTTGACATTTTGCCCTTAATTTAACTTTTAGAAAGCTATGAGAAGCTACATCAAAGAGGAGAACCATATCGGTTCAGCGGTTAGGGATATACTTCGGTAGAGAAAGACATCCTGTTACTTTTGCATAAGGATCATTTTGATGTAGCTTACCTGAAGAATTACAAAGATCTCTATGTGAACACCAGCAGTATGAAAGATCTGTAGAAATGCTGTCAAAACAGGTATCCGGCACTGACACAAGAAAACATCCTAAATAATATATTCAGTAATAATTATTTATCGCATCACAGACAGCTTTCCGCGGATAAAAAACAAAAATCATTAGATTAAAACCAGGTTTGTTATCCCCGAGGTGCCGAAGGCCTTGGCTAACAAAATTGGTTTTACTTTGATGATTTTGGTTTTAAATTATTTTGTAATATGATGCTATATACAATTCTTCAGTATGGCTGAGAACCGGTTCTAATCCAGCGGATATTAATCGGTTTCGAAGCCATGCTGGAAATGTTTATGTTTACATATGATTATGAATCAATCCTTATTCACGTAAATACCAAAAATATTTATATTTTCGAAGATTTTTTTGTTTATTCGTCCCAGCACTGTGAATGAGCAATATATACATTATATTCTACTTTTTCTGTTCTGAACTGTTAATGTTCGTTTGTCCTACCGTTTCAGAGCTTTGCCTTTATAGATGTTGTCATCCTTGTTTCATTAACATTAGATTCATTATGAAGGAATAGTGTTTTAACAAACTTTTGACAAAGTTTACAATATATCATAGAAAGGAGAAAAACATTTAAATCTAAATGTTTTTCAATCATTAAATATTCATGAAAAGAAAACAATACTAAACTGTTTGGATTTTAAATCCAACAAAAACTGCTTGCACTAAACCTTTAATGCGTAGCATATCTTTTATTGAATATTAATATTTCACTGTCTTTTTATAACATTTTTTTACACCTTTAACAAAAAGGCTGAAAGTTTTGCTAGGTTTTAAACCCTAAAGTAAGTTTAGAGAATTTTGTTCATAGTAAATATGTATCTGACTGCAAGGCTTACGGAATTATAAGCTTTAATGAACACGTGAACAATGAATGGACAAAGGGCTCGTTATTACACTAGTCTCCAAAGTTTTATAATGAAATTTTCTTATTCGTTGACTTAACAACTTTGGCGACTTTAGTAAATTTTAATTGGGTGTTTAAAAAAGTTTGTGTTCGAACGTTTTAACCACTAATATTAATCTACAGAAGGGGTAATCTTAAGTATCATCATTAGGGATGTACATCAATTTACCTGCCATTGCACTATCACTTTAGATCCGTGGCTAAAAACAGTCACATTATATTTTTAGCAAAAAACATATTTATGAAAAAAAATGCTTTTTAATACTCTTAAATTTCAAATATAAATTCCAATATACACAACGCTGTAAAAATATTGAGCAAAGAAACAATTTATTATCCAAAAAAGTTTTTAATGCAGTAAATTTTATACATTTTTAAAACTACAAATTTCCAATTTAGGAAGCGTAGCAACTCTATAATCATTACCAAAAAGTTCATACGTCCATTAAAAATATGTTGCCTTTTAACCTTTTAAACAACAATTTTTTATGTGATACAAATATCCTATTCATCTGATTTTTAGAATACCGAATCCTAACATAACAAGGTACAATGTTATAAGCGAAGCATCTCTATAATCAAGTCCTAAAATTTAAGTATGTCCTTAAACGTGGCCTATATTTCAGCAGTTCTGAAACGAATTTTCCAATTTTGTTTAGCTTTATATATATTTATTATTCTGTTTTTTCAGTTCTGACACTCTACAAGTGTTAATGTTCGTTTGTCCTACCGTTTCATAGCTTTGCTTTTATATATATTGGCATCCTTGTTTAAAAAAATCTTTAACATCAATTAAAAGATTATAAAATTAATGCTAACTTTTTGGCTTTTAGCAAACTTATATAAAGAAAACAGCTAAAATTCAAAACTTAAGTCAAATTCTTAACAACACTTTCATGCATAGGGGCGTGCATGGTTTTGTTTAAGGGGTAGGAGGGGGAGGGGAAAGAACACCTGTCCCCATAAATAGAAATTAAAATCTAGGAATGGATGTAAAACATGTGTTGATATATGACAGGGAAAAAATTATCATTTATTTTGTTTACAGGGTATGGGATGGGGTAAAGTGGGGTCATTATTTTAGCCCTCTACAAGTTTTACTTTATTAGAGTACATAATAATCTGGTCCCCAAAGTTTTTAATAACGTTGGCTTGACAACTTTGGGGAGTTGTATTGAATTTTGATTGGTTGGTTCATTAATTTGTTTGTCCAAACGTTTCAACCACTAATTGTAATCTACAGAATGGTTAATTTTGTGTATCATCATTGGGAATGTACATTAGCTTATCGGCTAATGTCTTATCCCTTTAGATCCGTGGGTAGACCCAATTGCTCCCGCTTTTGTGCACGCACCTTCACTTATAACAAGTTTCTTACAAGTCAAAAAGTTTAAGCAAATATAGTGTAATCTCCAGGAGGATTTTAATTTTATGTTTAAAGTTTTGTAAAGAATGGGAAGGATGCATTCCTGCTTTGTAATATCCATTAAATTTTCTGGCTACAAATTTTAGTTTCCCACGGGCTTTCATTTCTTCTCACGCGCATTTTCTGCAAATTTTCTCTTTCAAGGTCATTTTACTGGATGTGTAAAAAATGTATGAACGACATATTGAAATTTTTTTTACACAAAATGCAAAATTGTGAAATACACCAACATATTTTTTTGTGTGGAAAATCTACTCTACAATATTTCTATGTTGATAGTTTATAAATATGGCGAGAATTGTAAACTTAAATGGTCAAAGCAAGTCTAATCTTGATCCAAATATAACTATCCCTATTTCCAACAAAAAATTCAAATCATCCAAACGGATTGAAATTTAAGTTTTAGTCGCGGCTGCCGAGCCCTGGGTTTAAGCGACAGTAACTGCCTTACCGTAGTCATATTTTTAAAATAAGGAAGATGAAATAAACAGAAGGCGCAGCTATAACAAACAAAGAATAAGGTATAACCAACGAGCGAAATAAATCTAAAATAATATATGGGGGGCAAATGGAGAGGTCGTAAATTTTACGATGTGTTGCCCCCCAACAACAGCTGAAAAATACGTAAGGTTTCGCGATTTATTTACGAATTAATTTCATTGTTGATATAAGCTGATAACAAACACTACATTTTAAAGAAACAGGATCATTTAATAAAGAATTACCACTAGTATGTGTATAAAATATGGACTTGTTAATTGTTTGATGATTTAAAATCTAAATTAAAACAAGAATAATTTTTTTGATAACTGATGCCTTTTTTAAATAAAAAAATCACATTCCTTAATACATATAGAAGTTATTTTGCTCTCTAAAATCACCTTAATATTAGTAAAAAAAAAACTAATCAAAAAGAACCATTCTTCTAGTCCTATTAGAGTCAAAGTTAGAGTTAGACTATGAACTTACTTAGACGGACGGACGTACAGACATACAAATTACAGAATGCGGACACCATAATGTCTTAGATTAAACAGGCTCAATTATACGATTTTAAAAGTGAATCAATCTTCTCGCCCTACTGTATATATTCTTTTCGGAACACCGTTTATATATTATTGAGCGTAACAAACGAGCAAACAAACAGACAGACGAACTTTTTGGGACCATCGTTTTAATTGTCCCAAGGGTCATACAAATGAAATGGTGGAATAAGTTAAAACTAGATGCCTTTCTTTTCAAAATGTCATAACAAAGACCAACCTCTGAATAATTGAATATCATCACCCCGCTTCTCTGGAGGAATAAACTTGTTTTGATCATCAAATCCTCGAGCTTTCTTGTAGATCTTAAGGCAGCCTGTGTTCATACCACATTCCACGGAATTGGCCTAAAAAATACACAAATTGTAAAAGCAAAATGGATCATGGAAAGAAAACAAATTAGCGGGTTTCGTCGTTTTTTTTCATGGTAGCTTTTCTTCTATTTCTAGCCCATGTGGGGGGTTCTAACCCTGCGGGGCAATCATTAACATTTACCTAACCTAGAATAACCTAAAGCTACTGTGAAAATACGACGAAACCCGCTACTTCGTTTTCTTTTCATGATCCATATGTTGAAACCAATTACATAGTTTAGAAATAGAAAATTTAAAACAAATTTTAAACTTTTAAGTGTCAAATTTTCTTAAGATAATATACTATTGAAAGTGAATTTTTTCTACAGGTTATTGACAAAAAAAAACCTGAGGATTAATATTAGCTGAATTAGAACCGGTACTGGGACATACTGATAAATCATGTATCGTATCGTAATATAGTCAATATTCACGCATCATCAAATAAAATCATAAAATTAATGTTGGCCCGGGACTTCGGTCCCTCGGAGCCAAAAACAAATTGTAATCAATACTTTTTTCTTTCCGCGGAAAGCTGTCTATAATACGATTCTATGAATAACTATTCTGGATCTTACCTTATTAGCCTCCAGGTCGGTGTAGCAGCGGATACCATCCACACGGCCAGGTATCAACCACAACATTATCAAGCTCAACATCACCAACCTCGGTATCCTAACAGCAGGCAGCTTCATCACATGGCAAGCAGACAGCATAGGAATATTTACAGTTGATGATAACATTGCGGATATTGAAGATTTTATAGACAAAGACGAAGGCAATGTTAAGGTGGAGGACATATCTATTGATATCAAAGATGATCTTCTGAATAAGCTAGATATTTGACAAGAGGGTATTGATGATAAATTTGTTGCTGGATTTGTTGTTCTTGATTGATAGGATAATCTGGCGGGAATAGGAATTGTTTTTGTGGGTAATAGCTCTGCTGCTTCTTTTCTTGATATGGATTTGGTTTTCCTAAAAAATAAATAACGCTAATTAACTGCCATAATTTTGTCAATATGTGTAATTGTCATCAAGCACTAAACAAGAACTTGTTTTAAATTTGATATTATTTTTCGGAATTTGTAATTGATATTTCATTTGTTATACGCCGACTTTCTATCTCATTATTAACTAATTTATTCAGTAGTTGCAATTACATGAGGGTTTTAATTACTTTAATCCAGGGCTCGACAGCCGCGTGGCAGCCGCACTGAGCCCTAAAATTAAAACCCTTTTGGATAATATTAAATAAAATTAAAAAGAGGGATTGCCATATTTGGGTCAGGTTTAGACTTCCAGCTTAATTATAAAATCGTAAAAGGTTATTTTCCTGAGACTTACAGGCGGCGGCTGACACGCGACTGCTGAGCCCTGCATAAAACTTATACCTGGAACCTGGCGACGGAGACAGACACATTGAGCAAGATGTGTGTGAGGAGGGAGTACGGGTACAAGGCCAAGCTCTTCGTCCGCGAGCAGTTTCCATTGTTACAGCTTCATCAGCCATTCAATTATATATCACCATCACAGGTTTTTAATCACTTTACCCACGGGGGTTGTTCAATAGTTTTCCCCCAACAAATTTTAGTCAATGTTCCTTCGCTTCATTTTAGATTAATTTTACGAGCTTTCTGGTATTTTTTTGGTAATGGAAAAGTTTGCAATTTTCTAGATTACTTAACCTCTCCGGACATATTTTAGAGTTTACATTTTTTCTCTGGAAATAAATAAATTAATAATCAGCTAATCCTGGCTAATCCCTGTAGAGAAATTGAATTCAAAGTTATTAATTTTTAGTTTAGACGTCTTCATATCAAAATATGACTGTGTAACAAATACAAAAGTTTAATTTAATTCAGGGCTCGGCAGCTGTGCATCCGTCGCCTCAAAGCATCATAGAAATCCACCGTTGACTTTTTTTTAAAAAATCAGCTGGAAGTCTAAATGGCAATTCCTATTTTTTTTTTTAAAGCATCCAAACGGGTTTATATTTAAGGCTTAGTCCAGGCTGTCGCGCGGTTGCCGAGCCCTGATTAAATGTATCATCAAATATATTGATTATGTTTTTACCAAAGGTTTTTTTATGTGGTTTTATAGTTATTCTATAACAGCTGCCTATTATTGAACTCCTTTGTAATGGTATAATAGTTTTTATCGCATCGTATTATAGACACATTTCCGTGGATATTATAATGAAAAATCATAAGATTAAAACTAGTTTTGTTAGACCCGAGTGGCCGAAGGCCGGGGCTAACAAAACTGGCATTAATCTTATGATTTCATTACAATATTTGTGAAAAATTGTTTGTAATCCGATGATTTTTCAGTTTGGCTGAGAATCGGGCATAATCCAGCGGATATTAATCGGTTTTGAAGCCATACTGGACAAGGTTTTGTTAATGGTAAAACAACAAGTTTGGCCTGTTTTCTTTCTTTTCTTTTCTTTTACTCATTAGGCAAAGCTAATTAACTGGGTGAGTGCAAGTTTTGTATTATCTTGGAGAAAACAAATATGTTTATTTTTCTGCCTGCTACAAATAATTACTACTTAGTTGCCTTAGTTGGGACGATGAACATATTTTTCTGTCTGCCACAAATAATTACTACTTAGTTGTTGCCTTAGTTGGGACGATGAACATATTTTTCTGCCTGCCACAAATAATTACTACTTAGTTGCCTTAGTTGGGACGATGAACATATTTTCCTGTCTGCCACAAATAATTACTACTTAGTTGCCTTAGTTGGGACGATGAACATATTTTTCTGCCTGCCACAAATAATTACTACTTAGTTGTCTTAGTTGGGAAGATGAACATATTTTTCTGTCTGCCACAAATAATTACTACTTAGTTGCCTTAGTTGGGACGATGAATATATTTTTCTATCTGCCACAAATAATTACTACTTAGTTGTTGCCTTAGTTGGGACGATGAACATATTTTTCTGCCTGCCACAAATAATTACTACTTAGTTGCCTTAGTTGGGACGATGAACATATTTTCCTGTCTGCCACAAATAATTACTACTTAGTTGCCTTAGTTGGGACGATGAACATATTTTTCTGCCTGCCACAAATAATTACTACTTAGTTGTCTTAGTTGGGAAGATGAACATATTTTTCTGTCTGCCACAAATAATTACTACTTAGTTGCCTTAGTTGGGACGATGAATATATTTTTCTATCTGCCACAAATAATTACTACTTAGTTGTTGCCTTAGCAAAGCAGTTGGGGCGATCAACATATTTTGTATTTAATAAGAAGCTCTCTATAGTGCCTATAAAAAAGGAAGTCATACAATACACATAACCAATGATAGGCCGCTTCAGGGACTAAATTACCAATGGCAGACCAGACTAAATTTTAGGTGACCAATGGTAGGCAAGTATGACATCATTTTTTAAGGCTCTATACAAAGCTTCTCTCGTAATCTAAAAAAATCGCCTCGTCTCCCCCCTACAAGCTTAGATAGAGATATCTTTTTTTCTCCAATAAAATTGCATAAACCGCAGAAATTCTTTTTTTCGATTTCCAGAAATATTCGTTAGCAATTTTTAGAATCGAAGCTACTATTTAATTCACTTTGTCATTTCTATGTCTGGAACTTTATGGGGTGAAAAATGATTTTTTGGGCTTCTATTTAAGATAGACAGCTGAAATTTTTGGCAATGATTCCCTGTACAAAGAAGTATACAGTATATAATTTTCTTGGTCCGTCGTTCTGTCGGTCATGCTTCAAAAGACATAGATACTTCTTTTCTAAAAAGATGTTTTTTTTGTGCTTTGTTACTTATGGATGTTGTCAACCTTTTTTCACTCTGGTTTGCAGAATAATTTTTCCAGTATGGCTTCGAAACCGATTAATATCCGATGGATTTGAACCGGATTTCAGCCATACTGAAAAATCATGTATAGCATCGTATTATATCCTGTAGTATCGCGGGAAGTTGTTTATAATACGATACAATACATGATATAACAAAAATATGTTGAACTTCCCTAACTTATAAAACCTCCTTTTTTTCCACCTTTATTTAAGAACAAATATGGAACAAAGAGCATTGTTTGGCTGGGATGAATAATTAATAATTAAAGAATTGCATGTTAGCTCCATCAGAAAATTCTTTTTTTTATTTACCGATTCATCACACTTACCTCTAATCAAAAGCAGGATTTGAAAATGAAATAAAACGACCAACGGCCAAGAATACTAAAGAAATATAAAACTAACCCTAAAAACAAATTTGAATCCCAATTTAAATGTATACTGGCCTGCCATTGGTAATTTAGTCTGTGTATTGGCCTATCATTGGTCATTTGAATTGTATAACGTCATTTTTATGGGCACTATAAAGATTCTCATCCTAATTGCTTCTTTTTTTTGTTATTTCTAAACCCATATAGAAAAAATACATTGTGATGTTTTTTGGTTTAATCTAATTATGAACTTGATTTTTGAATAGACAAAAAAATCCTGATGTTTATGAATCAATGAGGGTTCTGCTAACGCAAACAGCTAATTTTTTATAATTCATAGCCAGCTTTGTTGTCCATCAGCCACAAAATTGTAAAATAATAAATTCCAGAGCCAACAAAACACAGTCGTTGGCCTAGATAGTTGCCAAATTAGTTGCAAAAATGGCAGTCGATGCCGAAGATTAATTGTATTCTGAACCATTAATTTTTGACACACTTTAAAGGAGCTGCACAAAACGTTCTATAGATTATCGGCCACTAAATTAAGCAACAATTTGCTGTCACTGATAGGGTGTAGCGGCCCCCAAACGCTTGCGGCTGCAATGCCCTGGAAGAAATACATCAAAATATGTAAATTCCTAAATTCAAAAGTAATTTATAGGCGATAACTTCAAAAACAAGGTTGACAACATAAATAAGTAGTGAAGCAAAAAAACATGGATTGACAAACGGACAAAGAAGAAAGAGAAAAAGGGCATTAGAGAAGTAATTAATAATGATAAAAATCACGAAACCTTTATCAAATATACTTTTATTGCAAGACCAATGGCAGACAGAGTAAGTTTTATACTGAATGCTCTTTGAAAAAAATCAACAAGAAAATATTCAGAGGCCTAGCTTTAATAGCAGCTGAGTAAATCGCATTTCTCCCAAAAGCGTAAGGGACGGACTGACAAACTAAAGACACCGTAAATTATATAGAGTAGCTTTGCCACTGAAAAGTGATGACAAATCAAATCAAGCAAAAATGTTTACGTCAATTCATAGACCCATAAAAATTATTCTCTTTTTTCGTACCCACATTTTCCTTATAGTTAAACATTTTTTACTTTGAATTAAAGTCACGGTGGTTTCCGTCAAAGTCTATTCGAACACAGAACCCCACTCCATTATTAGTTACCCCCCCCCTTCCCTTTACCTCATCTATTCCCTCCTGAATGAACGAACTGACCGACAAATAACATGTAAAATAGCAACCTAATTTGACGAAAAATTTCATCCTGTCATAATATCCAGGCTTATTATACATCTATTCCTGTTTGTGCGTCTTAACTCAGAACTAAACAATCTCCACTTTTTTTATTCTTGTTCATATAGAATTTATTCTTTAATTTGTTCATATACTTTGCTATTAGTGGATGTAATCGATATTGTTATATCTCAGATAATTGCAGTGAGGGAGGGGACATTATGCTGTTTATTACACTAGTCCCCAAAGTTTTATATTAACGTTTTCTTATTCGTTAGTTTAACAACTATGAGGACTTTTTTTATAAATATTGATTGGTTGGTTCGTTAAGTCGAGTGTCCAAATGTTTCAATCACTAATTCTAATCTACAGAAGGGGTAATTTTGTGTAACATCATTGGGGATGTACATCAATTTATCGGCCATTTTCTTATCTTTATATCCATGGAAAATTGGCTAAACTCTGTTTCACATAGTATTGCTAAAAAGTCAAACCTTAACTTTTGTATATTGATTTACAATTTGTTTTTTTTTCTGTTCAGAAAATCACGCAAAACTAAGCACAACTCCTCCAGCAAATATCATTACGTCAATGCGGTGAAATTTTCATACTTAACATTAAGTACAATTTATTATAAATTGCAAAGTTACAATTATAAACTGCAATAATTTGAATTTAAAAATAAGCAAGGATGACAACATCCAGAAGTAGTGAAGCATAAATTTTTAAAAAGGATTTGAAGCACGAGTGACAGACAGACGGAAAGTGTATAGACTAGATGCGCATGGGAATCTTCACATAAAATTTCAGCTGTCTTAGATAACTGTAGATAAAATCACATTGACCCCATTGCGTTCCAGACTGACTGACAGACGAACAGATAAAGTGAATTATAGAATAGCTTCGCTACTAATACAAAAGCTCGGATTAGTATTACTAAGGAAAAGCATACATATCTATAATACAAAGTAGAACGATGTCTGTCCGTCTGTCTGTCCGTCTGTCCGTCTGTCCGTCTGTCTGTCCGTCTGTCTGTCCGTCTGTCTGTCCGTCTGAAGCTTAAGATCTCGGTAACCGCTGAACCGAATGGGCTCTACTCTTCAGGGAATATACCTACTGGTCCTGTGGTGGTTTTAAGATATTTTCTTGGGGGGTGGGACACCCCCAACCCCCCCAAAAACAAAAAAATCCCCCCCCCATTTTTTTTTTTTTTTTTTTGCAGAAGATTTCCTTGGTCCTTTTACGAATTTCACCTTAATTTTTTTTATCACTTCTTGGGGCAAAGCCCCTAGAGGCTAGGGGCGAAGCCGCTAGTAATATATAAAACAATTAAACAATTGTTTTCTTAATTAGCAAAGAATTAAGAAGCATCAAAAAGAATTATAAGATAAAACTGAAGCCGACTGAAAGTAAACAAAACGCAGACAATCTGAGCCGCAGCCGAGCAGCAAAAAACAATAATATGGTACGGGTGGCTGAATGACCAATCTAATAAATATAGCAGTAGTAATTTAATATTTAATCACCAACAAAATACTGTGCTTATTTAAAACAAACATCCATAAAAGCGAAGCATTGAAACGGTAGGACAAACGGACATTAACACTTGTATAGTGTCTGAACTGAATAATCAGAATATAAAAGTATAAGAGTCGAAGCAAAAGTGTAAGTAAATTTTTTGCAAAACTGCTTTATACAAGATAATGTTTATGGACATACTTACATTTTTAGGACTTGATTATAGAGTTGCTTCGCTTATAAAATTGTTCTTTGTTGTCCCAGGAATCAATATACCAAAAATCAGATCAAACGGATGATTTGATCACATAAAAATTTGTTGTTAAAAAAGTAGAAAAATCAACATGTTTAAAATGGACGTACGGACATTCTGGTAATGATTATAGAGTTGCTACGCTTTCTAAATCGTACCTAACTACTACAGGAATCACCATGCAAAGTTTGAAATCGATAGGACAATTCCAACATGCCTAAATTAACGAATAAAAGCTATCTATCTCGGACGGACGGACGTACGGACCGACCCTAATTATAGAAAAGCTTCGCTTTTAAAAAAAATTAAATACGCAAGTTACCTATTTCAATGCTTTTACACCTATTTACTTTATATTTATTATAAATTATTTTTAACCTATATGCCAAAAAAAATATGTTACTTTATATGTATTTTATCCAAAATCTTGTGCTAATGTAACGTATAATATCAAATATATAATGATATGAAAAGGACGAGAATAAAAGAAAAAAGGGCCAAATATTATTATGGTCCATTTCCTATAAAGCAGAAAAATTGCAAAAACTGAGGCGGGGTTGGGGAGGGGGGAGGGGGGGAGATTTGAGGGATTCTTTTATGTCCTCTCCAATCCACTTACCATCTCTTCGTGGAGTCAGGGATAGGTTAATGCAAAACAAATTATATTCTCCTACTCGATAGACTATGAATCAGTAATTGGTATATTATCACAATAAGAATGAACTGAAAGCTTTTTTATAAAATGACGTAATTTAGTCTGTACATATATTGGCCTATTATTGGTCATTTATATAATATATAAAGAGCTTCATTAAACTGACTGCAAATTTATCCTTCACAGAGGTATACCTATATACAATAAAGACATATCTATCTCGGTGGATAGATACACCTTATTTTTAAATAGGTCCACCTTCATAAAATGTTAATCTGCAAAAAAAAGATATAACATCGATATATAAAAAATAGGATTAAGATCACTGGCGTGCACAGTGATTCACCAGGGGTGTGTGGCACCATTGGTGGATGAAAACGGAGAAGGCAGACCTTCCTAATTTCAATATAAGGGGGGGGGGGGTAGCAGACACCCCTCTACACCCCCCAACTAAAGACCACAAATGAGGATAAACTCAACAAAAATTTATCTATCCCTTTTTCCCAACCATCTCTTTAGACAATAAGAGAAATATGAGGGGTTCAATTGTGTACAAGAAAACATTTTATTTGCATAAAGAGTCATGGATTCAGTGCATCGTATTACAATTATAGACAGCTTTCCGCGGATGTTAAAAAGAAAATTATAAGATTAAAACCAGTTCTGTTAGACCAAATGGGGCCGAAGGCCCGGGATAAAAAATCGGTATTAATTTATGATTTTTATTTTAACATTTGTGGAAAACTTTCTGTTATTCGATGCTTACATGACTTTTTAGTATTGGCGAGAACCGGTTCTAATCCAGCGGTTATTAATCGGTTTCGAAGCCATACTGGAATAATATATTCATATATACACATATCATACTCAGCATCACAAAAAGATAATTCCTTAGGATGGGCATTATTTTGATTTAAATGATCATTGTAAATCTTGAAAAAAAACCATTGAATACCTGGTACATATATTTTGAAAGAACGTTTCCTAACTTTTGTGATTTTGTTTTAACCCATTCGTGACGAGCTCCCAAAGTTCAAAGTTTTGATTCACCAAGCTTCAACAGATTTTTCAATAATTACTCAACAGAATTAAAAAAGTAAGGTATCAAATTAAAGATCTTAATATATTTGTTCATAATGGCAATTTTCTTCTTTTTCTGGTGCGTTTTAGTAACTTAAAACCAACTAAATCTATTAACAAAAAAAAACTTTAATTACTTCAAAAATAGGAGGTCTACAAAAAAAAACGATTGCATATCTAAATTCTATGTATCATTTTACATCTACTACATACTAAAAACACCGACTAGCTATTTTTTTAAAATCACAAAAGTCAGGACACTTTCTTTACATATTCTTAGAATTTCTAATTGAATTTTAAGGTTGTTTTACTTTTCTTAGGTTTTAACCAGGGATCTAAAGAGATATGACAATGTCTGATAAATCAATATACGTACATCCCTAACAATGATACATAAAATTACCCCTTTTGTAAATTACAATTAGTTGAAAGGTTTGGACACTCAACTTAATCCAAATTCAATAAAAGTCTCCACAGTTTTTACGCCAACGAATAAAAAAACGTTGGGGACTAGTGTAATAATTAGCCCAAAGTCTCCTCCCTCTCTGGGTTTTAACAGCTTTTAAATTTTTGTATTTGGAGGTCAATGTCATCAAAACAATTAACAAAATGGATGGTAAGGATTATCCAATTAACCAAAGCAAGGATCCCTAAAAATCATAATAATAAGGGAGGGTGTGGGGGTTTTGGGGTATCTTTAAATCTTTTGTTTTTGCCAACTATGTGTGTGTGTGTATTTGTGTGTAATTGTGTGTGAGTGTGTATGTGTATGAAAGTGTGTCTATGTGTTTTTTTTTGTGTGTGTGAGTGTGTTTGTGTATGTGTGTGTGTGTGAGTCTATGTGTGTGTATATGTGAGTGTGTGAGTGAGTGTATGTGTATGTGTGAGTGTGTGCGAGTGTGTGTGTGTGTGTATGTGTGTGTGTGTGTGTATTGTGTGTGTGTATTGTGTTTGTGCAACAAGAACAGGATTATGGTTAATGTATCAAAGGATTTACTTAATATCCAGGAATATACAGGGATAAGACAATGGCCGATAAGTTGATGAACATTCCCAATTATAATACACAAAATTACTCCTTCTTTAGATTACAATTAGTGGTTAAAAAGTTTAGACACTCAATTTAATGAACCAATCAATCAAAATACAATGAAAGTCCTAAAATATTTTAAGCATACGAATAAGAAAACGTTATCATAACACTTTGGGGACTTTCCCCTCCCACTGATTTACTTAATATCCGGGAATACAGGGATAAGACAATGGACGATTATCAATCGAGTTAAGAGAATTGGCGCTGTCACATAAAGTAGCCTTTTAAGTACTTATTTAGAATTCTGCCTTTTGTAGCAAATATATCAGGGGCGTCCAAGCTTTTTTTTTTGGGGGGGGTAAAATTTGTTTAAGGGGGGGGTAAATGGCGCGCGAAGCGCGCCGCGAATTTTTTTTACCCCCCCCAAAATTTTTACCCCGGGGGTAAAATTTGCTTGGGGGGGGGGTAATTACCCCCCCTGAAATCTGTTGGCAGGGGTAAAATTTGTTTACCCCCCCAAAAATTTACCCCCGGGGTAAAATTTTTGGGGGGGGTAATTTAAATTGTATTAAAAATTTAGTATTAAAAATGCGCGCGAAGCGCGCAAAAATTTTTTTTGTTTTGGTGGGGTTATTTACCCTCCGAAAATTATTTGGGGGGGGTAACTACCCCCTCCTAAATGGTTGGGTAGAGGTAAATTTTAAATGGGGGGGGGGGGAAATGAAAAAAATTTGGGGGTGCCTACGGTTTGGGGGGGGGGGGTAATCGCCCCATTACCCCCCCCTTGGACGCCTATGAAATATATCCTATTATATAGAGTAGTAAGTTTTTTGTCTGTAGCTTAAGATTTCGGTAATTACTGATCCGATTGAGTTCTACGTTTTAAAGAAGCTTCATAAAGGTCCTGAAATGGTTTTAGGTTGATTTTATTTTTAAAATCTGCAGATGGTTTTATGCTATTTTCTGCCCATAGATGCTAGGTACGCAACTGCTAGTATAATTCATACAAGTATATAGGTAATACCTCTTCCTCCCTGACTTAATATAATGTATTTTTTTACATCATAAATAAGATTACTTTTTTACAAATTGTATATCTTTTCTCGTATTCATTCGAATTCGGTTGATAAGATCCGGTTCTCATCCATACAAAAAAAAAACTATGTCTAGCATCGTATTATATCCAGCTTTCTACGAATATAAAAATGTACAATCATAAGAATAAAATCATTTTTTTAGTCCCGAGGTGCTTTTATCCGCGAAAAGCTGTTTATAATACGATGCGAGAAATAACTATTATTATATTTTTGGAATCTAATTATGCTTTTTAATTAAGTTTCTTTTTGCGTTGATGAAAGTTTTTTAATGAAAATAAAGCCATATTACTACATTAATCTATTTGATTAAAATTAAAAATTCTTACAAACTGACCTTAATCCCAACTTTACGGAAAATACGCAAAAAAATGACTGGAAATTGACCAGTTAATTAACACAAAGACTTATAGGGGAAGATTGTTTATTGTCCATTTCCTATCACTGCCCTGGAAGAAGGGGCTGTTTATTACACTAGTCCCCAAAGTCTTACATTAATGTTCTCTTATTCGTTGGCTTTACAATCTTGGAGACTTTTAATGAATTTTATTGGTTGGTTTATTTAGTTGATTGTCCAAAAGTTTCAACCACTATTTGTAATCTACAGAAGGGCTAATTTTGTGTATCATCATTGTGGATGTAAATCAGTTTATCGGCCAATGTCTTATCCCTTTTGATCCCTTAATCTCTGCACAAAACGAACAAATTTCAGTTATAACTAGAAATGAGTCATCAAACCAGTTGATTCATTATTACTCAGAGAAATATAAAAGTAAAATAGAACTTTATTCCAGTATGGCTTCAAAACCGATAAATATCCGCTGGATAAGAATCAGTTCTGGGCCATACTGAAAAATCATGTATCATATCGTATTATAGCCAGTTTTATAGCCAAGGATAAAATAAACATCTTAATATCAATACCAGTTTTGTTAGCCAGTGACTTCGGTCCCTCGGGTCTTACAAAACTTCTTTTAATCTTATAATTTTTCATTTTAATATACGTGGAAACCTGCCTATAATACGATAAATAACGATTATTATACTGTGCATAATACAAACAATGTAAATGTAAAAAGCTGAAAAGTACATAAATCCACCTTATTTCCTAACATTTAATGGTCCGCCGAATAAAAATAGTGAATTATACATACTCATTGTCTTTGTCAAGGACAACATTTTTACCACAATTAATTTCAGGGATCTAAAGGGATAAGACAATAGCCGATAAATTGATGTACATACCCAATGATGATACACAAAATTATCCTTTCTGTAGATTACAATATAAACATTTAAACATTTGGACAATGAATCAACCAAACAAAATTTAAAAGTTCCCTAAGTTGTCATGTTATTTAATAAGAAAACATTATTATAAAACTTTGGGGACTAGTGTAATGAATAACCCAATGTCCCCTCCCTTCATGATTAATTCAATATTTATATTTTATACATTAACATTACCAGTCTTCAGACAGAAAGGTGTGTGATTGGGGAGGGGGAGGGGAGGTGGGGGTGGGGTAATAACCATTTTTATTACTTTTCCCCATGCCACACAATTCAATGTCATGAAACCTGGGTTTAATACTTTTTTTCTATATGTATTTTCGGCATGATATCATTATTTTACAGTTCAATGTCCAGTCCAGAAGGGGGGGGGGAGGGGCCGGGGGGGGTGTCAATTCACGTGAACGCCTTAAACTGGTTGCACTTTAAGAAGTGCATCAAAAAAAGTTTCTATGATAATGTGGTTCGAGTAAGTATAAATGATATTTTATTTGAATCCTTTGAGTCATTGCCTGCCCCCCCCCCCCCCACCCGTGTTCACTAGTTGTTGAGCCAAACAGCTTCGCTCTAGAACTGAATTGAATGTGAAATCCTCGTGTAGTAGACAGGGTTAGATCGAGGCCACACAGCCCGATAATACCTTCTCTCTCTCCCCATATAAAACACTCACACACACACACACACACACACATCAAAGTATATTATATATGTATGTATATTGTATGTAAGGAATAAAAGTAAAATGTTGGGTACCCCCCCGGGGGCGGGCTGTTGACCCACCCCTGCCTGCAACCATCCTGTCTCCCCGCAGGGACTGCACAATGAGTGTGAGGGGGAGGAGGGGGATGAGGTGTGGTGCTTGAATCCCCATCAGTTGAATAATGGGTCATCCTACACATCACTTCAGTATGTCAATGTTTGTATGCACATAACTTTGTGTGTGTGTGTGTGTATGAGGAATGGGTGTGGGTGTTAAGGCGTGAGGGTGTGGATGGGTGCTTGTGTTTGCTCCCTTGGCCTTATCATTCAATTCTTGGTCATGTGTGATTTTCAGTGTTAGGTGTTTACGTGTGTGTGTGATTTTCAGTGTTAGGTGTTTACGTGTGTGTGTGATTTTTAGTGTTTGTGTGTCAATTTTCTGTGTATAAGATTGGAAATTTTGCATAACTGAAATTTGTATAAAGCTACAGTTTCAATTAAATTTTTTTTTTCATGTCACCCAAAACAGTTCACTTTCATATTGATCAAAATGAAAATGATATTATGTCCTTAATTTGAGATTTTTTTGAGATTTTTTACTAATAAGTAACGTGCACAAGTATTTTTAAAACAAATCTCTGAAATCGCAAGAACAAATGAACTAAAACAAAGGTATAATGTTAAAACTTAATAAGCAGAATATTTATATTAATATGAAGATACAAACAAAAATGTATTCAAATTTTGAGTAAATACAGAATTCTGTTTAAATAAATACTTACATTTTTTTGACTTGGTTATAGAGATGTTTCGCTTAAAATGTTGTATCTTGGTGTCCAAATGTGGTCAAAAAAGTAAAAAATCAGAATGTTTTAAATGGACGTCTGGAATTTCTGGCACGATTATATAGATGTTACGCTTTCTAAACTGTACCTTACTAATACAGGAATTATTATCCAAAGATTAAATTTGCAACTCTAAAGAGCTAACCGTTACGTTTGGATGTTCTGACCCTTATTATAGAAAAACACTTCTCATAAATTTTTTATGTTTTGACACAAAAAATTCCACCTGTTACATGGACTTTCCCAAATGTAACTGATCAATAAGTTTTAAATTGATAGGAAGATTCTAAGGTGCATAATTTATTCAATAAATTAACTTAAAGATACACTCTAAGTAGAGAAAAGTTTATCTTTTTACAAGGATCTCATAATGATGGAACGTAAAATAAATAAGATTATTTTCGCTCCAACTTGAAAAAATAACAAAAAAGAAAACTTTAATTAGGTTTGATTAATAGTACGATTTTATTGTGCATAATTTTTTCAATTTTTTTTCCATAAATTCAATTCATAATCTACATTAGACGTATACATTCCAGTAATATAAAAGTTTAACATAATATTTTTTGGCTGCAACTAGAAACAAGGACACAAAAATCCGAAAACTTTAAGGGGGTGGGGTATAATATGACAAAAAGACTTTAAGATAGACTAGTAATGAAGCTTTGCTACTTAATGTATGTTAAATTCTGCAATGTCTCTTCATTTGAGCTTGTGGTCGTATCAGGGCTCGACAGCCGCGCCGCAGTCTCAAATTTAAACCCGCCTGTGTGTATAATAAAAAATTCTGAAAAGATGGATTGTCTGTTTAGGAACAGATTAGGACATACAGCTGAATTTCATGGACTATTTTACTGAGGCTTATACGCGGCTTAGCGCGGCTGCCGAATCCTGGTTGTAATTCAAAGGTTGATTGATAGATGTGCATAGATGATATGAATGTGTCAAATCTTCAACAGTTCTCTTCATATCTTGGCATAATTCAGCAAATTCAACAGCTATTTCAACCTGGCGTTTCACCAGGGATTTAAAGGGATATTAAAATGGCCGAAAAATTGATGTACAATGTACATTCCTTTTGAGGATACACAAAGTTACCCCTCCTGTAGATTACAGTTGGTGGTTGAAACGTTTGACCACTCAACTTATTGACCAACCGATCAAAAATCAATAAAAGTCCCCAAAGTTGATGAACCAACGAATAAGAAAACGTTATTATAAAACTTCGGGGACTAGGGTAATAAAGAGCCCAGTGATTTCAGTCAAAGTTCCTTGCAAAGCATAACCCCCCCCCCCCATCCTCCTTATCTTTTAAATACATTGGAAATAAGGGAGAGGTGGTAGTTTTTCATTTTTTTATTATCGTTTTTTAACCTAAAGTAGTAATCAAAGTAACCGTATGTCTATCTGACTATCTGTTTGTACCAAAATCTCGCAATGGGGCGTAGCCGCTAGTATGATATAATATAACAAAAAATAATAATAAACTAAAATGAGATATAAATTTATTCCTTTACATGGGGAAAAGTTTAATAAACAGGCCTGTCTACTCAAGTTACACAATTATGAATAATTGGATAATATACATATTACTAGCGGCTACGCCCCCTAGAGGCCTCTAGGGGCACTTGAGGAAGGGGGAGTTGAATTCGATAACCGATTTCCTTATTTTAGATTTAAAAGGAAAAAGTAAAACAAAAATTTGGGTAATTGTTTTCTAGGGGCGATTTCTATGGGCGATTTCTATGAGAAGGTTGGTGATAATAGAAATAAATTTTCCTAGGACCTATGAGAATCTAACATGTAAAGGATAACCCGATCGGTTCAGCGGTTAGCGAGATCCTTCAGTAAAGACAGACAAACATCCTGTTACTTTATTCTAAGGATAATAGATGTGAAGATACTTTGAACATATCTACAAGATCGTTCAATATAGCAGAACATAAACAAGGCTCACTATAGGTCAGATTAGGTTAGGTTATATTGGGTACTGGGTGGCTTCGCAGGGGTTAGGCATAGGAACAAAATCTGCATTATAAAACATAATTGGAAAGGGCAGAAAAATAGCTTAAATCCATATCAAGACCTGTTGTTGTTGTTGTTGTAGCCTGGCGCAGCTCTCACCCGTTATCATCGAATTCTCGGCCATCAAGGAGGCCAAGGAATCTGGCAGCTTCAACTGGTTTAGTCCAAAGGTCACGAACTTTTAGGTCTGTAGGTTTGGCCACACAATTGAAAAGATGTTTTGAGGTGTGTGGCTCTAACTGGCAATCTGGGCAGATATCTTGCACATCATTTCTAATTCTGGACAGGTAGCTGTTTAGCATAGAGCTATAGCCTGACTTTAATTGAGACAATTTAGTGCGAGCTTTTCTGGGCAATTTTCTCTCTGAATCATCAATTGCTGGTGCAGGAGTGTTGAGGACAGGGTTAACTGCTTGGTTGGATATTGTTCTGGCAACGCTATCTGTGTGTATTTTCTTTAGTAACTTTTTATGGTTTTGTCCAGTGTGGTTGGTGAGTTTTTTGATGTATTTACCATGTTCTGTAACTAAAGTGTTCTTCATTTTCCGTGGAGCTCTGTGATTGAGGTTTATAGTATTATTATAGTATAGTTTATGTGTGTCTTGTTGTGTGTTGAGTAGAAATTGGCGGGAAAGCATTTCACAATGATCCTTGACAGGCATCATCTTGCTTTCTGAATGTAGATGGTCTTGACTGGTCATTTTAACACATCCAAGGGCTGTCCTCAAGGCGGCATTTTGTGCTGCTTGGAGTTCTTGCTATTTACTATCACATACAGAGGGGCTCCAGATAGGGCTGCAGTAGTTAATAATGGATTGTCCTATAGCTTTATATGTTGGTATTAGCACTTCTTTGTCTTTACCCCAAGAAGTACCTGCCAGGGCTTTGAGAATATTATTTCTGGAGTGTACTTTGGTTTTAACGTTGTCCGCATGGTGTCTGAAAGTGTGGAGATTGTCAAATGTGACACCCAAGATTTTTGGTTGTTTAACAGTGGGGACTTTGTTGTCGTTGATAAAGATAGGAAGTTCTATGTTAACTTCTCCTGGAGCTGTTGTGAAGATGGTTGCTGTTGATTTTGGTGCAGATATAAATAGATTTCTTTCTTTAAACCAATTGTCAAGTGTGTTTAAGTAGACATTTATTTCTTGGCATATTGGTTCAATTAGTGGACCAGATCTGGCGACAGTAGTATCATCTGCCCATATCAAGACCTAAAACCCGCGACCGTGGCTCAACACGTAGCGCATCCGCTCGTCGTCGGGAAGGTGATAGGTTAGAATATCGTTCTGACACTGTGTCATAACTAAAGACGTTATAAATGGTTTCTACTGCTTCTATGTCAAGTGCGCGACATAAATAGTTAGAGTAGGAAGAATGCCTTGCCCCAAAACAGGCGCAACTCACTACCATGCACAGTTAGGACTTCTCAGACAAAGGTCGTGCAATCAAAGGGTTGGTTGTCTGATGGGCTAATGGACGCTTTACAACGCAAACATAGGGATTAGGGCTGACAACCCTATCCCATATCTCAATAAAAAAAAAGCCACATTGTTACAGAAACACTGCCTATGCTCCTCCTGTGGAGTGAAAAGGGCTTGTTTTTTTATATCAAGACCTATATTTAAAAAAATACTCTAAAACCATCCCAGGACCTTTATGAAGCTTCCCTTTAATAGAGAACCCAATCGGTTCAGTAGTTATGGAAAGCTTAAGCTACAGAAAAAAAACCTTACTACATTCTATAATACAGTTTATGCATGAAAGTTTGTCTGTTTCGTATTGTTTGTTTGTTTGGATGTACCATATTGTAATTATTATCCTTGATATGTTACTTATTAAAATTGCGTCCTTTAAAGAAAAAGTTAGCTTAAATATATTTTTAAAAGCGAAACTTTTCTATAATCAGGGTCGGCCCGTCCGTACAACCGTCCGGAACGGTTAACTTTTTTCGTTAATTTAGTCATGTTAGAATTGCCTTATTGATTTCAAACAAGCCATGGTGATTCCTGTAATAGTTAGGTACAATTTAGATGCAAAGCAACTTTATAATAGTTACCAGAATGTCAGTACGTCAATTTAAAAGATTTGATTGTTAACCTTTTTGACGAAAACATTTTAGGTGATATAATTATCTTATTCATATGATTTGGAATACTGAACAATGTTATAAGCGAAGAAGCACTATAATCAAGTCCCAAAAAAGTTAGTATGTCCGTAAACAGTATCCTATAATCTAGAAGTTTGACAACACTTTTACTTATAATTTGTTTAGACTTATACATTTAAATTTTGCTTATTCATTTCTGACACTCTACAAGTATTAATGTTCGTTTGTCCCACAGTTTCAGAGCTTTCCTTTTATGTATGTTGTCATCCTTGTTTTTTAAATCTTATTTGCATCCTCCAGTCCACAGTCACCCAGAGGTTTTAAAACTTTTGTTGAAATAAATTCTAGTTTGCAAGTTCAAGGGTCCTTTCACACAAAGCACTTTGTTGAGCACTGCGGAGAACAGTTTTTAGTTTGGTTTGATTATTAATTTAGGTTAGGTTATATTGGATACTTAGAAGCCAGCAGGATTAGGTTACCGTGGACATAAGCCGAGCAAGAGTTAAAGCCCACTGAAGTGGTGGGCATATGAAAAAAAATCTGCAAAGAGAGAGAGAGAGAGAGAGGGGTCAATGGGCTGTTTATTATATTTGTCCCAAAAGTCTTATGATAATGTTTTCTTATTTGTTGAAAACTTTTGGGACTTTTACTTAACTTTGATTTGTTGGTTTATTAAGTTGAGTGTTCAATTGTGTCAACCACTAATTTTTATCTAGAAATAGTGTAATTTTGTGTATAAGCATTAGGGATGTACATAAATTTTTCGGCCATTGTCTAATCCCTTTAGATCCCAGAAAGTTCTGGAGAAGATCTGTCCCTGTTCCTCTGTTGAAGATAAGATGTGTGTGCAAAATCTGTTAAATGAAAGCCATGCCATTTCATGCGAGATAAAAACTTGCATCTCTTCATTCAGTTACACAAACACAAACAAAATAGATTGAGAGTTTTTTTTAAATAACAAAGCTACTCTATAATCCACTTTGTCTGTCCGTCACTCCGTCTGTAATGCTATATGAGAAACGTAATTTTCTTGGCTCCTATTTAAGATAGACAGCTGCAATTTTTGGGCATTAGATAAATTTACATTCTACATATTATAACCTAGTTTCATTAAGATTTGGCTATTAATTAGATCGATTTCTGTATGTCTAAGTTTTAAGATTTTTTCAATTTCTTATAAAAACTTGCATCTCTTCCTTCAGTTAGAAAAACACAAACAAAATAGATAGGGATTTTTTAAAAAAAATAACAAAGCTACTCTATAATTCACTTTCTCTTTCTTTCAGTCCGTCAGTCTGTTTGTAATGCCATAGAAGAAACGTATTTTTCCTGGCTCCTATTAAGATACAGCTGAAATTTTTAGGCATTAAATAAATTCACATTTTACATATTTTTAGTTTTTTTTAGAATGGAAAAGCTACTCTATAATTCACTTTGTCTTTCCGTCCGTAACTCTATAGAGAGTCTTAAGTTTCTCGGCTACTTTTTAAGATCGACAGCTGAAATTTTAAGGCATTATAAAAGTTAACATTCGCGACATATTTTCACATAGTCTCAATAAGATTTGTCCTTTAATTTGGGTGCTAGATCGATTCCTATATTTTTAACTTTTTAAGATTTTCCATTCAAGATAGACGGCTGAACGGAGTGAATAAATTTACATTCTATATATTTCAACTTAATGTTGTCATTCTTGTTTTTAGTAACAATGATACTCTACAATTCAGTGTGTCTCTCTTTAAGTTCGTCAGTCTGTCATTTTCTCAGCTACCATTCAAGATAGACGGATGAAATTTTTGTACCAATATATAATTTACTCTATCTGTTAGTCATGCTTATAAAAATGAATATTTCAATATAAAAACATCAAAGATTATTAAGATATATATATATTATATAATCATTGTGAACGGTTTTGCAATAAATTTATTCTTAACCACTAAACTCTTTATTTCACTTTGTCCGTACTTACATTCATGATTTTTTTGCTCCGCTACTTATGGATAATTCAATCCTTGTTTTTTTTTATGCAGATATACAGAGAGAGTTACCTGACAAATCTAGAGGCATTGTATCAAGATACAATCTACTTTTTAAACAGGCATTTAATTATCTCTATCACATTGATATATCTCTGCCCCAAAAGAGTAATCCAGTAAATTTAATAATTTATTTTTGATACTATTTTCTACAAAAACTCGGACCAAAACACCAATGATATGGGCAAATTTGTAAAAAAAAAAATTTTAAAAAGCTACCTGTAGTTTCATCTTTTAACACAAAAAATACCTGAGAATACCAGACAATTGTGATACTGTCATTTAAATAAGGCCAATGCATGAATATATTTCCCTAAACAAACATAGCTCACAATACTAAACACAGATCAATGCCCCCTTAAATTATTATAACATCAAGGCATTGCTGTGGATTAAGAGAAAATCATAAAAAAACAAGGATGACAACATCTTTAAGTAGCGGAGATAAATGAACTTAAGAGCATTTATTTATTATTAAAAGCTCTATAGTTGAAATATGTAGAATGTGAATTTTTTTAATCTCTAGAAATTCCAGTTGTCTATCTTGAATAGGAGCCGAGAAAATCACTTTTCCCTCCTAATTGACTTACATAAAACGGACGGACGGACAGACAAAGTGAAACATAGAGTTGCGATGCTACTAAAATCTTTTCATACTTGGGTACTTATGTCAGATTTTAACCAGTTTTTTTATTGAGTTGTTTTGCTTCATTACAAAATACAAAAAAAGATTATGTAAAATAGTAATTTGGCTGGGCCGTCTACTTTGCTGGGCAATGCATCCTCTAGTTTTCTGCCAGTTCAAAGTTTTATTAGATTTCCTTAGTTCTCCCTCATATGCATTTAAATTGGTGTTTTGATTTTACACATTGCATTCCAAAAAAGAAAAATAATTATTTTTTAAAAGATTTGTTAATGATTCATGTTTTCTTTTTCATACACAAATTTATTGTGAAAAAACTTAAAGTGTCTAGATGTCTGTCAGGTAAGCTATTCCGTTATATTTCTATGATGATGTGATGTACTGATGTGCGCATGC
This sequence comes from Acartia tonsa, assembly GCF_053477335.1. Lineage (NCBI taxonomy): Eukaryota > Metazoa > Arthropoda > Copepoda > Calanoida > Acartiidae > Acartia > Acartia tonsa. Next base: position 51,256,373 of record NC_137263.1, on the reverse strand, counting down.
GCGCATCAATGGAAAAATTAAAATTTAAGCTTTATTAGGTTAATTCGGTTATTTTAGGTTAGGTTAGGTTATATTAGGTTAGGTTAAGTTAGATTAGGTGCAACTAACTTTTTAAAAATTAAGTTTCATAGATGCGCGCATGCCGCGTAACTTCTCATATAGTTAATCACATCATTATAGAAATAAAACGGAACAAAGCTTTATTAAACATTTTTCTTCTTGAATGATTTTAAAAACATTGATGACATTAGTAGGGATGCTAAAAAATCATGAAATGGACAAACGGACAAAGTTAGATATATAGATGTTTGAATTATCCCAAAATTATAAAAAAATATACTACATGCAAAAATTAAAAGAAATCTGGCATGACCGAAATACAGAAGAGAATTAGCTTCAAATAGTTAAATTACTAGCGGCTGTGGATACTCTAAAACGTGACGACTACGGATGAATGTTTAGCTGTCATCTGCAACTTTTGAATTGCGATTCGGCTTGGAGTACTAACTAATTCATGAATTATAAGGCTATTATAGGGGCTCGGCAGCCATATCCGCAGCTTCTCAATAAAAATTACTTTGAGATAATTGGTCTTATAGGCCTAACCCTCAACCACGCAGCTTTTTAGAATCTGAAGTCGTAACCGAGTTATTCATGCATCCGAAGTCGCTGCCACAACAAAGTGCTCGTATTAGAGAAACCAGGAGGCTTAGATATAGAAAAGCCTTCAGTTCTACCTCCTGCCACCTTCAATTTTAATTCAGCAGTAGTCGAATTGCGATTTTCTAAATCAGGAAATGAGAGATTTTTTCTCCTTTAAAATTTAGACTTTTCGGACCACAACAAAATTGACGGACTGACTAACAAGTAGATTTAAATGTTCCATTACAAATCTGATATTTTAAAGCAGCTAAGTAAACCATTGTTCCTCTTCAGGACTGACGGATAAAGAGAGTTATAAAACAGCTTTGATGCTTCAATAGATCTTATTAGGGTTTCTTTCCTTAGCTTGCGTAAAATATTTATAGATTAAATAAAAAGTATATTCAGTTCCACTTGAATCATGAGTTAGAATATCGTCTTCCTTGGTCTCTTCTTTTAATATTTACATACCAATATTATTCTTTCACATTTTTATTGGGTAAAATTTTAATCAAAATCGCCTACACTTTAACCCTTACAGATCGGGGGGGGGGGGGTCATATTGACCCCCCCCCTCTATTTTTTCAATGTCATTTTTTTGTAGGTAAGACAGAGAGTTGTGACTTCATGACTTTTTTAGTTTAGTAATTATACGTCGGCAAGAGTTGATTTTATTAAGATATCTGGTCTGTGTCGGTCGTGGTGTCCGGTCAAAGTCGGTTGGGTAGCACCAAAATTTAAAAAAATCTAAATAAATCTTAATTTCTACATTATGACTTTGTATATAAGGTAGAAACCTAAATTTTTTTTGGTGAATACTGAGATATCAATGACCTTATGAGAAAAGTGGTGTTATGACCGTTTGACCGCACCCTGACCAATTTTATGACCGATTTTTGTCCGGCTTTTACTTCAGACATATATCATGAATATCGTGGCTTCTATTACAGCTAGAGACCTATAAATTTTTTTGGTAAATCCTTGAGCAATAATAAACAGATAAAAATATTAAGTGGCGCCGCCAACCGCCGTTTTACCGCCGTAACCGCCGAAAATGGCGGTTTCCGTTATTTGCCGTTTTTTGGCGATGATCAGAAAAAGTAATTTTTTTGTTATGAAAAATAAAGTTCGTCCTAAAATTTGGTCATCCTAGCTGCAAAATTGGCCGCTCTACAGCTGTTTTAAAATTTAGCGGCTGGCCGCTAAAAAGCGGTTAAGGAGCGGCCTGACCGCTATGACTAGAAAAAGTAATTTTCTCTAAAAACACACATGAACCACCAGAAATCTGTAATAGAAGCCGAGATAGAGGGGGGGGGGTCAATATGACCCCCCCCCCCGATCTATTAAGGTGGGAATAGGGGCCCGATCTGTAAGGGTTAAACCAAATAAAAGAGAAATTTTACAATTATGGGCCAATACGAACACAGTAATAGTGTCTGACTGATTATGACGTAACAAAAAAAATTAGCCAATGAGAGGCCACTATAAATTTTACCATTGGTCAATAACGGCCTCTCATTGGCTATTTTTTTTGTTACGTCAAAATCAGTCAGACACTATTACTGTGTTCGCCAATACTCATGGTTAAATAGGTAAACTTGAAGATAAGCATCTTGATCAAGAAAATGGACAAATCTGAAAATGGATATTGGAATAATTCGCACCTTTTCGAATAAGAGAAAGGTAGAGAGGAATCAAGCATATAAATGTTTAGTTTAACAAACCTTTGTTAATAAGGCAAAATAACATTTTTAAGGCCAACAAAGAAAATTTTAAGTTTACTCGGCATAGCATTGGAAATTTTACGTTGGATTTGGCCTGTTAATCTACATCGAGGATCGTCCTTTTAGTATAGCAATGATTGTTAATTTTTGTATATTATAATTTGTTTTTTAAAGACTTTTCATGATGTTACTTAAACAATAGGGTGTGATACCTTGCGTCCTAGGATTAATATTAGGATTGGACCGGATACTTTTTTGTGCCGGATACAGGATACCAGATATCCGGCTGATTTATAATGCCGCATATCCTGTTCCGGCCGTGTATCTGGCCAACGTTCGATATCCGGCAAATTACCAGATACCTGGTCGGATATCCGGATATCCGGCGTCAAAAATCAGCCGGATATCCGGTCCAACCCTAATTAATATGTTATAAGCATCTCTATAGTACAAATATCTTGTGTTCAAGAATGCTACAAATTCTAATTTATTATTAATGCTCGCTTGTTTTAAGGAAATGCTACATTTTAACGTGAAATGTACTTGAATCAAAAACTTATAGAATAATGTATGACCAGTGACCACCAACAAGAAAATAGCATAAACCTTACCCAAAACCTTCCTAAAAGAACATCTGACTTTCTAAAAAAAAAGTAATAGCCATTCAACGGTGAAAAATAATGTATCGACTCGTATTCTAGACAGCTTTCCACTTAAATTAAAAATTATAAGATCTAGTTTTGTTATCCAATAGGAATATTAATATCATCATTTGTATATATCATTTGTAGAAAAATTATCTATAATACTATACAATACATAATTTTTCAGTATGGCTCTAATCGGGTATTAATAGAAAATAACTTCTCAAATCTTGTTTGATTATTTTATTGCACTGATTGAAGACGGTTTTATACTTATTTTTCCTAAGATAAGTTTTAATTATTATTAAGTAGTGTATATATTATATCCTATCTTAAGATAGAGACAATTTAAGATCTCGCTAACCATTGAGCCGATTGGGTTCTCTACTTAAGTTAAGCTGAAAGGTCCTGTAATGGTTTTAGGCTATTTAACTTTAGATTTAGGTCTTCGGATGGCTTTAAGCTGTGCTTCTAGCAACTCTCTGCCCTGGTGACATAGTCATTAGTCTATAACATAAAATAGTAAGTTTTTTTTATCTGGAGCTTAAGATCTCGGAAATTACTGGTGCTAATTTGTTGTAATTTTCAAGTAGTAAAACAAATATTCTGTGCTGGTTTCAGGTTATTTTTTGAACTTCCCCGCCCGCCCCTATAGGCTAGGGGCGATTTATAATATAGTGTGTATATTTGTTTGAAATATTTATGTGTATAAAAGTTAAAAGCCTGCATTAATGTTTGAAAAGAAGATTAATGTCTCAAAATGTGATATTTAAGTTTTTGTTATAGCTGACTATACCATTTCATTTCAGATTTATTTTAGTCCATAGACCAGTGCAAACAAACCCAGGAATAATTAATTACCGCATCGTATTATAAACAGATTTCCGCGGATATAAAAATGTACAATTATAAGATGAAAACTAGTTTTGTTAGTCCCGAGATGCTGAAGGCATGGTCTAACAAAACTGGTTTTACTATTATAATTGTATATTTTCATATTTGTAGAAAACTGGACATAATACGATACGATACATGATTTTTCAGTATGGCTTAGAACCGGTTCTAATCCAGCGGATAATAATCCGATTAGAAGCTATACTAGAATTAAAAATCATTAAAAAACGCCATAAAGAAAAATAACAATGATTTCATTGCAACTTATTGTATTAGTTATTTATTCAATCTTATTGTAGACAGCTTTCCCCGGACAGTAAAAGAAAGAGATAAAAGAAATATTACAGTTTTTATCATTCCTGGAGAATTTCTATCATACGATACGATACATAATTTATCTGTATGGCTCATAACCATTTCTAATCCCAAGTCATACTGGAAAAAAGTTTACTGACATCATTATCAATGTGTGCTTAATAAAAATGATCTTTCTTAAGGGAAATGACAATTGATGCACATCCCCAATGATGATACATAAAATTACTCCTCTGCAGATTACAATTAGTGGTTGAGACGATTGGATTCTCAACTATATAAACTAACCAATCAAAATTAGACAAAAGTCCCCAAAGTTATTGAGCCAACAAATAAGGAAACGTTATTACAAAACTTTGGGGACTAGTGTAAACAGCCCAAAGTCCCCTCCCGCTGAGGCTTAATAGCTAACATACCAAATAAAAGATAACTTAGTTTTCATGAGGTGCCCTATCCTACTACCCAATCCAACCATGCCTTAAATGGATCTAGAATATACGTGGATATAATGACAGGGGGAAAATTGTCGTCAATTTAGCTTGCTAACATGGACATCATTTATTGGTCAGTTTGTTTATCCAGTAGGAGGTGAAAGGATGGGATAATGAGGTGGATGATAAGAATTGTTATTTTAGCCAGCTACAAGTATAGCTTTATCAGAGTACATGAAAATCTGGTGCAACATCCATGTAATATAAAACCAAGCAAATGCCGCAACATTTAATAGAACTTTTTGTGTTGAAATTATGTCTCGTCATTCAGCCTAACAATATATGGATGACGGCTAGCAGAGGCTCAAGATCATTAAAAACAAGGATGACAACATCCTTAAAAGAGAAGCCTTGAAACAGTAGGACAAACGAACATTACCACTTATAGAGTGTCATAACTGAATAAGCAGCATATAAATGTAAAAGACAATCAAAACAGTAAATAAATCTGTTGCAAAACGACAAGGATGACTGTAGGATTTTGAAACAGTGCGATTCGACTAGATATTGTTCGCGGATCGGTTCTACAATGCTGCAGATTAAATGTACGTGACGAATTGTTGCTGATTCGAATATACTTTTAGTTATTTATCGCAACGTATTATAGAACGCTTTTAGCAGGTATTAAATTGAAAAATTATACGGTTAAAACCAGTTATGTTAGCCCCGAGGGGCCGAAGGCCAGGGCTAACAATATAGGTATCAATTTTATGATTTTGTTATTAATATTCGTTGAAAATTGTCTGCAATGCGATGCTATACATGATTTTTCAGTATGGATGAGAACCGGTTTTATTCTAGCGGATATTAATCGGTTTCGAAGCCATACTGAAAGAATTCCTTATTATTTGTCTAGAATACGAAAAATGGATAATAAAAGCTTAATTTTAGCAGATATCTTTTGAATGCTCTTTTTTTTGTCTCGCGGTATAGTTCATCTATCTAACCAATAATAATACTTGATTTATTTTGCGATTTTTAGTTCATGACTTGACTATAGAATAGTATAGGATTGCTCTTTTTGAATAATATTCTAAACTTGGAATGTTTTTCATCCTATTTTAGTATCGAATCTACACCTTAATTCACTTTGTCTGTTCTTCCGTCAGTCTGTCAGTATTAAAGATAGATAACTGAAGGTTTCAGTGAAGATATGACCTGTGCACATATACATATATTGTTTTTTCCATTTGTCCGGTGTTCATGCCTCAAAAGACAAAAATACTTATTTTTAAAAGGTTTCGTGATGTTTTTCTTTTTATACTCCTTGTTTCTCTGAACCCAGTAAAAGTGTCAGACTGATTATGACGTAAAAAAAATAATTAGCCAATGAGAGGCCACTATAAATTTTACCATTAATCAATAATGACCTCTCATTGGCTAATTTTTTTTTTTACGTCATAATCAGTCTGACACTATTACTGGGTTCTGTTTCTCTTTTCTTTTTATGAAAATTCAACATCAGAGTTGGGTTCTTAAAAAACATTTACCCCACTTAAATCAGTTTGGAACATTATAACCAGTGGGGCAAATAAAAAAATTTGGTAATATTGATTCTTAAACAACTTTTAACCCACTGGTTATAATGTTCCAAAATGATTTTTTGAGTGAGGATAAATTATCCCCCTTAGACCACTTTTTTGGGACAAAAAATTACTTGACAAAAAATCCCAATCCTAAACACAGCTTCACATTGTAATTTTTAAAAAAAAATAAAACTAATAAATCAAAGTAAAAGGAATTATCTGCTTACAATTGACTCAAAAAAACATAGCTCTTAAAAAAGGGAACAAATTGCTGAGAAAAATTGTCTTCTCATTTTAGGTATAAGCCTATACAAAATGGCGACAAAATGGGGTGCCAAGTTTTATTTGAATTAAAATTTAAATTTTTTTTTGTCTTTATTGGTATTTGTTTTTTTAGACATGTTTTTTATGCTTAATTTAGATATTTGAAAATTTGAAAAATCTCTGAATTAAAAAAAAATATTCCAAATTTAATTATGGCTACCCAACTTAATCCACTGAACTAGGGAACACTCTTTGGAACATTATTTTGCCCCACTTTTTTTCTCAATTGATTTTTTTTTAAGAATGAGAATCACATTTACCTCATTTGATGTTCCAAAAAAATGGGAAAACAAGGGAGCAATTGAGTGTTCCAAACGAGTGTTCCAAAGTTCAGTGGGGTAAGGTTTTTAAGAACCCACCTCAGTTCTATTGCTATTTGTACATTCTTATTTTTTTTTAAATTTTACTTCATCTGGATTTTACCATCCTTTTATGATTGACAACTTCATTGTTATATCCTTACATAAAAGTAATAGTCTGTTTGTTTGTCTTTCTGTCTGTCTTTACTGAAGGATCTCGCTAACCGCCGAACCAATATGGTTCTCCTTTACATTATAGCTTCTCATAGGCCCTGGTAAGGTTTAAAGCTATTTTGTAGGAGGGTACCACCACCACTCCAAGAAAAATCGCAAAAAATATAACTAATCACATCTATTTTATTTTCGGTAAACAACAATTCTTAATATTTTTTTTTTATTACGTTACCCTAGAGGCCTCTAGGGGCGTATCTGCTCGAAAAGATGAAAATAATAATGTTTATTTCTTCACATTTTAAATATCCCTCATAACTATTAAGATTTCCCCTATGCCTATCGGTATAAAGCAATTTTCCTTAACAACTTTTTAGAAACTACCGGAAAAGAGAAATACTGGGTATCCTCCATTTGCGCAATTGTCGGTAATTGCTATAAAGTGGTCGGTTATGCAAAGATAAATATAATAACCTTCAGGGCGGTTCCGTATCTCTGGGGGGCTACCTTGCACCCAATAAAACATAAACTAACCTGACCTAAGTATTATTTTTTTTGGTTAATGAAATGTATAATGAGTAACTCTAATTTACTCGGCTGCTATTTAGGATAGTCTTGTTAAAATTCGTATCAAGATTCCTTGTAAAAAATTAATAAATAAAACTTTAAGTAGTTAAAGCTTCAATACTTTTGAATCTTGTCATCCTTGTATTTTTATTTAATCAAAGATATCTCTCTCTGTCTATCTATCTATCTATCTATCTCTCTCTCTATCTATCTCTATCTATCTATCTATATATGTATCTATCTATATATCTATCTCTATCTATCCCTCTCTTTCTCGATAACTCTCTCCCTCCATCTATTGCTATCTCTTTCTCTTTCTTCAGCCAAATGTACCTTCCTGTACAATTTAAACATTTAAAAAAAAATAACAAAGTATTTTGAACTTTTTGTATATTTTAAAGTTTATTCTTATTTTTGAGTAGGTAAATGATTCATAATTTCTAAAAAATCAAATTTGAAGTAGCCCGGGCAAATAAAAAATGCAAGGGAATGTAAGATGCAGGGCGCGGAGTGGGGGGAGGGAGAGATTCATTGCATCATGAATAGATTCTGATTGAAAATAGAGAGAAATATCTATTTATAGATCAACATCCACCCCAGGGGCAACATTCCTTTGTAGGGAGGGGGAGGAAAGAGGGAGGTTATACCTTCTGTCCATTGTAATTTTGTTAAAATTTTAGTATATGTCCAAGTAATGCATCCCCTCCCCCAACCCTTGGCTTGTATGATGGTGTGTTTATTATAATACACCCAATACCAGAGTTGAACCCCTCCTCTCGCGTACCTGAAATGACACACCTTACTATAAAATGACTTTCCTTTAAATTTTTCTATCAAGGCCTTAGCCTCCCCCTTTTTTTGTTGGTATATACAGATTATCATACTTGTATTTTATAGCCCCTTTTTCTGCAAATTTTGTACACGTCCCTTTTTTACAAAGCTATGCTATTCTCTTTTTTGACACTTCCCTGATTTAGAGTCCCAACCATTTAGCTTCATATTGTTCATATAAAGAGATAGAGAAATAAAAAGAAAGAGGAAAAGAGATAGTGCCCAAGTGAAATAGCAACCTCTTCCTATTGATATCCTCCCTTTTTCTCTCCCCCTCCCCCTTATTCCTATCCTCTATCTCTCACTTATTTCCTCCCCTAAATATACATACATATAATATACATAATATATAATATATCTACTATAGCTTGCTAAAACCATTTCTTACTCATACCATACCCCTCTCGGATTGTGCCTTAACCCTCTCTCTACAAATATTTGAGTCCTCCCCCCCCCCCACCTCCCCCCATGTTTTAAGGCAGCAAGTTAGGTTCCTCTGAATAAGGCCCAACCAAGCAACCCTCTCCCCCTCCACCACTCCAAACAGTATACACCCCCCTGACTGCAATATGGGCCAAGGTGTGTGTGGAATTAATTTTTCCCTACTAGAGGATCTTGGTTCCATACTCATACCCTCTCTTATGCAGTAGTGAGAGAAAGCCACCACGGCCTGGTATTATTGCCTCGAAAAAGTCAGCAGTACTGGTTCCAACACCGCGGGGTGAGGAGAGAGAGGCTGCCGCTGTTAATTCATGCAGTTAAAGTGTGTGTGTGAGAGAGAGTGTTACCCCCCCACATCATAAAGAGAGAGGCTTGGCCAGCCCTTTGCTCAGGCCAATCTGCAAGAAATGTAGTGATTATATATATGTGTTACCTAGGGGTTTTGTGACCGCGCGTTAGCGCAATTAACTGGCCGGCCGACCATCATGATAATATGGGTTGATGAAGGTTCGCCAGCAGCCAGCAGCTCCGTCCTGAATATTGTTGTGGTGGTACTAACGTGACTCATGTAAGCATCATTTTCAAAACCCTTTCTTTATATTCCCACCTCCCCTTTGCCCTTCCAATTCTATACAAAGTTTTTGTAATCAAAAATTTCACTGTTCTACTTTTGTAGTTTCTAAGCATAATTATATTTTTTAATATTGATAAAAATATTTATCATGATTCCAGTAATTTTGTATCTCCATTAATATCCAATATAAAATCAAAATAAAGTATTGCGCTTATTAATGTTTAATGGATAATAAATGTGATTTGTAAAAAATATTCCACTCAATGAAAGTTCATAAATTCATTAATATAGATAGAAGTTATTTTGCTAGTTGATTTTTAAAATAAGTTTTGATTTTTCTAATTAATATTGAAATACAAGGGAAGAATATTTCTTCTTCAGATCAGTATTCTACGAGATCTTAATCTTTAAAAATCTTACTACTTTATATGTAAGGATTATGTCAAAATATCAATTATATAAATATTATATCAAATATATATATATCAAAGAAAAATAGCGTAGGAATAAAAATACACTACCAGTAATTGCATAGGAATAGTTATTTATCGCATCGTATTATAGACAGCTTTCCGCGGAGATTTAAATTAAAACTTATAATATTAAAACCAGTTTTGTAAGGCCCGAAGGGCCTATCAAAACTGTTATTAATCTTACGATTTTTATATAGATATTCGTGGAAAATTGTCTGCAATACGATGCTGTACATGATTTTTCAGTATGGCTGAAAACTGGTTCTAATCCAGTGGATATTAATCGGTTTCGAAGCCATACTGGAATAGGTATTACAAAACAATCAAACGCTTTGCTTAGTTCAAAACTACATTTTTTTATTATTACTATATAACACAAGGCTCTGACTATGAATTATTTTAACAGAATAATTTCCTATTCTGAACCTTATAGAAAACACTTTCATCATTTAATTTTAAAGAAAAACTTTTTATAATACCCTACAATAAATTCACAATTTCACGGTGTTCAAAAAAACAACTGCGTTTTCAGGTTTTGAGATGAAACAAGCATGAACGATTTATAGAAGCTTTCTTTTAATTTAAAGATAGATTTTGAGTAAATTTTTCAAATTAATTAAGTTATTAAATAGAAGGAGATGAGATACGATAATAAGCAAATGCTAAGCTAAGACTTGTGTAAAATGAAGAATTGATTATTTGTTTTCAAGGAAAGGCTTTTTATATTAGATTTTAAATGTAATAAATAAATAAATTCATTGTCTATGCCATAATGTTGTTCTCCAGTAAAAAGATTTTAACTCAACTTTAAAGCACAAAAATAATTAAGTACTAGACGCACCTTTTGAAATCTTATGGCTCTAAAATGCGGTGTTGTTTTGAGACATATGGATATATAGACATATTTTTTTTCATTCTCCATCTGGTTGTTTTCCAAAACCAGAAAACGCAGTTCCTGTATAAATTTCTTCTAGACCCAAAATTTTTCAAGGTTATAGAAAAGTGTTCACAAAAATATTATAATAGTCTCAATCCCATTTAATGGTCCAGGCCAACTATAATTTTTCATATACTTATCTGCAGGAAATTGCGTTAAATAAAACCTTTAAATGATTTAATTATACTTCCTTAGAACTATTACAAATAAAACACAAAACCTTAAAAATTTGAAATAGAAGTACTTTTAAACATATTATTTTAGTTCTCTCCTTTAAGATTTTTTACCAATTAAATAAAAAAATTCAGTAGCACAGCTACTATTTAATCAGTGAAAGTCCGTATGTCAGTCCCTCCGATTATAGCAGTTTAATAGGAGAACTTTACTTGTTCTTTTTGCAAATAAGAAAAACAGACTGCCGTCATGCAACCTTTTTTATTGCAATTTAATAGCTGCAAAATTAAAAAAAATATAAAGAAAACTAATTGATTATATATTTGTCGTATCAAAGTAATGGCTTTAATGCATAAAAAATGCTAACAAAATTTTATTGTTCATATGAATATGACTAAGTTTATGAATGATTCATTAGTGAGAATATTTGCATTTTATAACTTTTTCTATTTGTCATACCAGATTGAAATTTTAAGAAAGAAAAAGTGTTTGTGTGTGTGTGTGTGTGTGTGTGTGTGTGTGCGTCTGTGTATGTAGATGGTTGGGTTACTAGAGTATGAATAACTCCATGTAGTATAAGAAATTGTGTGTGTATGTGTGTTTGTATGTGTGTGTGTGTATGTGTGTGTGTGTATGTGTGTTTGTATGTGTGTGTGTGTGTATGTGTGTAAGTACTGCAGAAGATTCCATGTGAACTATAGAAACTTAACGAATCATTTATTCCTACTGTATAATTAATATCCTAAGCATCAACCCCCCCCCCCCCCATCTCACGAACCTCCCCCGTTCTCGTGCATAATGTATTATAACTGCGGGTTATTGGTTATTACCTGTATAAGTATATCATCCTCATATTTTTAGTATTGTATTCAAATTTATATCAATAACTTTAGTGGAATAAATCTTAGAATTAGAATAAATTAAACTCTGATACCTTTAAATGTCGATTCTAAAGAATTCAAATATTTTAGATTTTGACTTTTACCTTTCAGTTTTAAAAATACATTGATTTACATAATCAAAAAATAGAAAAATGAAATAATTTTTTTGAAGAGTAATTCATAGACGTATAATAAAGGGGTGTTTCCCCACCTCCTCTCAAACTTTGAAACCCCCTCAAAATAAAATAAAAACACATTAAATTTTACATTTTAAAACTCTTATTTTATCCCCCCTCAAAAATTAAAGGCTTGGGCGTCTCTCAAGTTATAAAAGGTATATTTGAAATAATCTAATATATTTGTACAAGTCTAATTTATACTATTTGTTGTAAGTAATTTTGTAGACTTGCTTAAAATGATAAATTGATTTCATAATGAAATGGTAATGAAAAAAATGAAGTACTATTAAAATGTATAAAATAGAAAAAGGCTAAACAATTTTAGATTACATACAGGTATATTTATACATAGTTTAATTCTTTCGTTCCAAGTTCCAATAGAGCAATGACATCCCTTATTTTTTAGGTATATTTAAAATAAGGTGGAAGGGGGCTTGTTTATAGTAAATAATAAACTCCTACAGGGTGCCTAGATCTTCATGGCTTATAACTGCGGTGCCCTAGCCCTGCGGGGAAATATTTTTAATATATTTTAAAATAAGGGGGAGTTCTGTGCTTCACATGGCACTTGGGGGGAAATCACTTTTCAATTAAAACATTAAACTATCAAAAACAAAATATATATATCTATTTTTAAAATTAAGTTTCTATGAGTAAAATAAATTTAAGACAAGATTAATGTTTCTCGTATTCATTCGAATCCGGTGGATAGGAACCGGTTCTCATCCATACGAAAAAACTATGTCTAGCATCGTATTATATCCAGCTTTCTACTAATATAAAAATGTACAATCATAAGATTAAAACCAGTTTTTTTAGCCGGTGCCTTTGGCACCTCGGGGCTAAAAAAAACTAGTTTTAATCTTATAACTGTACATTCTATATCCGCGGAAAGCCGTTTATAATACGATGCGAGAAATAACTTTACTCATTTTAAACAATTAAGATTTTAATATCTATAAAGAATATATTAAAAACCACCCCTAAACTTCCTTAAAAAGCAATCTAGATAATTTTTCATTTATTACTTTATGTTATAGGAGTACAAATGTCAAATAATGTCTAAACATCAATGTCTAATTATAGAAAATCTTTGCTCACATAAAAAGATTTTGATAAATTTATTTTATGTAAAGCTTTATTAAAACACTAGCGGCTTCGCCCCTAGCCTCTAGGGGCTTCGCCCTATATAGTTTTGGGAAGTCAACCCTCCTTGATAGAAATATTCAAAAAATTATTCTTTGTTTAATTACTCTGTGGTAGAATTAATCCCAGGTTGTGCGCTTTATGCACAAAAATTTTAATTTTTACAAATTAAACCCAGGTTGTTTGCCGTATACACAAAAATTTCAATTCGTAAAAATTAGACCTAGGTTGTTAGCAAACACAAAAATTAAAATTAAAAAAAAAAATATTTTGATTTTTTTTTTTTTGGGGGGGGGGTATTCATGGGGGCTTCGCCCCATGTTGCAGTGGGGTTCCCCCACCCCAATTGCTGTTTTTTTGTTTAAAAAAAATAAAAAAATAATAAATTTTGGAAGTGGGGATTTTTTATTTTTGGGGTGGTTGGGGTGTCTCACCCCTCAAGAAAACCACCAGAGGACCAGTAGGTATATACCTAGAAGGGTAGAGCCCAATTTGATCAGCAGTTACTAAAATTTTACAAAAAATGTAAAAAAAAAAATTTTGAGGGTTGGATTTTTTTATTTTTGGGGGAGTTGGGGGTGTCCCACCCCCTAAGAAAATGGCCTAAAACCACCACAGGACCAGTAGGTATATTCCCTGAAGAGTAGAATCCGATCGGTTCAGTGGTTACCGAGATCTTAAGGGACAGACAGACAGACGGACAGACAGACGGACAGACGGTCAGACGGACAGACGGACAGACATCAAGCTACTTTGTATTATAGATGAATTAACATTATAATACCCTGTATTCAACTAGGTGTTAAAATTTTTATATAAATCTTTGGAGAGTATTTATAGAGGATTAAGTTATTGAAAATGTTTGAGATTAGATGAAAAATAAGCTCAATATTTTATATTTTCAAGCTCTTTAGATAAATACATCTTACATCATCTTTATATCATAAAAAGATTTTTAGAGTCTTTAAAAAGTTTTTAGATTTAACACTTACTAATGGAGGTCGCGTAGTTCGGCACCCCATTAGGAACATCCAAGGTAGGGGGTAAAGGGGTATTCACCCTCCTGAAATTAATTTACGGGTGCCTATGGTACCCTTAAAATTTTTAGACATTTTTTTTATTTTAAATATCAAGTTCCCCGTATTTAAAGAGCCCTTGTAATTTTTAAAAACCCTTATCCAAAATTATCAAAAATTGAAAATGAGGATTAAGGATTCTAGCTTTCCTTGGATTTAAAAATGTACAATTAAAAGATTAAAACCATTTTTTAGCCCCAAGATGTAAAAAGGCACGGGATAAGAAAACTGGTTTTAACCTTATGATTGTATATTTTTATATTCGCAGAAAATTGTCTTTAATGCAATGGAATACATAATTTTTCAGTATGGCTAAGAACCGGTTCTAATCCTGCGGATTTTAATCGGTTTCGAAGCCATACTAGAAAAGAAATATTAGATCTGAGTCTGCAGTAAACATCTGTTCATTTCAGGGATTCAAGGATGGGGTAATAGAAAAAAAACCTGGGTATAATAAATATATTTTAAGGGGGGTTGCCTAACACATATCATTTTGTTTTAGTGTATGAATGTTTGTAAGTGTGTTTGGGTGTGTATGTGTGTGTTTGTGTGTGTGTTGTAATTGTTTATTCTTGATACAGAATAATTATTTCCATTATATGGTCAATTTGTACAGTGTGCATAACTTATTTGGAAAAGTGTACAGTCTCGTTTATTGTTTTATAATTAGCAACTACTCCCATAGAGGCTTAAAAACTACTTGAGGTCGGGGGAAGGGTTGAATTCGACCCGCTCATTTTTCATTTGAGTCTTTTTTTCTGAGGACAAATTATCTTTGGAGGGTTGTGGTATCCTTCCCAAAATAGTTATAAACCTTCCCAGGACATATAGGTTCAGCGGTTAGCGAGATCCTTTGGTAAAAATAGATACAAAGATAAACTGACAGACATCTGATTACTTTTTATATAATTCAAATTATAAAACAGGCTGATAAGAAAGATAAAAAAAAACATTTTTATTTTCATGAAAATTATAGTTGAATGAAATATATTGGAAGTATTAAAAAATGTAACAAAAAAAGAGACTAATATTAATAATTTTTTTAAATGTCATCTGTTGTTTGTAAAAATTGTTAAAAGAATAGCAAATGTTGAACATATACAACATACATCTTTACGCAGGGCTCGGCAGCCGAGCATCGGCCACGATTAAGCCTCAAATTTAAACCCACTTGGATACTTTGAAAATTTGTTAGAAAAGATGGATTGCCATATTTAGATCAGGTTTAGACTTCTTGCTGATTTTCAAAATTGTTAAAGGTTGATTTTCCTGAGACTTAGAGGCGCGGCTGCCGAGCCCCGTTTATATGTCTACTCGGTGTGCCTAGTTTATGTTGGAAATGGCCAATATTTCCTCTTCTAAACTTTAATTAAATGTTTCCAGTGCTGGCTTTCTACAAAAACTAGAGAGTCAAACAATTTTACTTTTTCTTTTTAAAAAAGGTAGTTTCTTCGCCCCTAGCCTCTAGGGAAGGGCAAAAGAGGTCAGAAAAATAGCCTTAAACCACCTAAAATATTTACAAAGCTTTCATATAAAGTACAATCAAGTCAGACCAGCATTTCCTCAGATCATTAGCTTCAGACAAAAAAAACCATACTACTTTATATTATACTATAGAGTGATCAACACAGTTTAATTAAACATGTTAATTTTATTTAGGATAAAACAAAGACAAATAAAACATGCCTTTTGCAATAAGATGTTAATAATGTTTGTTAGTTTTAACCCCCTAAATGAACCTTAATGATTTAGAAAAGCTTCATATTAGTCCGGACCTTAGGAACATTTTTAGATCTAGTTTGGTGCTTAGCATGAATGAAGAGGCTCTATGATCGAAGGGTTATGGTAGGATAGAAATAGCCTAAAACCTGACAGGATATATGTGAGTTTAAAATAAAATACCCTAAAACCATTAAGGTTGTTTTCAATGGAGAACTTAATTAAGGACAGCAGTATAAAACATAAAATAAAAATATGATTCCACTAGACCCACTAGAGAAAATATCTGTTGAGCTAATCCTGTATAATTTATAGCTGACATGTACTTAATTAACAGGAAGTCTAGAAGTACATTGTTTTCAAATTGGTATGTGGAGAATGTTTCAGTTTTGTACTCTGACAGAAACCCTTTTTTCAGTGATTATTAAAACTTGAGGTCAAAAAAAAACATAATAAATCAATTACTAATTACACTAGGGAGGGAGCGGACAATGGGGTGTTTAATAAATAAAAGATCAGAATAGAATGAAGCAGCTTATAGTCCCTATAAACATGACGCATACAATACAAATGACCAGTGTTAAAATGTATACTAGCCTGCCATTAGTCATTTGTATTTTATATAACGTTATTTTTTATAGGTGCAATTAGCTGCTTCGAAAATAATGAATACAAACTGTACAAAATTGCTACATTCTTGACATGCCATTGTTTTCAGGAAGGGTAGACCATAACCATGTAAATTTAAACCAGGTTTAATGATGGTTCTTTGTAGACATCCATGAATAAATTAAACACACTTTTTTAGTTAACTAACGAATTTTTTTCAAATGTGAAATCATTTATAATCAGTGATATAAAGAAATAATTAATTGATATACATCCCCAATGATGATACACAAAATTACCACTTCTGTAGATTACAATCAGTGGTTGAAACGTTTAGACACTCAACTATATGAACCAAACTATCAAGATTCCCCAAGAAAATGTTAATATAAGACTTTGGGGACTACTGTAATAAACAGCTCAATGTCCCCTCCCTCCTTGATTAATAATAGCAAAATCTTTTATGAAATACTTTAAAATTTCAATTTGACAAATTTTTTATCAAAAGAAAATCAGTTAAAGATTAAAACTTTAAAAAAGGGGAACGTAACATTGAAAAATAATTTTTTTTAATAATCTGTGTAAAACATATCATATCAAATGCTTTGATGCGTATTTGATATGTCTTAACTTTACTGGTATAGAACAGAATAAAAAGATAAAAACTGTCATGGTTTTACACAACCTTCCCCCCTCCCCCCAACCTCTTCAAGTTTGTTCCTCTGCATTAACCATAATTTTAATTTGTAAATGTGTGCGCAACAGCAGGGATCTAAAGGGATAAGACAATTGCTGAAAAATTAATGTAAATCCCCAATGATGATACACAAAATTATCTCTTCTGTAGATTACAATTGGTGGTTGGAACGTTCAAACATTTAACTAAATGAACCAACCAATCAAAATTCAATATAAGTCCCCAAGGTTGTTAATAAAACGAATAAAAAAACATAATTTTAAGACCTTGGGGACAAGTAATGTAAAGACCCCAATGTCCACTTCCTTCCTGGCGCAACAGTCATATAATCTTGATATGTACAGGGTGTTTCATAGTAACTACCAATTTACTAGCGTCTACACCCCTAGAGGCGTCTAGGGGCAATTGGGGTGGAAGTTGGTGTCGACCCTTTCCCTCCAATCTTATGTTAGTAATAAAAAGAAAAAGTAAAAATATATTTATTTATTTTTTTTTTGGGGGGGGGGGAGTCATTATTTTCTAGGGGCGATTTCTCTTGGATGGTTGGAGATGCCCTCCCTGAAAATAGTTATAATCCTTCCCTGGACATGTAAAAAGATTCACTGTAAAGGAGAATACAATAGGTTCAACGGTAAGCGAGATCCTTCGTTATGGACAAAAAAGCTTACTACTTTATATAATAGGATAGGAAAGTTATCTATGATAATTTTTGCCGTTCATACTAAAAACCCTCGTAGATTCGCAACCATGCAAATTTTGTAATCTAGTCATAATGCGGTAAAAGTTTAAGATATAATCTCTATATTTGTTTAAATTTTATTAGGGATAGAATAATAAATATATCTTCATAACCAAATGACAAAAAGTCTTCACGACAATACCAGAAAGCAATTTTAATTTATTGCTTTTATTTGCTGTTGAAAGAAATAAGAGTTTTAGGGATTTTTTTATTTTTTAGAATGTTGACTAACTTTAAAGGATACAAGGATGATAACATCCATAAAAGAGGGTATAAATTTAGAAGGTAGGTCAAACGCACAATTATATTTGTAGAATGTTAGAACTGATTATAAAAGTTCAAGTCCAAACAAAATTGTATGTAAATTTGTTGCAAAACTGCTCAAATACAGGATACTGTTTAAAGACATACTTACGCATTTATGACTTGATTATAGACATTATGCGCTTAATACTTTTGTACCTTGTTGCAATAGAAATCAGTATTTCAAAGTTTAATCTGTAGGAAAATTCTAACATATCTAAATCAACGAAAAGAGCTAACTGTCGTAATTATAGAAAAGCTTCGCTTTAAGAAAAAAAATTCTTTAAGTAGTTTCGATAGGAAATTTCTAACATATCTAAATCAACGAAAAGAGCTAAATGCCGTAAATATAAAAAGGTTCGCTTAAAGAAAAAAAATCTTCAAGTAGTTTACAATCAACCACCCCTCCCTATCCGTCACCTCCTAACACACTAGAATAAACTTTTTAAGACTTTTAAGAAGAATAGAAAAAGGGAATATACATGCCGGTTTAATAAATTTTCAATATTTCATTCCACAAAAAGTTTTCCAGCTTTTAAAGTCAGAATTTCACGGAAACTACATTAAAATTGTCTATTGTCATACTTATAAAGATCCTTAAAAAATAGTCACTAATGATATTTTTAGTTTCATTCCAGGGACAGCGAAAAGTGTGATGTTTGACGTCATAAAAATACGCCTATTTTCCATCTCTTTTTTAGGGGTTTCCTTTCTCACTTCTCCTCTTATCCTTCCTTTTAAAACTTGTTTATATGACGTCACACGTGACACTTTCTGCTGTCCCTTCATTCCATATTTGGTAGTAGTACATTAAATTATTATTTAACTTAAAATCGGCACAAGCCCACAAACATCTTTACTGCAACGCTAAGCCTAAGCAGATAAATATTTAAATTAGTAAAGGACTCGAATAAAAATATTCAGTTATACCAAGTTTGTCCACATTAAAGGTTATACTTTATCTTTTAACATATAATTAGATACTAGTAAAAAGATATTAAGATATTTGGACCAAGGAAAGGAAACGAAGTAGCGGGTTTCTTAGTATTTTTCACAGCAGCTTTATTCTATTTCTAGCTCTTGCGAGGGGCTCTAATCATTCGGGGCTAATTTCCTAAACCTCCGAGGCAATCTTTAACATTTACCTAACCTAAAATAACAGAAATTTATATCAAGTAGCTTATAACAATATAAGATATTCACATTATGAGATTGAAATTGAGACATTTTTTGCTTCGAAAATATGAATTAGAATATTAAAATTCATCAATACAATTATATATCAATACAATCATCAAACAAATTGGGCTCGGCAGCAGTTGTCATATTCAGCTGCAATTAAAGTTAATTCAAGCTGCAGTCCTATTAGCAAAACAATCTTAATGTTTTTAAAGGGAAAAGTAACTTAAGCAATATTCCGTGAAATTGTTATCAAGCGTGGTATAATTAATCGCATATTTAAAAACAATCTGACCTAATAAGCGCATTTGACTGGATTCTTACTTTACTGAAGTTTGCGAAGGCTACTATTTCCTCGTATTAAAAACTAGAATATGTACATATATCTTATCATTTAACAACAAAATGATCAATATACCGACATTAATAAAAGAAACGTGGCTGTGTTATTAACAAATAAAAATATTATGTGGAAGAAAGATGAAGCATTTATTTTGATATTCTGTGCTTGTCCATAGTTTGCATCATAACATATCCTAGTTTTATTTATATACTGGCGGCTTCTCCCCTAGCCTCTAGAGGCTTCGCCCCGAGAGTTTTATATATACTACAATTATGAATATATCCATAGTTTATATCATAACTAGCGAATACGCCCCTAGAGGCCTCTATGGTTACGTAAAATGTTTTTTTTTCAATCTATATTAAGATCAGCTGTTTTCAAAATAATATTTTTTTGCGATTTCTCTTTGGAGGAGGGTCCCTCCCCCATAATAGCTATAAACTTTCCAAGGACCTTTGAGAAGCTACATTGTAAAAAAGAATCATATCGATTCGGTGGTTAGCGAGAACCTATAGTACAGACAGACAGACAAACAGACAGATCCATTTTTACTTATTTAGTATTTAAAACAAATATTCTTGTGATTCTTTAGATTCATTCAGCAGAGTATCTTTTGATATATATTCTTGCTTATTCTTATTATTTGCAGAGTAATTATCAGAATTAAGTCATATGTATAATTATTTCGCAGCTACATATCAAGAACAATTATATTTATAAGTAGCATTGCGTATATAATTTTTATGAAAAAATGACGTCTTTAAACACAAATGACCAATAATATTCCAATTAACAGACTAAATTACCAATGCCAGGCTGGTATACATTTAAATTGACCAATGTTAGGCCAGTATGACGTCATTTTTTATAGGCACTATAAAAGCTGTTTTTTGATTACGAAATTATGGAAAAGAAATAAGATAGTACAAAAATCCTTCAGTCTTCTTTTTAAATTAACAAATAATAAGAAATTGATAAACAGAAAAATTTGCGTTATATTACGAGTTAGATAGAAACTTCATAAAAAAAGATCACTGTGGGTCAGACCTACGGACGTATACCCTATTTATATGATAGTTGCGCTGCTTGTTATTATTGCACAATAATTATGTATGCTATAATTTATATGTAAGAATATATACAATCTAATTGTTTCTTTGCTCTTTGTAATATATATTTCATTAATATAGTCGAACGATACTGCCTACTGCCGCTGATAGTAAAACAGCCCAAAACCTGTCCAATGGCTAGTAGATCTTCTATTTTCTGATATCTAACTAGGTGCATTGAAACAAATTTTCAACGTACTATAATGATGTTTATATCAGGGAGGAGGGGATATTTGGATGTTTATTACACTAGTCCCCAAAGTTTTATAAGTTTTACAAATTTTAATTGGTTGGTTCATTAAGATCATTGTCCAAACATGTTAACCACTTATTGTAATCTACAGAAGGGGTAATTCTGTGTATCATCATTGGAGTTGTACATCAATTTACGGCCGTTTAGATACCTGCTGCTTATATATTTTTTTGTAAAACGCTATTTTAAAGTCAAAGTAACACTATTTTATAGAATACAGAATATAAAATTATAATGAATTAATACTCCTCAACATTTTTAAAGAAACGATCAAAAAAGGCTTCTTAAAATTCCTTTCAATGATTTTTTTCTAAAATGAATAAGATGAAGTTGAAAGGAAGTGTATAGTATGGTCTAGTTTGTTGCCCTGCATTATTTTATTCTGAATGCAAAATAAAAACTACAAAATAATACAAGGAACGTGTGTATGTGTGTGTGTGTGTGTGTGCAGGAGTCTACAGGGATAAGACAATAGCCGATAAATTGATGAACATTCCCAATGTTAATACACAGTATTACCCCTTCTGGAGCTTAAATGTAGTTGTTAAAACGTTTAGACACTCAGCTCAGTAAACCACCTAATCAAAATTTAATAAAAGTCCCCAAAGTTGTTAGGTCAACAAATAGGAAAACGTTATTATAAAACTTTGGGGACTAGTGTAATAAACAGCCCAATGTCCCCTCCTTCCCTGGTGTGTGTGTGTGTGTGTGTGTGTAGTGCATGTGCTGAGAGAAGGGATAATCAATGTTAAGAAATAATCTACAGCCATATATTCCCCCCAAAAGCGCAAGCAATAAAAATATGAATTTTGAAGATTTTTTTTCAAGTAGGAGAGAGTTGGCATATCCCCAGATTCCAGAGAGAGAGGGGACAATTTAACTGTTTATTACTCTAGTCTCCAAAGTTTTAAAATAACAATTTTAAATTTCTTATTCGTTTGCCTAACAACTTTGGGAACTTTAAATGGATTTTGATTGGTTGGTTTATTAAAAAAACGTTTCAACCACTAATTTTAATCTACAGAAGGGGAAATATTGCGTATTAACATTGGGGATGTACATCAATTTATCGGCCATTGCCTTATCCCTTTAGATCCCTGCCCATATTCCCTGTTTGGTAGGAATTTGGGGGAAAGTTGCTTTCAAGACTTGAACTAGATGGATATATGGGGGGAGGAAACAACTTCAAACGAGTTTTTTCTATGTTTTTTTATTTCATTTCATCAATGCATCCGAGATTGGAATACAGAAAATTCTCAAAAGCGTTGCTATTCTAGAATTTTGTTATAATGTACATTTGTCTGTTCTACTGTCTTTTTGTGACTGACACTTTAATAATTAAGCTTTTTATAGTGCCTTTAAAAAATGACGTCATACTGAGCTGGATCTTTAAATCATTGTAGTGGTGAGCCAGATCGGGGTGAGCCAACTTTCCACCAATGAGAGCACAGCATTATATGAAATGCCGTGCTGTGATTGGCTGAAATTCGGCGCACCCCGATCTTGCTCACCACTAAAATGATTTAAAGATCCAGCTCTGGAAGCAAGAAAAAATGGCTCCACAGATTACGACGTCATACGATAGAATAGCCAATGAAGGGCCAGTATACACCAATGGTAAAATTTATGCTAGCCTTTCATTGGTTATTCTATCGTATGACGTCAAAATCTGTTGAGCCACTTTTTCTTGCTTCGTCATACTGGCCTACCATTGGACAATTAAAAAGTATACTGGCCTTCCATTGATAATTTAGTCTGTATATCGGCCTATCATTGGTCATTTGTATTAAATGACGATATTTTTTATATACATTAAAGAGCGTCATTGCCATCATATGATCGGATCCATATAACGAAAATGTAGTGATTTACAAACAGTACCTGCCAAAAAATACATTTTTTTTTATGATGATAATAATATTTTCAGGTTAGTTATGAAAAGAGATGAATTTAGTCTTCAATATTCACAACCATATACCAGGAAATTCATATCTTTAAACTGCACAAAAATAGCATTCCTACGTATAGAGCAGGACTGTCAAAAAAATAAAGAAATAAACTAACCTTTAGAATTGTTTAATCATGGATAGAAAACGAAGTAGCGGGTTTCATCGTATTTTCACATTAGCTTTTGAAAAACCAGGTTAGGTCAAGTAAATTTTATTGATTGCCCCGCAGTGTTAGGAAATTGGCCCTGCAGGGTTAGAGACCCCCGCAGGGGCAATTATACGGAGAAAAGCTAGAGTGAAAATACGACGAAACCCGCTACTTCGTTTTCTTTCTATGATCCGATTTTTTTTATTAAATTGTAAAACAGACCTAATGCAAAATGTTTTTGTAGATTTACCTTTTATATTATTTCTCACACAATATTCAATTTTCAAAATAAGTATTCTAAAACTTCTAAAAATAAGAATTTAGGAATAGAAAGACACACCCTAAAGTGTCAAAAAGCTATGCTTAGAAAATAACTATGAACAATTAATTAAAATGCATTACAGTTAAACCCCTGCATTAAGTTTGTTATCATATTATGTCGATATATATAATTGACAAAAGTAAGCTTTCATGCTGCTGTTTATAGTGCCTATAAAAAAATTACGTCCTACAATACAAATGACCAATGATTAGTCAATTCACAGATTAAATTATCATTAGCCAGTAGTATACATTTTAATTGAACAGTGGTGGACCAGTATGACGTCATTTTTTATAGACACAACAGAAAGCTACGCTTCCATTGTTAAAAGTGGAAAATTCTCAACTAGAATATTTCAAGGCGGTTTTTTTTTCTGGGACCCTACCTTTTCCCCAGAAACTGTCTTATTATAGTCTGATGAAAAAGATTATGGAAAAACAAGATACTTCTCTGATTTTATATAGCCATTTTTAGTGTATTTTCATCTTAAATTATTAATTAACCTTCAATAGAATACTATAAATCCTTTACTTTCAACGTGTTTTCAATATATACTTGAAAAGGGTTTTTAAGAAGCTAAAATTATTGTTTCTTTCTTAGATATTTTCAAGAAAAATTGTAGAGAATTAAAGTTTAAAAATCTGAATTAAAATAATTAGGTTGTGATGACTGGCAGGACTGGGCGAGTGGACACCTCACAGCATAACAACAATTAGTTTCAAACACTCAAAGATAATGTAGCTTTAAAACTTTTAGTTTTCACTGCTAGCTAGGTGAAATTAAATATTTTAATAGTGATAACTAATCTAAATTCACACTAAAATCATATCATAATATACATGAAGCAAAGAAAAATACACTATTTACAATTAATAAAATTAAAGATGCCTTTAACACAAAATACTATTGCACTTGAACGAATCAAATTTAGGCATGAATTATTTTAGGCTAAAGTTAAATAAAGTTACAATTAAAAGTGTACACAGCGTACATTGTGAGTGTACAGTAGCTGTACAACAAAGTTCTGTACATTTTGTACAGAAAGAAGAATATACATTCTGTTAATTACGAGAAGAAAACAATAAATAAACAACAATGGTGAAGAAAAAGAAGGTAAAGAATTTGATCTTACTAATCAAGCCGGGCATACGAAGAAAGGTCTCTTTTTTATAACTTTAAAGGCTGCTTTGCTTATGACCTAATGTCAAAAGATATGTAACTTTGAAACTACCTATCACAAATAATCTAAAATGGTAAAACCCAATAATGCAAAAGGAATGCACGGTTAGATAAAACAAGCGTAAAATTACACTTTTTCGTGTTTCTACGAGGGTCTTATTAGACCAGTTCTAACTATTTGCGAACTGCGGCG
This sequence comes from Acartia tonsa, assembly GCF_053477335.1. Lineage (NCBI taxonomy): Eukaryota > Metazoa > Arthropoda > Copepoda > Calanoida > Acartiidae > Acartia > Acartia tonsa. Next base: position 51,231,322 of record NC_137263.1, on the reverse strand, counting down.
AGTCTTTAAGCTACAAACCTTCAAAGTTACTGAAAAAGAGACCGTCATTGGAATCAGCTTATAGTGCCTAATAAAAATGACGCCATACAATACAAATAACCAATAATAGGCCAGTATATATTTTACCATTAGTCCATTTAAATACTGGCCTTTCATTGGTCATTTTGCACTATAAGCTGCTTGCCGTCGTTGTGTTTGCAACTTGATCCAATATTTATATTTATAACCTTTTTGTTCAGGCAACACATTTGAAACAAATAAATATCAAGGATCTAAAGGGATGAGACAATGACTGATAAATTTATGTACATTCCTAACATTTAAAATCTCTCTTATGTAGTTTCCAATTAGTGGTTGAAACGTTTGGATACTCAACTTAATGAATCAACCAATCGATGTTCCTTAAAAGTCCCCAAAGTTGTTAAGCCAACTAATAAGAAAATGTGTAATAGTGTAATAAACAGCCCATGTCCCCTTCCTTCCTGAATAAACCTACACTACAATGCTGACTGTCGGTTATTAATTCACATGTGACGCCATTTGTACATTTATAATTAGATCACACTGAAAAGCAAATGTAAATAGGCGCAAATTATATTATTTCACTCAATAAAAGTAAAGCTTTAGATTTTTCAACAAAAAATGTTTTGCCAAAAAAACTGAAATAAGGAAATACAAATGCATTTTTTAGAATATTTAATATAAACCCCTCCCATGGGATTTTTATTGAATTTGTATTTTAAATCACTTCTTGTACTCAAAATTGTACTTGTTTTTATGCATAAAAAAAATTAAGAAAGAAAACAAACAATAATAAAATCAATTTTTTTTATTTACAAACTAGCGGCTACGCCCCTAGGAGTCTTATGGGACACTCTAATTACACTTTCCCTTTTATTTTTAAAAAGAAAAATGTTGGGCGATTTCTCTTGGGAGGGTGTAGTTATAAACCCTCTCTGTAAAAGAGAACTAAATCAGTCCAGCGAGACATTAAGCCACAGAGGACAGATGGACTTCCTATTACGTTTATGAAATGATATATTTGTAAATAAAATTTAATAATCTTTTGACAAAAGAGCATATGTTACAAAATATGTTTCCAATATCGCTTCAAAACCTATATTAATATCCGCTGGATTAGAACCGGTTCTCAGCCATACTAAAAACTTATGTGTAGCATATTATAATATCAATTTTTTTATCCGCGAAAAGCTGTTTATAAATTAAGCGATAAATAGCTATTAGTTAATTAAATCTCTTGTTGTTTAGGACGAGCCGGATGATAGAGGTCCAACCTCTTTATTTCTATTCACCCCTACCAGCCCTGTGCGCAGGCTCATGACCTGGCTGGTCAACTGGCCACCCTTCGAGTGGATCATTATCCTCACCATTATGGCCAACTGTGTCGTCATGGCCCTGGATGACAAACTGTCCCACAATGACAAGTCTATCATGTCCATAAAATTGGTAAGTTTACATTTTTAAATCAATGTTTTTATTATTTACCCAGGGCTCGGCAGCCGCGACTAAGCCTCAAATTAAAACCCGTTTGGATGCTTTGAATTTTGTTTTTGAAAAATTGGTATTGCCATATTTAGAGGACAGATTTAAACTTTTTATTGTAAATTTTTTAATTGTAAAAGGTTTATTTAACTAAGACTTGCAGGCGGCTGACGCAAACCCGGACAGTTCTAAAGTAATTACAATTAGAATTATCGAGAGATTGGCAAAAAAATTTGCAACAAAAAACTTTATGTTGTGTTAAAAAAGAACAACCTGAAAAACTCATTTTTTTTGTCTTAAAACAGTTGTTAGCGAAGCTCTTTATAATGCTTTTTTTTAAATGAATAAATTTATAGGCACTATACAGAGCTTCAAATGTCTAGGTTTTAACAAAGCCAAAATATCTTCAGTCTAATATATATATTTACAATAGTTGAGCCAAATGATTTATTTAGCTTCCTCTAAATTTAGTTTATCTGGTGAGTTATTTTGATGTGGTTATATCTGGGCAATAAAATAAGATTAGGTTTTGTCACCATCACAAAATATTTGTAGCATCATTCATTTTACCGATGGACCATCCAAAACTCATTATTTTTTAACTGCGGGGTTCTATCCATGTTTCCCCATATTTATATACAAGCGGTTGCGCCCCTAATATCTTGGGGCTCTGTATTCAAAGGGACTAAATATAGCATAAAACAATCCCAAGTCTTAAATCTAAAAATGAAATAGCCTAAAACCATGACAAGACCTATGTGAAGATTACCTAGATATAGAGAACCTAATCAGTTCAGTAGGTCTTGAGATCTTGAGCTTCAGACAAAAAACTTTATACTTTATAGAAAAGGTTAGAAAATATTTTATCTACAAGTAAGTTTAAAAGTGGGTAAGGGAGGGGGGGGGGGGTTAGGTTAATTCACTGTTTAAAAAAGTGATTTTGCACAAAATATCAGCTAGATAAAAAGATATTGAAAATATATTGAAATTTGATTGAGAATCTCCCTGTTGTATTTGCTTTTATAAAAACTTGCCAATAGCACTAGGAGTTAAATTATTCATTTTGCTTACAGTTAACTATTCTTACATTTTATTAAAACAAATCCTAAGAATTTATAGAGTTTATACTAGGGATCTAAAGGGATAAGACAATGGCAGATAAATTGATGTACTTCTCCAATGATGATACACAAATTATCACTTCTGTAGATTAAAAATAGTTGTTGATACGTTTAGACATTCAACATATTGAACAAACCAATTAAAATTCGATAAAAGTATCTCAAGTTTTTAAGCAACCGAATCATAAAACTTTGGGGACTAGTGTAATAAACAGTACTTTGTCCCCTCCCTCCTTGGTCTAAATCCTTTTTTTATAAACAATTAACAAATTTAGAAAAGTATTTTTTTTTTCGGCATTATTTTTAACTTTTTTGCTTCAACTAGTGTAATAAACAGCCCAATGTCCCCTCCCTCCCTGGTATAAAACCCCATCACAGGAAAGAAGCACGAGACACATATTCCAATCCAAACTTTCAAAACTTTCCAATATTTTAGATTTAGTAAAATTGTTTGATTATTCCCCGTGAGTCCGCTAGATCTACCTCCCTTGGGACACAGGGACCTAGCAAAACAAAAATTGTAAATTCTGTTTAAAGTGTTGGTATCAGGGATCTAAAGGGATAAGACAATGGCCGATAAATTTATGTACATCCCCAATGTTAATACGCAAAATTACCCCTTCTGTGTATTTAAAATAGTAGCTAAAACGTTTGAAAATTCAACTTAATGAATCAACGAACTAAAATTCACGAAAGTCCCCAAAGTTGTTAAGCAAACCAATAAGAAAACGTTATAAGAAAACTTTGGGGACTAGTGTAATAAACAGCCCATTGTCCCCTTTCTTTCTGCTTTCCAATGGTCATTCTTTGTTAATTCCCCCCCCCCCCCCATCCTGACATATTTATCCTGGGCAGATTTTATTTTATTGAAATCCTTTTATCAGATACAAGCGATAAAATCTAATCTAATCTTAACCATGCTAAAGTATTGGACATTTTTTTTTACAAATTTTAAGACTTTATCACAACTATAAAATCTTAAAATATTTGAATAAGGATGGTAATCTTCATAAAAGCGAAGGTCTAAAAGTTTCACCGATTTAAAAGCAGAATATGAATTGTAAGTCTAAACAAATTTATAAGTAATTTTTTTTATTAAAGGGAGTGCTTACATTTTTGGGCCTTGATTATAGAGATACCTCGCATATAACATTGTACCTTGTTGTCCTTGGAATCAATATTCCAAAATTCAGCTGAATAGAATATTTCTATGATTTAAATCATTTGTCAAAAACGAATTAAATAGACGTTTCGAAATCTTACCTAACTGTTACAGGAATCATCATGCCATGTTGAAATTATGAGGACAATTTTAACCTGTCTGAATTAACAAAAGAATTATCTGTTACCAACTCACGGATGGAGCTGCTCCTAATTATAGAAAACATACGCTTTTAAAACCTTTTAACTTTTTAAAGTGCAACCCGGGAAGATCTTTATAGTGTCTGTAAAAATATTACATAATACAAAACAAATGTCCAATGATAGGCCGATACACAGACTAAATTACCAATAGCAGGCCAGTATAAATTGTTATTTACCAATGATAGGCCAGTTTGGTGTCAATATTTTATTGGACCAGTGGAAGGCCAATATAACACCATTTTTTACACGCACTATAAAAGTCTTCGCATTCCGTACGTAAACACTTTACCCCTCCCCCATTGTATCAATTCAAATTCTACTGTTCCTTGCCCTGATAAGATAACTAGGTTAGAAGCCGAGCAAATCCAATATGATAATTAGTTTAATTAGCTTTAATTACATGCTTAATGGGGGCCAATTGACTACTGCAGACCTTTAGAAAGCACCACGGATCTAAAGGGATAAGACAATGGCCGATAAATTTATGTACATCCTCATTGATGCTTCACAAAATGTCCCTTTCTGTAGATTAAAATTTAAACGTTTGAACACTCAAATTAATGAATCAAAATGAACTAAAGTCCCCCAAAGTTGTTAAGCCAACGAATAAGAAAACGTTATAATAAAACATTGGGGACTAGTGTAGTTAACAGCCAATTGTACCCTCTCTCCTTGAGAAAGCACTCACCCTATAAATATACGTAGAATAATATATTTTTTTGTAACAAAGCTTCTCTATAATTAGGGTGTCTATCCGTCTGCTAATTGAAGCTAGTTAACCACTACAGACCTTTAGAAAGCATTCTGGGCTGTCGCTCAATTTACCTTGTTGAGAACAATCACCCCCACCCCCTCCTCCTCCACACACAGGCACATTAGTTTTCAGTATATTTGTCGATTACTTGGGTTAGGTTAGGTTATATTGGGTACTGGGTAGCCCAGCAGGGGTTAGTCATAGATATAAACAATCCAACTTTCCTCCTATATTTTATTATCTGAGCTTTTCTTTAACTAGGGTATGTCGATTGTCTATCTGTCCGTTCTCTTAACCCGCGACCGTGGTTCAACACGTAGCCCACCCGCTCGTCGTCGGGAAGGTGATAGGTTCGAATCTCGGTCCGACACCGCGGCATAACTAAAGACGTTAAAAATGGTTCCCACTGCTACTATGTCAGATGCGCGACGTAAATAGTTAGAGTGTGGGGAATGCCTTGGCCCAAAACAGGCGCAACTCGCTACCGTGCACAGTTGGGACTTCTCAGACAAAGGTCGTGCATCTCAGAGAGTTGGTTGTCTGATGGGTGAATGGACGCTTTACAACGCAATCATAAGTATTGCATGTATGTTTCAAGGTGCGTGGAGGTCCAGTACCCGAAGCGACACCTTGCCCCTAGAGTCTTAACTCTTATCTGTCCGTCTTAATTCTTAAAGGAATCATTTTGACCACCTTGGAACGTCTTATCCTAAATTATAAAAAGCCATAAGTTTTTTTGTTTGTAGATTAAGATCTCTATAACTACTTACCGATTGAGTTCTCCCTTTTTGGGATGCTTCACATAGATCCTGGGATGGTTTTGGGCTATTTTTTTAATATATAAGTCGTTGGATGGTTTTATGCTAGTTTTTGCTCTTATCTACCTTTAGATGATAATAGCACACCCGCTCGTTGTTTTAAAGTTTTTAATATTTTTATCAAATGTTCGAAAAAAGCATAACAAAAATTCAATGAAAACATAAAAAAATGAACAATTTCAAAATTTTCAGTGAAAGAAGAATACTTTTGTGTTCTAAACATGCAAACAAATAATTTTGACGAACATTATGCATTAGTTTATTATGTACAACTTTTATAATTAACAATTCTTTGATGATTAAATTAAAATATAATATATTAATATTTCAAAGCACGTATTCTATTTGATTTCAAAAACTCATATAGTTTTTTTTAATAATATATGGGAATACAGTTGAAGGATTATTTTTAGGCTATTAAAATTTGAATTAGAATTTGCTTATGATTTTATAATGATATCTCCTAAAGTTTTTGAGATATCAAAACTCATTAACAATTAGCTTCAAGAATTTTAGAATAGTTATTTCTCGCATTGTATTATAAACGGCTTTCCGCGGATATAAAAAGTACAATTATAAGATTAAAACCAGTTTTTTATCCCCGAGATGCCGAAGGCACGGTTTAAAAAAACTGGTTTTAATCTTATGATTGTACATTTTTATATTCGTAGAAAACTGGTTATAATACGGTGCTAGACATAGTTTTTTCGTAAGGAGGAGAACCGGTTCCTATCCACCGGATTCGAATGAATAGGAGAAAGACTCTCATAACAACAACGATTATTGTTAGTTACTTCCCTTACCTCGTTAGGGCGGGATTCTCCTTCGATTTTTAAGTGATCATCAAGAGAATCCAGAGCATCATCCGCTTTAAATGGTATGAGATAGACCAACTGTGCATAGTAATGAGTAGCGCCTGTTTATGGGCCAAGACGTCCCCTACTCTAACTATTTACGTCGCGCACTTGACATAGCAACAGTGGCATCCATTTTTAACGTCTTTAGTTGTAACGGGGTGTCGATCCTAGATTTGAACCTATCACCTCCCCGACGATGAGTGGATGCACAAGGTGTTGTGCCACGGGTTGTTGGTGTTAGTTAACTAATTTGTGTTTGTACTTGTAGGAGGAGCTTGAGATTGTGTTTATGGTTGTGTTCACCACCGAGATGTTGACCAAGATCCTGGCGCTGGGCTTCATGCTCCACAAGGGCAGCTACATGCGCAACCCGTGGAACTTCATGGACTTCTTTGTCGTCACCTCTGGGTAAGCTTTTGATATTATGGTTTGTTCCAGAGTGAGGGGGGACAATGGGCTGTTTATTAAACTAGTCCCCAAAGTTTTAGAATAACATTTTCTTATTCGTGGACTTAACAACTTTTAGGACTTTTACTAAATTTTGATTGGATGGTTTATTAAGTTGATTTTTTTGACAGGTTACGCGGATATTCAAATGAAAAGTTATATGATTAAAACCAGTTTTAAAGGTTCGGTGTAACAAAACTGGATTAATTTTATGATTTTTATTTTAATCAACGTGGAAATTTGTCTGCAATATGATTATATACATGATTTTTTTGTATGGCCGAGAACCGGTTCTAATCCAGCGGATATTAATCGGCTTCGAAGCCATACTGGAAAATATATTAAAAATAAAGTGCACTGATATTCCAGACAATTATTTGTATATTATGATTTACACTTTCTTTATGAAACTTCATGGATGTTGAGGGATAACGCAATAGCTGATAATAAATCTCCAATGATGAGAAACAAAAGTATACATATAAAGTTTACAATCTTATGCCCATCCATCCCTGGAAAACTTGGATTTACGTAATTCAATAAAAGCAAACCTTTTCAATATTTAATATTCAGTCCATCCATCAGTAAATAAAGAATTCGCTAACAAAAATTGCCATTATCATATATCTAGGAGCGTGTAACTAATCGCCTCAAATTAAGTATCCAAAGTACCGTAGCTGGTTATACAATATACATTTGTTAATGTTCGTTTTTCGTTTTTTTTCCGATTTTGTAGCTCCGCTGTTATGGATGTTGTCATCTCTCCTTGTAATAAAGTTGTATGAAGTAGTTTTTTACTTTACATGTAATATTATTATTATCACGGAAGAAGGGGACAATGGACTGCAAATTACTTTGGTACCCAAAGTTTTATTATCATGGCTTACAACTTTGGGTACTTTATTGCTTTATTGTTAAGTAAATGTGATACACAGAAGAGGGAATTTTGTTTATTATCATTTGTGTTGTACAACAATTTATCGGCCATTGTCTTATCCCTAAAGATCCCTGATAGTTATACAGTAATAATCAAGGATACAGATAAATATTCACATATTGTGATAAATTGGGCGATTTAAAAATTTATACTGAGTTAAACCCCGTTTGATGAAAATATCAGGGATCTAAAGGGATAAAACAATGGCCGATAAATTGATGTAACTCCCCAAAAATGCTACACAAAATTACCCCTTCAGTGAATTACAATTAGTGCTTGAAATGTTTATATACCCATTTTAATGAACCATCCAATCAAAATTCAATAAATGCTTATTCTTTGATTATTTTCTGAGAATTTTCAAACGTTTCAACCACTAATTATAATCTACAGAAAGGGTAATTTTATATATTTTATCATTGGGGATTGTAGATCAATTAATCAGCTATTGTCTTTTCCCTTTAGATCCCTGATTCCTATCTATCTATCTCTGTTGCCTACTACAAATATCAAAGGAGTTATGAATTTGTTTAAATTTGATGGAATTATTGAAGGTTAGAGGTTGGTACTGGTAGGCAGGGTAGGGAGGATGGTACTGCCAGCTACAGGGATACAGGGATAGGACAATGGACTAGAGGTTGGTACTGGTAGGCAGGGTAGGGAGGATGGTACTGCTAGCTACAGGGATACAGGGATAGGACAATGGACTAGAGGTTGGTACTGGTAGGCAGGGTAGGGAGGATGGTACTGCCAGCTACAAGGATACAGGGATAGGACAATAGACTAGAGGTTGGTACTGGTAGGCATGGTAGGGAGGATGGTACTGCCAGCTACAGGGATAAAGGGATAGTACAATGGACTAGAGGTTGGTACTGGTAGGCAGGGTAGGGAGGATGGTACTGCCAGCTACAGGAATACAGGGATAGGACTATGGACTAGAGGTTGGTATTGGTAGGCAGGGTAGGGAGGATGGTACTGCCAGCTACAAGGATACAGGGACAGGACAATGGACTAGAGGTTGGTACTGGTAGGCAGGGTAGGGAGGATGGTACTGCCAGCTACAAGGATACAGGGATAGGACAATGGACAATTACCATAAACAAAATCACCATTAGTGTAGATAAAATATTTTGTAGATAAGTTTAGAAACTGCTACTTTGTACCCTAAGACATAATATTATATTTTTTCAAATCAAAATAGTAAATATATCTTACATTTGCCTATTCCTATAACCATGAAGATAAGCACTAGGGGTAGGATTTAAAATGTATGTTGCAAAGAACAAATAAATTCACACTTTTCAATGAAATTTACTTTAATTTTTAACAACTTATTGGATTTTTAATAAATGACAAGAATGTACTTTATAGCCCTTTCTCTAAGATTTAATTGAAAACTATAACTACAGGTTTATATTTCTAGCTTTTTTAAAAGATAACTTTCTTTAGAGTTTCAACAATGAATTTCTACGCGTTGTTTTGAAAACAACAGAATGTAAATCAAAATAATGGTCAGTACGTTCATCCATGGTCAGGGGATTTGAGGGGGTAAAGTCATAAAGAGGGGGGGGGGGGTATTGTTATATTAGCCAACTGGGAGCAGGATATGAGAGAATCTTTCACAATATCCACGTATTTAATATATATTATTCTTTTGGAAAGCTTATAAAGTGCACATAAAAATGGACGTCATGCTGGACTACCATTGGTCTATTAAAATTAATACTGACTTGCCATGGTAATTTAGTCTGTGTATTGGCCTATCATTGGTCATTTTTTATTAGGCTCTATAAGCTGCTTCCATTCGCTCAGGTAATATTTTGAACTATCTCTGACCTTGAGAATTGTACAATATTTACATTTATGAAAATTATGCAGGTTGACAATGACAATACTTCGAGCAAATATGGGATCAATATTGAAAAACAAAATAAGCCCTTTAGACATGGTCAAGGTCTTTTTAACAAGCTTTAGACTTTATTGTGCTTATTAAAAAGGGGATAAATTCAAAAAAACTTTTGGCCGAAAAATTCCAAATGTCGTTTATCAGAATAATGAACTAAATTTTCATGACGTCATTCGAGATACTTTTGCCAAAAGATTTTAAATGTATCCAGTTGTTTATAGGCCCTATAAAGAGCTTTATGTAACAACGCATGAGACTGAAAAAGCAGTAACAAATTAATTTACTAGAAATAAAACGCGTAAAATTAGTTTTTTGTCGCGCATTACGTGAACTGCGAGACTGTTGTGATTTTCTTGTTATGGCTATATATTATTGTACGCCCTTTTTAAAAAGGTTATGATAAAAACATAGCCTGCATTTTCAGTTATTAGGGTCATGAAGCAGATAAAAAGTTGTAGAAAAAACACCTCTACCCTTATCGAAAGGGGCATTCCTTGTTTTTCCGACTTAATCCCTACACATGCAAATATGGATGGATCTGAAGTGATATAGGAAAACTAAAAGTTTTACTCCAATATTCAATATGTATTGTGTAATATGTTTCATATTTGTCCCTAGGGGGGGGGGGGTGATAGGTACACCCTTTCCCTTACCCAATGATAATACAACAATTTAAGGGAAGTATTATTGTTGGTAAGGAGAAGTACAAAATTATTTAAAGACCTCCCCCCCCCTTGAAGATATCAGATATGACAAAAAGATAAAAATATCTAAGACGCCTTAATTTATTAAATTCTATAATATATTTTTGTTGGGGTACTTTAAATTTGGCTTAAATGTAAGCAGTAAATATAAAAAATAATTTATCTTTATAGTTGATTGAAATATATTTACATCTTTGCATCTATGACCGTTTACAGACTTGTTTCATCTTAGACAGACCTGAAAGAAAATGTAATTATTGAGTATGTAATGTATAGGGGAAACTGTTAATAAATTGGCATTGATCCGGGATCTTAGGTATACAACAATTGGAAGCAGCTTATAGTGCCCTTAAAAAATGACGTCATACTGGCCTACCAATGGTCAATTAAAATGTATACTGGCCTGCCAATGGTCAATTAAAACATATACTGGCCTACCAATGGTCAATTATAATGTAAACTGGCCTACCAATGGTCAATTAAAATGTATACTGGCCTACTATTAGTCAATTAAAATGTATACTGGCCTACTAACGGTAAATAAAAATGTATACTGGCCTACCAATGGTCAATTGAAATGTAAACTGGCCTACCAATGGTTAATTAAAATGTAAACTGGCCTACCAATGGTCTATTAAAATGTATACTGGCCTACCAACGTTCAATTAAAATGTATACTGGCCTACCAATGGTAAATTCAAAAGTATACTGGCCTACCAATGGTCAATTAAAATGTATACTGGCCTACCAATGGTCAATTAAAATGTATACTGGCCTACCATTAGTCATTTAAAATGTATACTTGCCTACCAATGGTCAATTAAAATGTATACTGGCCTACCATTGGTCAATTAAAATGTATACTGGCCTTCCAATGGTCAATTAAAATTTATACTTGCATGTCAATTAAAATGTGAACTGGCCTACGAATGGTTAATTAAAATGTATACTGGCCTGCCATTGGTAATTTAGTCCGTGTATAAGCCTATCATTGGTCATTTGTATTGTATGACGTCTTATTTTATGCACTATAGGCTGATTTAAAAATTAGTTATCCAAAGTTTGCAATTTTTTTGGGGGGGGGGCGATTATGTGTTGTAGATAGATTTATCTACCATGTTTATTTCCCTCCCTGGCTAGTTCCCCACCCATCCATCCAATACTCATTATTTCTGATATATTATCTGATACATATATTCACTATGCTCCCTCCTCTACCCAACAAAACTAATTACTTTAGTGTTTCAACAATAACACTAATATTGAATTTAGAAGTTTTACAAGCCAGTAATTTTCTAAAGAAGGATATTTTATTCTAAGAAAAACTCTTTTTGCAGTAAAAAATTTGCAATTTTCTTTCGGATATTGCACTATTTTCTGTTATCATACATCCACATAAAAATCCAGGTTTACTTGCGGTTTTGATTGGACATTATTACTTTTGCTCTCAGCTTTATGGATGCTTCCAGTCCCATGTATGTTACAAACAGGGTTACCAACTTATATTGGATGCTTCTAGTCCCATGTATGTTACAAACAGGGTTACCAACTTATATTGGATGCTTCTAGTCCCATGTATGTTACAAACAGGGTTACCAACTTATATTGGATGCTTCTAGTCCCATGTATGTTACAAACAGGGTTACCAACTTTCTGGATGATTCAAGTCCCATATTTGTTACAAACAGGGTTACCAACTTATTTTGGATGCTTCTAGCTCCATGTATGTTACAAACAGGGTTACCAACATATATTGGATGCTACCAGTCCAATGTATGTTACAAACAGGGTGACCAAATTATATTGGATGCTTCTAGTCCCATGTATGTTATAAACACGGTTACCAACTTATATTGGATGCTACCAGTCCAATGTATGTTACTGACAGGGTTAGCAACTTATATTGGATGATTCCAGTCTCATTCATGTTAAATTTGTTACAATCAGGGTTGCCAACTTATATTGGATGCTTCTAGTCCTATGTATGTTACAAACAGGGTTACCAACTTTCTGGATGATTCAAGTCCCAATTTGTTACAATCAGAGTTACCAACAGTATGGATATAACCTGTCCCTTGTATCTTACAAACAGGGTTACCAACTTTCTGGATGATTGCAGTCTCTTTTATGTTAATAACAGGGTTATTGACTCTGTGTATGCTATGCTCGAAGACCTCTGTATAATCCAGTGTTATCAACTTTACCGTTGCTTCCAGACCCAGTTCCATGCATTCATTATCAGAAATAAATACATCTCTTATTTGATTTCGGCAACCCTGTTTAGAAATATAATTATGGATTTCGTGCATATGGTTAAGGTAAGCCATACACACGCATGCATATTTGCCTCTCTAGCTCGTGGTGGTAGCAAGGATTTATCTGTCAGAAATAGAATAAATATACAGGGATATAAAGGAATAAGCCAATGGCCGATAAATATATGTACATCCCCAATGATGACCTACAAAATTACCCCTTCTGTAGTTTAAAATTAATGGTTAATGTTTGAACACTTATCCTAATAAACCAATCAATTAAAAGTCCCTAAAGTTGTTAAGCCAACGAATAAAAAAACCTTATTATAAAACTTTGGGGACTAGTGTAATAAACAGCCCTTTGTCCAATCTCTCTCTCTGGAATAAATATATATGTGTGCAGGAAATATGTTTTCTTTCAATATTTTTTTATTAGAAAAAATATTGTGTAACATAAAATATCAAGGATAAATTTTCTTTTTGCTAAAGCTGAAATTTTGAGTCAACGAATATGCTAACGTAGTTTAAATACTTTGGGAAAGAGTACAATCTACCAGGGAGGGCGTTGACATTGGGCTGTTTATTACACCAGTCCCCAAAGTTTTTATATAATATTTTCTTATTCGTTGGCTTAACAACTTTGGGGACTTTTTATTGGTTTGTTTATTAAGTTTAGTGTTTCAACACTAACAAGGGATAATTTTGTGTATATTTATTTGGAATGTACATCAATTTATCGACCATTCGACCATTGTCTTATCCCTTTAGTTCCCTGGATTATACTGGCTTTGTTGACTACTAAGCCAGACCAACAGGCTCATAAACAACTTCTGGAAAATATGAATTATTATTATTATATTTGAATAAAAAAATAGAAGGGGAAGGGGTTAAATAAATGTCTCCATCCCGAGGACCCAATGTAAACCTTTAATTGAGTCTTTAAAAATCAAACAATAGCGTCGGAAATATCAGCAAAGTCGCAAAAAAGAAAGTAAATTTGCTAGCAGACAAAAAAATCCCTAACAGGGGAATCCAGGTAGTTGTCTGGTTATACATCTATATTAATAGATTTATTATTATTTAGGTTTCTGCCTTATATCATGCCTGCTGGAGAGGAAGGAGAAGGTGCTGTAGATCTGTCCACCCTCCGAACATTCAGGGTGCTCAGGCCTCTCAAATTGGTCTCTGGTGTACCAAGTAAGTACTTATTTATAGTTAGGTAGCTAGATTAAGGTAAATTATATTTTTTTTAATCTGTCATAGTTGTTAATGGCATCGTATTACAAAGCTTTTCGTGGATATTAAAATGTACAATTATAAGATAAAAACCTTGTTAAATTATTGGTTAAATTTATGTATATTTCTGATTTATTTTTGAATATAAAGCAAAAATATTTCTTGATTGAAATAAAGATCTCGAAAATGGCCGAAACAAATCTGCTGTGCTGTTTATAAAAATGTATTAAATATGTCATGGTGTTTCAAGCTTCTTTCTTGCCTCCTAGTAAACACCCCTAGTGGCTAGGGGATCAACCACTATTACAATAGGTATAAATGTCGGCTGTGCCCTTAGCATCTAGGAGCTTTATATTGGTTTGGAAAAAAAAACTAAAACCATCGTAAAATGAAATAGCCTAAAATCATCCAGGTGCCTGTGCTGCGAAGCTTACCTAAAATGAAGAACGCAATCGGCTAAGTAGTTATCGAAATCTTAAGTTACAAAAAAAACTTTACTACCTTGTATAATAGGTTAGAAATAATATAGATTTATGTTACCCAGATATCTACACTTTATAAAGCCAGTGTTCCAATATTTGAAATCCTTTCATTGTTTTTAGATCCACATTGTTGAAAGTGGATTTTAATCCAATTTTATGTCTTCATAATGTAAAGGTGGAACTGCGAAGTAGACACATTTATTAAAGTAACAGGATGTTTGTGTGTCTGTCTGTTTGTTTGTAGCGAAGGATCTCGCTAACCGCTGAACCGATCGGGTTCTCCTTTACAGGGTAGCTTCTCATAGATCCCGGGAAGGTTTACAACTATTTTCTGGGGGGGGTGGGAGACCCCCAACCCCCCAAAAAAAATGAAAAATACCCCCGCCCAACAAAAAAATCTAAAATACGAAAAATTGGTTTGATCAAACCTCTTGGGGCAAAGCCCCTAGAGGCTAGGGGCGAAGCCGCTAGTCCTTTATATAAAGTAGTAAGGTTTTAGCTTAATATTTTTATAACTACTAGCCCGATTGAGTTCTTCATTTTTGGGAAATTTCCCATTAGTTCCGGGTTGGTTTTAGGCTGCTGTAGTTAAAGAATAAAATAGCTCTGGGTGGTTTAAGGCTACTTTCTAAACTTCACTAGCCCTGCGAATACAGAGGCCCGCCCCTATATGCCGGGGACGCATCCGCTAATAAAAAATAGAAAAAAGGTGTTCTATTATTCAAAATCTATCATCGCAAAAATTTAAATTAAAATACGGTAACAAATGTTTTGGAAGATTTTTTAAAAGAGCATTTTCTGTTTTTATTGAAGCTTTTTATAGGGCATATAAGAAAAGACGTCATACTGACCTACATTTGGTACTTTAGTATGTGTATTGGCCTATCATTGGTCACTTGTATTTTATGACCTAATTTTTTTCATAGGCACTTTAAAGATCTTCGTTTTTATTGGAAATTTAGCTGAAAATTACACACCAGTTACACATTTATCGTGGTATTTATTTTGTATTTCTTTCTCTAAAGAAAGATTAAAAGGTTGGCCTTGACAAATCTGGACAAATTTTTCTCGCGAGCATTCCAACAATATGGCGACATTGAAATTTGCAACGTTCATACTTACATAAATAACTTAAAGTGTGCTACATATTTATTTCATTTCTAGCATTTCTAGGTTGGGTCGGGTGGTAAAAAAAATAGCCTTATGCCACCCAAAGACATTAATAACGCTCCCCTGCGATCAGTATTTTCTGAGATATTAAGCTATTAAGACATAAAAACATTATTACCTTATATTATCAATCAAACTACACTAAAGTCCTAGAAGTTGTTAGGCCAACGAACACGAAAAAGTTCTTATTTAAAACTTTGGGGACTAGTGTAATAAAAACCCATTGTCCCCTCTCTCTCTGCCAATGTCTCTCCGCTCTATCTGTACACTACACATAGTACATACTTTGTATAGAAAAGAAAAGTTAAAGAAAGTTTTGTGAAATAATTAGATATTTACACTACATTAGTTACTAATTTGGTAACATTATTTCTACATTTATTCTATGCAGGAATAAAGGTTTTAGTTGAAAATAAACATTTTGCTAAATGAATAAACAGACTATTAATGCATAAGTCTAATCAAATTTTTTTTAAAATTATTGCAAAACTGTTTAAGGACATACTTACATTTTTGAGACTTGATTATAGAAATGTTTCGCTTATAACATTTTACCTGGATGGATCGTAAACCCTTACGTTTTGCCTAGTTTCAAGCAAAAACATAAAAATAATTTTTTTATATAAAAAAAAATAGTCGGGAGTCGTAATAAATGTTTAATATTAACCTTTGTAATACAGGCATATAAGAGAGTATAATGTACCTAATATACTTATATATTAGGTAATAAAGGTTGCACAGTTCATAGGTACAATAGCCAGAATTATATATAAGATTAACAACAACAAAAATTTAAGCAATTCAAAACGTTATTCTGAAGCCGAATAGAAATCAGATGATTTTAATTTTGTTTGGATACAGTGTTAATTTATGTTCTGGCTTATGAACTAAATATTTCCAAATTTCTTATGAAACCTTTATTGCTGAAAATACACCTGATATGAATATTATCATCTTTATATGGTATGTGTGTGTTTGTGTGTGTGTGTGTGTGTGTGTGTGTGACCTAAATTCTAACTATAGTCCTTGTCTAACTCTTTCTCTCTGTCTTTGCATTTTAATTTTACATCTTGAAAATTGTCTAAGTTTTTCATTTTTTAAAAGTTTGTTTTACAAGTCTTATTTTAAGTTATTTTGTCTAATAAAGTCTAGAATGTAAAGTAGAGTGATGTATGTTTGTCAAAAAGATCTGAAACATCTTGGCAAAGTTTGCTTTGGTATTTAAATAACTAACCCCGACACTCCTGGATTCTAGGAATTTCCCCCCCCTTAAATTCAATAATTTCATTGGTTAGTGATATTTGAACTGTGATAGTATAAATATAACTCTTTCAAATAATGTCACTCATAGGACATAGCAGTGGTAAATACTATTATCCTATTGGTCTGATTTTTTTAATACTGATTCCTAGGACAACAAAGTTCTATTTTAAAATCGAAGCATCTCTATAATAAAGTCCTAAAATGTAAATATGTCCTTAAATACTATCCTGTATTTAATTGTTTTTCAACAAATTTACTTACAATTTTGTTTCGAGTCGACTTATTCATAGTTATTATGCTTATTCAGTTCTGACACTCTGTTAATGTGCATTTGTCCTATCGTTTTAGAGCTTCGCTTTTATGTATGTTGTCATCCTTGCTTTTCTGCTGTTGACACAAATATTAAAAGAATACTTAGGACACGTTGTTGAAAAACCACAACAACAAAAAAGTATGAGGAAGCGTATATCCAAGTTTAAATCCACATACATAGATGTACATACATACTACATACACACAATTTTACAAAATACAGAAAGTAAAACTGGCCTTGGGATTAACCGGCATTGCTTAATTTTATAGGTAGGTCACAAGCCAACTTGACCGTAGCAATTTTTTAATGAAAAAATAAAATTATCTGCTATTGGAGAGTATTTTAAAGAAATTTAAAATTATATCTTTTTCCATATATATAGTGAAGCTCTATATAGTGCCTATAAAAAAAACTGACGTCATACAATACAATAACCACACACAGACTAAATTACCAATGGCAGGCCAGTATAAATTTTAATTGACCAATGGTAGGACAGTATGCCATAATTTTTTATGGGTACTATAAAAATAAAATTTAAAAAGAATTATTGTGGAAAGCATAGAACAGCAATTGACACAGGCATATATTTCTCAAAGATGCAGAAAATAAGATTGTATATTCTCCCCCCGGTCCTCCATCCATTATTCTTTGCTCCATATTTACTACAGCCACCAAGCTCACATATGTCATTTAACACAGCATTTTCATATATGTTTTATGACATATGAACTACATTTATAAAAGCGAGGCTTTTCTATAATTAGGGTAAGTCCGTCCGTCCGGGACAGTTAGCTCTTTTCGTTAATTTAAACAGGTTAGAATTGTCCTATCGATTTCAAACTTTGCATGATGATTCTAGAAAGGTCGTACGTCCATTTAAAACATATTAATTATTTTCTTTTTAACAACAATTTTGTTACGTTATTATCCTATTCATCAGATTTTTAAAGAAATATGACTATATATATGGAAAAAATACTACTATAATTTAGAATAACAATACTGAATGAAAATGCGAGAAAAACGACATAAAAAAGTTTTCTTTAAAATAAAATCGAATATCCATAGCTATCCTTATATAAAAGTAACAGGATGTCTATACGTTTGTGTATCTGTTTTTACCAAAGGATCTTATTTTAACTGCTTAACCGATATGGTTCTCGTTTACAATGTAGCTTCCCATAGGTCCTTGGAAGGTTTATAATTATTTTAGGGGATTGCACTACTCCCAAGAGAAATTGCCCCTAGAAAAATACGACCCCTAGGCCTCTAGGGGCGTAGTCGCTAGTGTAAAATATAATATGTTAAGGAAAAGTGCAGACAAAAGTTGTATAATTATATTTGTGATATTATCCTATCCTATTTTCTTCTTACCACCGACTATTCTTTATACCAGGAAGGGAGGGGACATTGGGATGGTTATTACGCTAGTCCCCAAAGTTTTATAATTACGTTTCCTTATTCATTGGCTTAACAACTTTGGAGACTTTTACAAAATGTTGATTGGTTGGTTTAATAAGCTGAGTGTTCAAACGTTTAAACCACCAATTTTATTCTACACATGGGGTAATTTGTTGTATCACTATTAGGGATGTACATCAATTCAAGTCTATCTGAAAATTTAAGGTTTAAAATTGTACTTATGTCCTTTTGCTAGAATACATTTCTACTTAGTTGGTATAGTTTTGAGACAAAAAAAAAATTATTTCTAATTTCAAATAAGTTCATTTAGATCAATTAAAATTCTTTAAATTTAAAAATAGAATAAAAGATAATTTATGCAAAATTTACAAACAATATTACATACATACAGACAGAGTGGTGGATGTGAAGCTTTACAGAGCAGTCGAGCATGTAAAAAAAAATGTCCTAATACTCTGCAGGGGTAAAAAATAATTGTTCACTTAATATATTTTATATCAGGGAGGGAGGGGATATTGGGCTGTTATTTCTCTAGTCTCCAAAGTCTTATAATAACATTGGCTCATTTGTTGGCTTTACAAAATTAGGACCATTTTATTTAATTTTGACTTATTTATGTGTCCAAAGGTTTAAACCACTTATTGTAATCTACAGAAGGGTTAATTTTGTGTATCATCATGTGGGATATACATTAATTTATCTGACACTTTCTTATCCCTTTAGATTCCTGATTTTATATTATTATACATTGACATACATCTCAGTTAATAGGGAATACTGGTAAACTATGGATTAGGGATATTGCACCCAATAAAAAATTCTTTCCAGTAAGGATTTAAAACCGATGGATTAGAACCAGTTCTCAGCCATACTGAAAAAAACATGTATAGCATCGAATTACAAAGAATTTTCCATGGACATGAAAATTATAATCATAAAATTAATTCCAGTTTTGTTAACCTGGTACTTCGGTCCATCGGGGCTAACAAAACTGGATTTAATCTTAATTTTCATTTCAATATCCGCAGAAAGCTGTCTAGAATACGATGTGTTTAATAATGATGACCTATGTACGATATCATAAAATAGTTTTGGTGAACTAACTATTATTTTCTATAAAAATAAAGTAGGCAAAATTGTTTTATTTATGTGCCATATTCCCTTCCCTGGTTGAACCAGTTTCTGGAGCACAATTGGATACATTGTTATCTTTATGTGGCATATCCCAGTCCCTGGTTGAACCAGTTTCTTGAGGACAATTGGATAAATTGTTATCTTTATGTGACATATCCCCCCTGTCCCTGGGTGAACCAGTTTCTTGAGCACAATTGGATACATTGTTATCTAATTATACAATATCTTCTTTCATTCATATATTTTTTATTATTTCCCAGAAATTTTAGGGCATAAGGCAATGAACGATAAAGTTATATACATTCCCAATGATTATGAACAAAATTATCCTTTTTATGTAGCTTCACATAAACCATTTGAAGGTTTATAACTATTTTTGGAAAGGTCACCACAACCATCCCAAAAAAGGCCCTTAAAAAATAACATTCCCAAAAAATTTCTCAAGTGCCCCTAATGGCGTGGCCGCTATAGAATTCCATATAATAAAATGGCATTGTTATTAAATTAGTTTAAATCAGATCAGAATTGAAAAATATTAATAGGTCTAAATGGTCACAAAGTAAATAAAATATTTATATTCTTATACAGTTTTGTATAAAACAAAATTTTTAGTTTATTAATACTTCGCTAATTATATAAATGTTTTTGTTACTATTGGACTTCACTGTCTTTGTTTCAAAATACTTGAAAAAGAATAAATTATAATGAATTATAACAGACTTAATAAAAGTAAAACAAGAATGACACCATCCATAAAAGTAAAGCCTTGAAATAGATGGACAAACGAACATTAATAATTGTAGAGTGTCAGAACTGAAAAAGTAGTATATATAAGTATAAGTATTAACAAAATTGTAAGTAAATTTTTTCAAAACTGATTAAATACAGAATATTATTTGAGGACATACTTACATTTATAGGACTTGATTATATAAATACTTTGCTTATTAATTTGTATCTTGTTGTAATAGGAATCAGTATGCATAAAATCAAACGAATAAGATAATTAAGTCCCATAAAAAAATTTTGTTAAAAAGGTTAAAAAGCAACATATGTAGACGTACAGACTTTCTGGTAACGATTATAGGGTGGCTTCGATTCCTAAAACGTACCTCATTGTTATATGAATCATCATGCAAAGTTTAAATTGATAGGACAGTTTGAATTAACGAAAAATAATAACAGTACCGGACGGCAGGATCGACCCTTATTATAGAAAATGTTTTTTATTTCTTATGATGAAGAAAACATGGTATAATGAAAATATAAATTATTCCATACAGAAACTCAGTTTCTTGTTTGACCTACAATAATTTATGTTTTATGTTAGCGATCTTATAATTTTATTAAGAAAGTAATATAATTTCAAGTATGGCTTCGAAACCGATTAATATCCGTCGGATTAGAGCCGGTTCTCAGCGTGGCTGAAAAATCATGTATAGCATCAAATTACATACAATTTTCCACGGATATTAAAAAAAAACATTTTATTAATTCCAGTTTAGTTGTAATTTTTCATATTAATATCTGCGGAAAGCTGTCTATAATACGATGCGATAAATTGCTATTATGCACGGTATATTTTATGTTTTAATATTGATAAGGCTTTAGAAGTCATTTAAACTATTAAAAACCACGTCAAGTAAAAGAGTATCTACTTTTTATTACAATTACAATTAATACAAAGGAGGAGGAAATGCCTGTACCCATAAAAAGAGCAACTCTTTACCTGTGTTTAGAAATATAAAATAGGAAAGTAGATCAGAAGTTGTTTTTCTTAAATACACAAAGGTGAAAACGAGTTCTCCATGTTAGGGAGGCATCTCATAGGTCGTAGAATGGTTTTAAAACTACTTTTGTAAGCCACGAGATGTCGCAGGCACGGGCTAACAAAGTTGGTTTTAATTTTATGAGTGTACATTTTTATATTCGTAGAAAACTGGATGTAATACGATATGATACATGACTTTTCAGTTTGGCTTAGAACCGGTTTATTCATATTAATAATCAGTTTTGAAGCCATACTTGAAATATTTTTCTTAAATTCTTATTACCTTCATATAATGAATTTATTTTTGTTTAGGTTTACAGGTTGTGATGAGCTCAATCGGTAAAGCCATCGGCCCCCTAGTCAACATTGCCTTACTCTTGTTCTTTGCCGTCCTCATATTCGCCATTATTGGCCTCGAGTTCTACGCGGGAGCTCTCAACAAAACCTGCTACAGTCTCGATAATTTAGGTAAGATTATAGCTTATAAATAAGTTTCAAAGCCGAAGTTCCTATAAAAAATGACGTCATACTGGCCTACCATTAGCCAATGAAAATGTATGCTGGCCTGCCATTGGTAAATTAGTCTGTGTAATGGCCAATCATTGGTCATTTGTATTGTGTGCTACATTTTTTATAGGCACTATAGAGAGCTCATATTCGGTTATTTTTTATTTGAAAAAATATCATAACGTTTATCACTGATTTTTGAATGATAGTGAAATTTTTACAGCAAGACCGAGGGAAAAAAGGGTTCTATATATTTCTTTAACTTTTTGTTCAATATTCATCGATTTTAAGCTCATTTTAGAGAGGTATATCGTTACCAAACTTGTTTTGGTAATAAGTTAATTTCTAGATGTTTAAGGTATATCTTTACGCAAAATGTTTTTAATATTGAAAAGGCATCAGTCATCATAAATACTAATCTTGTTGGTGTATGTTTATCTTAAAAAGTTTGCAAAAAATGGATAAATTTCTGTTTACTAAAAAGTAAAGATTTCTTTTTATGTTTTATTAGCTGGTTGAATATTATGCACATATTTTGAGGAAAAATATTAATTTTATATGTAAACATAACATTGTGTGCGCATATAATTTCTTAATATTATACAGGGTGTCACATCTACTGTTTTCTTCCGTAATATTACGGAAAAAAATCCATAAAACAAATTGGTCAAAATCAAGGAAGCTGAAAAAATGACGTTATACAATACAAATTACTAATGATTGGCCATACACAGACTAAATTGCCAATGGTAGGCCAGTATACACTTTAATTCACCAATGGTAGGCCAGTAGGACGTCATTTATATAGGCACTATAAAAAGCTTAACATCAAGTTTATTTTGCTTTTTTTGTGTTTTAATTGGACTTTTAAAGGGTTTGAAGGGTCTTCTTGTAGAATATAAACTTTCTTATGGACTACATCCATAAAAGCGAAGGACAAATGAACATTAAAACTTGTAGAGTGTCGAAAATGAAAAGCAAAATATAAATATATTATATGTATAATCATAATTGTAAGTAAATTCGTTGCAAAACTGCTAAAATACAGGATACTGTTTAAGGATATACTTACATTTTTAAGACTTGATTATAGAGATGCTTCGCTTATAACATTGTATCTTGTTGTCATAAGAATCAGTTTTCCAAAAATCAGATGAATAGGATAATTACATCACAAAAACAAGGTCAAAAATCAACATGTTTTAAATGAAAGTACGGACATTCTGGTAACGATTATAGAATTGCTTCACTTTCTAAATCGTACCTAACTGTTATTGGAATCATCATGCAAAGGTCGAAATCTATAATACAATTAAAACATGTCTAAATTAATGAAAATTAACCTAATCTTTACGGACGGACGGACCAACCATAATTGTGGGAAAGCTTCACTTTTAAAAATGAAATCATCTGAGACAGCTTTATTAAAAAGAGACTTAATAATTGGGACACCCTGTTGAAGGTAAAACAATTGTTGCGTGATATTTAGTGTGTACTAAAATGTACAATAAACAAGTATAATATGAAGACAATGGATTTTATTTAATTATAAATAACAATCGGCTTCGCCCCTAGAAGACTGTATGGTAACTTGAAGTGGGGTGGGGAAAGGAGAAGATCGACTCCATAAAAGGTCTTATTTTCAATTCTAGTTTTTTTTCAAGGGATGATTTCTCTTGGCAGGCTCATTTTATCCTCCCCAAAATAGGACCTATGAGGAGCTACTTTGTAAAGAAGAACCATATCGGTCGAGCGGTTAGCGAATTCCTTTGATAAAGACAGACATGCATCCTGTTACTTTTATATAAGGGTATACTATATAAGCTTCATCTTATTTGAAGAATAATTGAACCCGGTATTAGTGTCGGACAAATTATCTTAGTGACGAAAAAAAAATAGGATGTGTCGATACTACTAGGATTTTTAAGAATTGTTAATAAAGGCCTGAAATCAAGATTTTTTGTGCTTTTAAAAAATATTAAAAATATTTCTAAAAATTCTACATTATTTTTGCTCACTTTTAAAAAACAAAATCAACTTTTTTTTATTTTTTTTTATAAAATTATCTTTCAAAATTGAAATAAGATCTATCAGCTGATATTGTACTTCTTACATAACTCAAGAGTTGACTTACAATGTGTAAATATTTTATAAATTATTTAGCAAAATAATAAAAAACCTATATGTAATTTCGTGATTAATAATTGGCTTAATCTTACATTAAACATTGAATGATTTTAAATAATTTTCAAATATTTGCTTTTATAATTATACTTATTTTATAAACCCCTCATAAGTTAGCGCAAAATGCTATATATTTTATCACATATGAGCTATTTTTTAAGCCAGCTTTTTGGTCAAAATTTCAAACCAATAACAATTAAATCAAAAGATATTAGGTTAAAACTATATATAAACGAGAGTAAAGAAATAAGATATTGCTATCAACAACAACAAAAAAGGGTTTTGTCTAGTTTTTGGTAAAAATAACGCATATTTATCATTTTAAATTAAAGCTATCTTTTCAAGATTACATCTATAAATTCGTCTGTATTTTGTAACTTATACCTGTTACCATGAAAAATCAATTGATTTTCCATAATAATTTTATTTCTATATTAAATTTAGAGACAGCTAATTTTTCTTTAAATATAATGAGATGTTTATCAGAAATTTTTAATTAAGCATAATAATGTATATATAAAAAAGACAATTACGAATAAAAACAAAACAATTAATTATTAGATTATTTATATCAATAAATTTAACGGAATTTGAACGTAATTGTTAAAAAAGCTAGCCTAAACAGTTTTGCCATTAAAAAATAACCTTCTTTATGAATGGTACATTCTAACAAGGGTAATGATATCCAGTAGAGCAACATATTTAACAAATATGTCTTTAAATAATCAGTCTATTTAACAAATATCTTTTTAAAATGCATAAGTTATATTACCTCTCACAAGATTGTTTAGTCCTTTGACACTGTACATAATTATTATTTGATTGATCTATCCTTAATTTTTATTCATATTCAATTTTATTGTTTGTATATAAATATTTAATACCTGTATTATAATACGGTTATTATTTTTTTTTGCTATGTTTTTATAAAATAAATATTTAAGCAAATGTTACCAATTCTTATAATTATCTGGCATTGAAAAGAATTACTTTCATTCGGTTGCTAAAAAGAGGAGAGAAAGAAATGTATTGAGTCAGATAGTAGCCTTAACCTGTACAGCTTTACATTTATTTCATAGATAAATTGAAATTAGATAAAATTATTAATTGATTTTAGATTATTAAACAAGACATGTTAGAATTATCCTATCAATTTCAAACTCTTCATGATGATTCCTATGACAGTTAGGTATAATTTAGAAAGCAACTCTATCATTGTTAACAGAAAGTCAGTACGTCCATTTAAAACATGCTTTGTGTGTTTTTTTTGGCTGCTATTGAAGAAAGACAACTGAGATTTTTAGTGAAAATGTCTTTTAAGGGGTGTTTTAATGTATTTTTTTACAGTAGCTTTTGATGGATTATTTTAGGTTAGGTTAGGTGATTGCCCTGCAGGGTTAGGAAAATGGCCCTGCATGGATAGAGCAGTGGCTAGAAATAGGATAAAATCTACTGTGAAAATACCAAGAAACGTCCCTTAAGAGGCATTGTCATGAAAGG
This sequence comes from Acartia tonsa, assembly GCF_053477335.1. Taxonomy (NCBI): domain Eukaryota; kingdom Metazoa; phylum Arthropoda; class Copepoda; order Calanoida; family Acartiidae; genus Acartia; species Acartia tonsa. Next base: position 51,205,670 of record NC_137263.1, on the reverse strand, counting down.
GACTATACCCAAGATATATGTGCATCTACTTAACGACTTCCAAAATTTGAGGGTGCCCTCAAGTAATCACCCCTTCCCCCCCCCCCTGCATCTACTCTATACATTATTTTGTCTGTCTGACTGTCGGTCATGCTTAAAAAACCTTATTGTTGGAGAAATGTTATTTTCATGACTGCTTTTTTAGATAGCCAGCTGTAAGTTTTAGTCAAGATACCTTATATTTATACAGATCTGCTCCATATATTTATTGTCTGTCTGTCTGACAGATATACTTAAAAGGACAATTTAGTTTTAAAAGAAAAAAATTTAAAAAATGTTGGTGGTTTTTTTCTAAGCGCGTGAGGGTGCAGGTACCCTATCCTAAAATAGTTATAAACCTTCCCATGACCTATGACCTATGTCCCTGCAAAGGAGAAGCATATTAGTTAGGAAGATCCTTCCATATAAATAGACACACACACACAAACATTCTTTTACTTTGACATAAGGATTAGCATTTTGTTACTGTATCCTATTACTAGCGGCTACGCCTTAGAGGCCTCTTGGGGCACTTGAGGAGGAGAGAGTCCAATTTAATAAACCAATTCATTTTTCTAGATTTTAAAAGAAAAAGACAAACAAACAAACAAAGAGACAGACAAACAGACATCCTGTTACTTTATTATATCCTATTATATAAATTAGTAAGCTAAGCTTTTTTTGACTGTAGCAACGGATCTTGTTAACCGCTGAACCTAAAGGGTTCTTCTTTACAGTGAAGCTTATTATAGGTATAGAGAAGTTTATAACTATTTAGGAAGAGGGCTCTCCACTCTCCAAAAAAAATAACACCTAGAAAAAAGTACCATCTCCGCAATTTTACTTCTTTGTTTTAAAACTTAAATTGAAAATTGGAAGAATGAACTTTCCCCCTTACCACCCTAAAAGCTTCTAGTGATGTTACTGCTAGTGATAATATATTATAGTTTTTATCAACATAATATGCGGATTTTAAGAAAAATTTAATCAAATATGCGGACTTTTTTCAACCTTTTTTTGACAACATTTATTAGACATATTAGAATTATACTATTGATTTCAAATTTTGCACGGAAGTATGTCCTTTTACTGTATGCTATATTTACGCAATTTTGCAACAAATTTATGTGCAATTTCATTTAGACTTCAAAATTAATATTCTGCTTATTAAGTTCTGACACTCTAGCTATTGTGCGTTTGTTCTACCTTCTGATTTTTGTGCTTCGTTTTTATGGATGTTGTCATCCTTGTCTAGAAAATACAAATTAATTAATCTATGGTAGAAAGTACAGAGAGTATAAATTATTTCCTACATTTTCTTTATCAATTATCAATCACCTCTATTATCCATCTCTTTTTTAGGGGTTACCTTTCCCACCTCCCCTCTAATCCCTCGTTTTTAGTTACGTCACTAAGATGATTTGTCCGACACTAATACTGTGTTCGAATAATTAGTTACTTTGTTTTTTTAGACGAATATTTCTTATTATATATTTCTTATTTTAATCCTTTAGCTTATTAAAAAGTTTCGTAACAAAGATACATAACAAATAATACTGTTTGAGGTCTGATTTTCAGACTGTATTTTCAACTTCTAAATCAACCCCCCCCCCCCTTCCTTCATCCTAAACAACGTAATCAAATAGCTTTTTTCCAAAATGTTTTGATTTTATTTTGTTTCGTTTTGGCCAATTTTCTAAGTATCTATAGTACGTTTCTTGCTTTATTTATTTAACATAAACCTTTCAAAGCTAAGCATGAAAAAAGACGATTTTTAAGTTGTTATCAAAAATTTGTTTTAATATTTTGACAACTAAAGGCATTGGGTTGAATTAATTTTTGTGCATATTAAAATTTGGCCTAGATTTAAACTCAATACGTGGTAAATTAGAGAATAAAAGGATGAGAAAGAAAGAGAGAGAGTGTGTGATTGTGTGTGTGTGGATGTGTGTGTGCGTGTGTGAGTGTGTATATATGTCTGTGTGTGTGTATGTGTGTGTGTATGTGTGTGTGTGTATGAGTTTAAAGAGAATAAAAGAGAAAGGGTTGAATAGAGAAATTTACCATGGAACTTTAACAACCATTCAGCGATTTTAATCATTTGAGACTTTTTTGTTAATACTTTACTTATTCTGGTCATGATAAATAAAAATAATATGCCGTAAAAAGCTTTTAATAGTGCCTATAAAAAAAATGACTTCATACTGGCCTACCATTGCTCAATTAAAATGTATACTTGCCTGCCATTGGTAATTTAGCTTATGTATTGGCCTATCATTTGCCATTTGAATCGTATGACGTCATTTTCTTTACAGGGGTTATAAAGAGCTTCATGCCGTAATTATAAAAACTAATGCATTACCATTGCATTGGGGTGATATATTTGAGAGGTAGGAAGCTCATTAGTAAATTTGAATAGAATTCTAATGGTCACACAAACGTCTCAGGAAGGGAGGGGATATTCAGCTGTTTATTACACTAGTCCCCAAAGTCCTATAATACAGTTTTCTTATTCATTGGCTTAAAACTTTGGGGACTTTTATTGAATTTTGATTGGTTGGTTCATTTAGTGGAGAGTCCGAAATTTTAACCACTAAATGTAATCTATAAAATAAGTAGTTTGGCGTATCATCATTGGGGATATACTTCAATTTATCGTCCATTGTCTTATCCCTTTAGATTCCTGCAAATTTCACCTGACTGACATTAAACTTTTCAATCGCACAGAAAACTTTATTCTTATAGGTGTGTGTGTGTGTGTGTGTGTGTATGTAACTTATGTAGGTTAAAACTAAGCGAAAGAACGTATTCTCTTATACATGGTTACTAGCGGCTGTGTCCCTAGCATCTAGGAGTTGTATTCAAAGGGATGAAAATAGAACAAAAATAGCCGTTAACAAACTCAAGACTTACAAAAAATAGCCTAAAACCATCCTATCTCCTATGTAAAGCATACCCGAAAAGGACTTCATAAGATCAGCAGTTTTCAAAATCTTAAGCTTCAGACAAAAAAACTTAATACTTTACAAAATAGGATATAGTTCTAATGATAGTTAGAAATATATAAAATGATAGAAAGACATAAAATATAAAACTGTAGCCTACTAAGAATCATAAAATTAACATACTCAAAAACTAATGTATTAAAAATAATTTTCTATAAATGAATAAGAGGGGTCTAAATACCCAACTAAACATCAATAAGGGGGTCTATTTAAACCAGCAGGGATATTAACTATAAATACCTGATTTTTTTACTAGTTATAACAAGGGGTCTATTTAAACTTGTATGGATATTGACAAATCTATTATAAATACCTAATGCTTGGTTGCTACTTATAATCACTGATAATAAATCAAGTTATCGAGAGAAAATATATGTGCTGGGCTGGTATTCAATATTATACATCTATACAGATTATATCATTAGATTATATTAATACAAAATACATTAATATTACCGCTAATATATAATTATTGGAGATAGGTAATAAATATTTATTGATAGTTAAAAATGATTTTGTATTTAATTTATGATAACAGTATTTACGGTGCTTTTAAAAATGACGTCATGCAGGCCTATTATTGGTCAGTTAAAATGTATACTAGCCTACTCTTGGTTATTTAGTCTGTGTATTGGCCTATCATTGGTCATTTGTATTGTATGACGCCATTTTTATAGGCACTATAAAGATCTTTATTTTTTTTTTTTTTTAATTAGAATTAAAACAACATTAAAGACCAATCAAAGAATCATAATGGATCTTTACTCCTCTTTGCAGAAGTGTTTATTACTTATTTTATCTGTCTGTCCGTAATGCGAAGGGGAAAGTGTGAAATTTGATTAAGTATGCTTCTAATCGAGATATACTTCTGAAATTTATTATGAAGAATCTGCTCTAAAAATTATTGAATCCGTCGGCCTATCATATTTTTTGGGGTGATGAAGATGTTGCTACTTCTACAAAATGTTGTTTTATAATGGGGTTCCATTTGAGTCCTTTTATTTCTTAAAGAATTGAATTATATTTTTTTAAGATTATTACTATAAAAAAATATTCGGGTATAGTCCCTTTCGTGACAACGCCTCTTAAGGGGCATTTCGTCGTATTTTCACAGTAGATTTTCTCCTATTTCTAACCCTTGCGGGGTATTTAACCCTGCAGGGCAATCAACTAACCTAAAATAACCTATCAAAAAAAATACGACGAAACGCCCCTTAAGAGGTGTTGTCACGAAAGGGACTATACCCAAATATTCTTAATTTAAAGCAATATTCACTTTAGGGCAATACTTTATGTATCCATAAAAGAATAAATATGCGTGGAAATGATAAGAATTGGCATCAATATCGGCTCAACTAGAAATGAATAATCCCCTCCATCTTATAGAGGAAGCAATTATCATATCTAGCCTTTGCTTCTAGCATATTAGACCTGTCCTGTAATTACATTTCTTTCTATCCTATTGTACAAAGTAGTAAGCATTTTTGTCTGTACCGAAGGATCTCGCTAACTGGGGAACGGATTATCATTTACAGGGAAGCCTTTTATAGGTCCTGAGATGGTTTTAGAATAAATATGTCTGGGTATGGTTTTAGGCTATCAGCTATCAGCCCTTCATATCCCTTCGAATATAAAGTCACTAGTTTTGTATAAAGACAAAGACTTTATAAGAAATAAATCTAAAGAACCAAACATAAATTTTTTTATAAGTAAGAACAATCTTTCTAATAGTCTAATTTTATGTCTTTTGGAACCGTTAAATATTAGAAGGTAGAAAGGGATGTTGATTAATTTTACACCAATTATCCTTTTTATTCTTTATTTTCAACTTTGGTCATCCTAAAATCATTAATAAGCATATTTTCTAATTAAGCAGCTATTTATAGTGCCTATAAAAAATGACGTCGTACTATACAAATGACAGGCACTATAAAGCTTCCTAGTCAAGTTTCATTTTTTGTATATTTTGTTCTAGGTTTATACGATTTTTTCGAACCTGCCTATTGACACATACATGTGAATCACAAGGGTGGGCCTATTTAATATTCCAGAGGGGAAAAACACCATATTTCATATTAATAAAACCAAAAAACTTTTTTTTCTGTGTCACTCGATCACGTTAAGCTGTGTCAAAATAAAATCACATGAACCGTAAAATCTGGGTTTTTGTATATATTTTATGACAGTTTGACTTTAGACTAGCATTTGACTTTAACCCTCAATCGACCATGTCTTTCTATAATACAAAGTAGCTTGATGTCTGTCCGTCTGAAGCTTAAGATCTCGGTAACCACTGAACCGATCGGATTCTACTCTTCAGGGAATATACCTACTGGTCCTGTTGTGGTTTTAGGTTATTTTCCCCCAACCCCCCCCCAAAAAAAAAAAAATCCCCCCCATTTTTTTTGTAGGAGATATCCTTGGTCCTTCTTATTCTTTTTTCCTTTTTTACGAATTTCACCTTAACTTATTTTTATCATCTCTTGGGGCAAAGCCCCTAGAGGATGAGGCGAAGCCGCTAGTGTCTTATAATGTAAAGCAATCCGTCCGTCGTCGGGGTGGTAATAGGTTCGAATCTCGGCTCAACACCGCGTCATAACTAAAGACTTTACAATGTTTCCTACTGTTTGTATGTTAGATGCGTGACTATAATAGTTAAGATAATATTAGTGGGAATGCCTTGGCCACAAACAGGCGAAAATCAATACTATGCATACTTTAAACTTCCAGACAAAGGTCGTGCAATCAAAGAGTTGGTTGTCTGTTGGATGTTTTCGCACAAACATGTTTTCGAAATATTTTCGACGAACCCCAAACTGTCCCACTTTGAGAAAGACGATTCCAGTGACGTCATATACGTTTAGGGAAGGGGGGAAGAAAATATCTTCCCTTTTCTCCCATCTCTTTTGAAGAGATTTTCTTCCCCCCTTCCCTTTTTCTTTCCCGAAACGTATATGACGTCACTGGAATCGTCTTTCTCAAAGTGAGACAGTTTGGGGTTCGTCAATATTTTTTACACACACCCTAGTAATGCTAATGTGATAAAAGATTCATCTTTTCCTCCTCCGCTATCAGTGTCTAGTGATTAACAACAAAAAAGCTTTATTCTCAATATTATTATGTTGCTTTATAATATACAAGCGGCAACGCCCCTAGACGCTTCTAGAGGCAATTTTAATATCCACTTTAAACTTTAGGTCAAAAAGAATTTTTTAGAGGTACCCTCCCTCAAAAATAGCTATAAATCTTTTCCCGGTTCTCACTGTTTATCAGATCCATATTGGTTCAGCAGTTAGCGAGATCTTGAAACTTTTATATAAGGATATGTTATGTATTTATTATTGTGTTATTATATATTAATACTAGCGGCTTCGCCCCTAGCTTCTAGGGGCTTTGTCCCAAGAGGTTTGATCAAACCAATTTTTCGTAAATTATATTTTTAAAAATAAATCTAAAAAAAAAATTTCTTTGGGGGGGGGAAATTTTTTTTATGTGGGGGGGGTAGTCGACCCCACTATTTTACTTTGTATTATGGATGTATCTACTATACATTATAATTTTCCTTGCTATAAGAATATTTTGAGTCTTTATAAATTATTTTTAGATGAAGTTGTAACGGAGGGAATGAAGGAGAGTCCCTGTTTTATCGGCAACCCCGAGGAGGCCCCGTGGGGCGTCAATATGTGCGACTCCAACTTCTCTGTTTGCCTGGAGAAGTGGGACGGACCGAACAACGGCATCACCTCCTTCGACAACATCGGGCTGGCCATGTTGACTGTGTTCCAGTGTGTTACCATGGAAAACTGGATTCCAATTTTATACGCGGTAAAACTTAACTTTCTTTTGAACGAGGCATCGGTGGCTCCATAAAAAGGATGTGCGGAAAGTGTCATGTGTGACGTCATAAAAACACGTTTAAAAAGGAAGGATGAGAGGAGAAGTGTAAAAGGAAACCTCTAAAAAAGAGACGGATAATAGACGTATTTTTATGACGTCACACTTTCCAGCGCCTCTCTATAAGATGTTTTTTTACTTTTTTCCATAACACAATTTTAGTAACAATTTTAGGAATAAAATGGGCGTGATGAGCTAAATGGCGGCTGCCTATACTATTCAATAATTATTGTTTTATTCTAATACCTAGAAATCATAATTAATTGAAAGGTTAAAATTGAAAAACAAGGCTGTTAATTGTTGCAGCACTTAATAATATAAACATAAACATAGAAAAAAAATGCAGTGTTGGATTTAATAAGAATAATTGGAATCGTATTATAGACAGCTTTCCGCAGATATTAAAAGAAAAATTTTAATTTAAACCAGTTTTGTTGAGTTGCCGAAGGCCCGGGTAACAAAACTGGAAATAATTTTATTATTTTTGTTTTAATATTCGTGGATAATTGTCTGGAATACGATACATTATTTTTCAGTATGACTGAGAACCGGTTATTTTCCAGCGGATATAAATCTTTTTCGAAGCCATACTGGAAAAGTATATTATATTATGAATGAAGAAAATATTGCATTGTAAAAGAAGAAGCTTTTATCAATAGTCCATGAAATCACTTTCCTTTCTCAGAAAATCCAGGGAGGGAGGGGACAATGGGCTGTGCATTACATATGTCCCCAAATTAGTTTTATAGTAGTGTTTCTTATTCGATGGCTCAACAACTTTGGGGACTTTTATTGAATTTTAAATGGTTGGTTTATTATGTTCATTGTTCAAACGTTTCAACAACTAATTGCAATGCAGATAAGGGGTGAATTTGTATATCACCATTGGGTATGTACATCAATTTATTGGTCATTGTCTTATCCCTTTAGATCCCTGAGAAAATCACAAAACTTGACTTTTTTATTGTTTCTCTATGCATTATCTTGAAAACTTTAGTTTGCATTTTATAAACTTATTTTCTGCAATATGTTGGATAACAAAACTAACAAAATTGAAAAAAAAAATATTTTTATATTGTTTGTAAAAGGTGATTTTTGGAAAAATAAAATTTGTATGCAAAAAAAATAAATTATGGTGTTTTTAGGTTAGATTCAAAACGATAAAAAGGGACAATAGGGTTAAAAATATCTGAAAAGTTTTGGTTTATTGTTAAGGTTTAGATCCCCTAAAGGTTAGGGTATTCTTGTAGGGGCTAGACAATGGAAGTTATAATAAGAAAAATTGGGTATAGTCCCTTTCGTGGCAACGCTCCTTAAGGGGCGATTCTTCGTTTTTCCACAGTAGCTTTTCTCCTATTTATAGCCCCTGCGGGGGGCTCTAACCCTGCGGGGCTTATTGCCTAACATGTGGGGAAATCACCTAACCCAATATAACCTAACCTAAAATAAAATAACATATCAAAAGCCATTTTAAAAATACGACGTAAGGGGCGTTGCCACGAAAGGGACTAATACCGAAAAATTTGACCAGAGCAGTATAGTTATTTATCGAATCGTTTTATAAAGAGCTTTCTGCGGATATCAAAATGAAAAATTAAAAGAAAAGAACCAGTTTCGTTAGCCCCGAGAAACCGAAGGCCTTGTATAACAAAACTGGTAAAAAAAAACTTATGATTTTTAATTTGAATATTAGTGAAAATTTGTCTGAAATTATATGGCTGAGAACTGGTTCTAATCCAGCGGATTTGAAACCAGTAATTTAACTTATTTTTTCCTTTATACCCTTTATACAAACTGTTTCTTGTAAGGGTAGCCTCGTCAATGAAAATTAAAGATTTTCCTTTTGTTTACAGAATCTCTGTCAGTTCCAAATTAAAAATATTTGTTTTCTTTATTGGTTGAGCTAGAAAACTCATGTTTTGCCCTAAACCCAATAAAGGATAGAATCAATTACCTAGTGTTTAAACACACACAAAAACATAACGACACACACTCACACACACACAAATGAGATATTTTTAAGTATTAATTATTAAAGTTTTTTTAATTTTTATATAAGAAAGAGATCAATAGAAATTTCGAGTATTTTTGGGTTGGTGGGGATTTTTCTTTTCGGTGCCATTATGCAAGAGGGGGGGGGGATGCTTTAAATAACCCAAAAACTTCCATGAAAATTCTCAAAGGCTTAGAGATCAAACAATATACAGACATAGGATTCTTTGAGGGGGGGGGGGCAGGGGGTGGTAGTAAACAAAAATTTGGAGGGTAATTTTTTCTAGAGGCATTTATTTTAGAGAGTGGTGGTACCCTCCCCTAAAATAGATATACACTTTTCCAGGACCTATAAGAAGCCTCACTCTAAAGGAGAACCATTTAGGTTCAGCGGTTAGCGAGATCCTTCGGTACACACACACACAGACATAGGTCCTTTACTGTAGTATAAGGTTTAAGTTCTAGTTTTAATTGCTGATATTATTAACAATTCGCCGATGTTTTATTTGAGTAAAACAAAATTTGAAGATATTAGAAAGTTTAAAAATGCCATTTTTATCTTTAATTTTTGCACAAAATAGGTAAATGATGTCACAAAAAAAGATTGAGTAATGTGTGAAAAGTTTTTTGACCCCCTGACCTTTTTTCCTATTTATAGATGACATACACTCACAAAAGTAGATTGGAGATGCTTGCCAATTTTCCCAAAATTTCGCCAAAACTTTTGCACAAATTTGGAAGGGTTGATGTAATGAGAGGGGAGGTGGGCTTCGGTGATGCAATTTTTAAAAATGTTGGCATTTCATAAGAGAATTCTTTAAATCAATATGATTTATAGTTTTCAATAAATATATGTATATTTTACTGAAATATAATCTTTAGACAAAGATAATTTATATAGAAAAAAATTACTTTGTATGCAGTTGTAAAAATTGTGGGAAAAACTGGCAGAGTGGATATTGTTTAGATAATTGTGCCTGTTTTTGTCATCATTTTAGTTGCAGCATTTTTTTATTGTACTTCAAAATGTAAAGAGGAAGATTTTTTTAGTTCCTATAACAAATAACGTCATAGTGGCCTACCATTGGCAAATTAAAATGTATACTGGCCTGCCATTAGTAATTTAGTCTCTGTATTGGCCTATAATTGGTTACTTGTATTTTATGACGTCATTTTTTTACAGGCACTATAAAATTTTTTGCTCTTGCATCCTCTTTAACTAAATCCATACAAAAAAAGATAAGAAAAAATGAAGTTGAATGAAGGTTTGATTATGACTAATTGTTCTTAATTAAAATATGCAGGGAAAAAAAACTTTGATTATGATAAAGCTGAGAAGCTGTGTATATTAAGATTAATTGCAATTTTGAATAAGGTTGGTTAGTAACTATAAGTTCTCTGTGTTAGCTCAGGTACAACAACACAACACATGCCCATGCAGGGATCTAACGGGATAAGACAATGGTAAATAAATTGATGTACATCTCCAATGATGATTCACAAAATTAACCCCTTATATATATAAAAGTGGTGGTTGAAACATTTTAACAATCGAGTTAATAAACCAAAAAATCAAAATTCATAATAGTTTCCAAAGTCGGCAAGGTAACAAATAAGAAAACGTCATTATAAAACTTTGGGGACTAGTTTATTAAACAGCCCAATGTCCTCTCCCTCCCTGAACAACAAGCAACCAATGTACTAGGGGTTGTTACAAGAGGGGGAGGGGTGAGTGATGTAGAGCCAGAAAAAGGTAATGTAATTGAACAGATGACGTGGAAGGGATGCATTGCTTGCATACCTTTGCTGTGTGCCTGCTCCGGCTCAATCATTCCAGGGAGGCAGGGCACATTGGACTGTTTGTTACACTAGTCCCCAAAGTTTTATCTAACGTTTTCAATTCGATGGCTTAACAACTATTGGGACTTATGGCATTTTTATTGGTTGGTTAAATTCAAACACTAATTGTAATCTACAAAAGGGGTAACTTTGTGTATGATTACTGGGGATGTACATCAATTTATCAGCACCTCTCTTATCCCTGGAATCATTGACTAACACACAGTAACCAACACAATAAATATTCACAATGCAAAATATATACATAGATATTTATAAATTTTAGTATTAATATTCATTTTATTATTTTAAAAAGATTTTATGTATTAACCAATATCGATTTTTTAAGGACTTTTAATGTTTAGGAACTTTTGAACTTACAAAATATTTATATTTCCAGAGGATCCTTAATTTCACGTATTGTCTGTAAAGTTGTGTGTTAGCGTTTAGTCAAATGCGCTTATTAAGTCACACTGTTCTTACTTATGAACATTTAATAAATACAATTTTGGTTAAAACTAAGAAAAGTTTGAATAATAATAAGCACATTTGACTAATTGCTAACACACAATTTTACGGAAAATAAACGAAAAATTCTATTTTTTACCTATATAACATCTTTGAAAGAGGATAGATAATATTAAAACAAGGTAAAGTTGCACTCTCAGATACATTTAATAAATGTACTCAAAACATGAGGGAATAATGACAGGTTATGGGAGGGGGGGGGGGGGATGAAAGGGTTGAGAATCTGTACAGAGCAAGTTGCACAAACATTAAAGTTTCCATCATATATCCAGGGAGGTAGGGAGGGGACAATGGGCTGTTTATTACACTAGTCCCAAAAGCTTTATAATAATTTTGTCTTATTCGTTGGCTCAACAACTTTTGGTACTTTTATTGAATTTTGATTGGTTGGTTCATTAAGTTGAGTGTCCAAACATTTCAACCACTAATTGTAATCTAAGAAAGGGTAATTTTGTGCGTTATCATTGAGGATTTTCATCAATTTATTGGTCATTGTCTTATCCCTTTGGATCCCTGAATATAAAGTATGATGCATATAATTAATATTTATCAATCTTAGGTTTTGAAAGAGGATTAATTTTCAGGCGAACGATGCTGTAGGATTCATATTCAACTGGATGTTTTTTGTTCCCCTCATAACTATTGGTTCATTTTTTATGCTGAACCTTGTTCTGGGTGTCCTCAGCGAGTGAGTCTAGATTAGTCAGTCAAATATAGACAGCTATAGTCTAGACACTCCCCCTAATACTTTCAATTATATATTCTTTAGTCTCAGAAGTCAACGTTTAATATATTTGTTTTTTTAGATGAAAAAAAGCCTTTAGAGCAGTGTGAATATGTTCATAGGTTATGATAACAATATAGAATAGAAATTATAGTTGGTGCAAAATATAAAATTCTGATTCACAAAAATTATTATGATTTAAAATGTATTGATGAATTCGGTAATTTTAACATTTGCATAAGTATTTTTAGTATCTTTAACGTAGCTTTAAACTACTGGAAACACATTTTTAAATCAGCTGTATATTTTTGCACTATATACGAGGAAGAATAGAAAAAGTATTGAATTAATTTTAAATATTTTTTGGATTATAGATATCAAAATAGAGATAAAATAGTTATCAATGTTTATCAAAATTATGGGTGTGATAATGTACAATAAGGAAACTGCAAAATATTTATTAATAATTTTTTTTTAATACTTAAAACATATGTATTATTATGTATTTGATAAAATTGCATTGATAAATAAAATTATTAGCTGTTATAGATTATTTGTGAGAGATTTAGAATTAGTCAGTGCTACAAAATTAGAAAATATTACAAAACCTTACTAGTGTCTGTTTTTTTTATAGAGAAAATAAGGTTTAGATTTATATTGAAACAATTCGAAAGATTTTTTAAGTGAAAAAAAAATTTTATTATAAGTCTAAACCTTAAACCTAGGAACAGAGATAGTGAAATGGCAATTAAAAATTCTTTTTTTCATGAAACTTTTCTACTGATGTTAAAGTTTAAATCTTTAAAATTTTGTTTAATGAATTTGTTATAGTGACAAAAAAATGTTTATCTTTAATATTTCTAAATTTTTGCAGTAAAAGTTTTGAGAAAAATATAATTATTTCTAGTGTCATAGAATAGAAATCAGGTGTCAATTGAAAAAATAAGCATATTTTAAATTATTTGACTTTTTATTAAATTAATAGCTAAAATTTCTAGGTTTATTTATCTAATACATAGATCAACCTCTATTATTAGATAAGTAAACCTTACTTTTATATCATTGAAATTTATGTAAATATGCTATTTTTTTAATTTTAACACAATAATAATAGCAGAGAATAGAAGAAAAAAATTAAAATCCTTTTTTTCCTCTAGAGAATATAGTGATTTTAGTGACTGTATGTAATAAAACAGATTGTAAAATTAACATTTTGCAAACTGTTTAGATATGATATTACATACATATAATGTTTAGTACATCATATTCTTTTTTCTAAGCGCTTTACCATAATGTTTTAAACCTCTGTTTTAGACGAACGACGCAGTTGGTAGCGTTTTCAACTGGGTTTTCTTCATTCCTCTGATTGTTGTCGGGTCATTCTTTATGTTAAATCTTGTCCTAGGCGTTCTCAGTGGGTAAGATTTAACAATTTTTGTACCAAGGGGGTTCAGGTAGAATTCTAAATCTACAGGGATGTATGCGGAGTACAGTGCCTTTTCAGGATTAAATCATTATTTTTTTCTTCTTTTTGCAAGAATGTTTACGTCCAATAGTAGCAAAGCTTTATAAAAAAAATTAGCGGACACGCCCCTAGCATCTAGGGACTCGGAAGGATAGAGAGGGGCTACAAAAATAGCTGAAAATTAAATTTAAAAATAAAATAGCTCAAAACCATCACAGGACCTATATAAAGTCTACCTAAAATAGAGAACCAAATCGGTTAAGACGTTATTAAGGTCTTGAGCTTCAGACAAAAAACCTTACTACTTTTTATGATAGGATAGTACAAAGGTATCCATTAAGAAAATTTAGCTCATGATTAATTAAAATATTACCAAATTTAGAATATCTGTTTTTGAGTTGATAACCTTTATGTGTAAATATGTATCAAATATTATGTAAAAAAAAAAGTCAGAATAACCGAAATTTTATAGAGAAGCTTTGCAACTAAAAAAGTTTAATAAATAAATTGATAAATAATAATCCTGAAAAAGTACTGTAATAAAAAAAAACACTCATTCTTATGATAAAAAAATAAACCTAGATATTAGAAACTTTTTAAAATAAGATTGAGTGTAAAATAAGCAGGGATCAACATTTGTCAGCCAGCCGCCGCTAAAAATCCGCAAAAATTGGACTGTTTTATAAATGCGGTTGTTTGTATTTAAAGGTTATTTAGTTAACTTATTATTAAATTAATAAAATGTCAACTTCATATTGACTTTTTGGCGGATAACTGGCAGCTGTTGAGCCCTGGATACAAGCATATATAAAAATAATATTTCCTTCCTTTTCTTACTCTAGCAACCTTGGGACTATGCGACACTTCCCAATATTAGATCTTTTAATTAAATTATAAACTAGTGAGTAAGATATATAAGTTTGAAGGAATTTTAATGTTAGAGGGAGATTTGAAATCTGCATAAAATTTTAAGGGTTTTCAAAAAATTCGTTTTTTACAATTCTTTATCTAAAAGCGGAAATACAATTTAAGTTAATTAATTTTGACTAATAGGATAGGTGGATTGGAAACTACCTGCGCTCTAATTGATTGAATGATGTACGACAATTAAGCTTCTCCAATCAGATTGCAGATAGTTTTCCATCCACCAATCACAGATGTCAAAATTAATTAACTTAAATTGTATTTCTGCTTTTAGATAAAGAATAATAAAAAAAACGAATTTAAAAAAAAATCCTTAAAATTTGATGCAAATCTCCCTCTAACATTTAAATTCTTTCCAACTTATATATTTTACTAAAGAGTGAGATACAGAGAGAGTTACCACGCCAGTAAAATTGGCACAACCTCTATCTAGTTATTTTCTTCAGACATAATTTAGGGATGTTTTACATCCAGTTTTCCCATAGAAATTAAAACACTTTGGTGTGATTAAAGTAAATCAGATTTTTAAGGAATTATATAAATGTCTACAAAAATATTTAGGTGAGGAATAGTTATTTATCACATCGCATTATAGACAGTTTTCCGCGATATTAAAATGCATATTTATAAGATTTATGTCAGTTTTGTTAGCCTTGAGTAGCCAAAGGCCTAGGCTAACAAATCTGGTTTTAATTTTAGAATTTTTGTTCTAATATTCGTGGAAAATTGTCATTAATACGATGTTATACTTAATTTTTTGGTATGACTTAGAACTGGTTCTAATCCAGCGGATATTAATCGGTTTTAATGCCTTATTGGTTTCAATTTTCAGCCCTTTTTATCATACTCTAACGTAATTTAGGTTTGGAAGCTACTTTACTTGTAAGCCGTGTCGGTTCATTGTCAGTAACGTTTATTTGATTAGACATGTAATCTATGAAAGAGAGTCATTGTTGAAACCCCACATTTATGATTAAGTCTGTGTTCATCTATAGATCACATTTTTTATGTCAAACCTATATTGGAATAATAAATTATTTGTAGCATCTTAAATCATTTTTCGTATAATTTCACTTGTGGCTACAGCTTTTCTAAACAACTTCACTCTTTTGTCGCACAACAAGGAATTATTAATTAAGGGAAGCCTGCAAGAAATACACCGCTCTAATTCTTGAAAGACTGCCACAAGTAGACCCATTCCCCAAATTTGACGCCTTCAAATTCAATAACAAAAAAGTTATAGGCATTTAAGTAGATGAAAATTTTAAAAGTTGTGGAAGGCTTCAGTAGTTAGAGTGGTATATTTCTTGCAGGCTTCCTTTAAACTTGAAATTATTAGTATGGCTTTTAGTAAATTACAAGTATACATTATAACTATACTCTAGTGAATTCGCGAAAGAAAAGGACCGAGTTGAGAGCAGGGCTGGTTTTCTTTTATTGAAGGAAGAACAGAAATTGGAGAAAGAAATGAACGGATACATGAATTGGATTTGTAAAGCAGGTGGGTTAACAAAACCGTCCTAGCATTTTTAACACCCCAAAAAATATATATAAAGTAGGTACTTTTTTAATTAAACGATAAAAATATGAAGTTTTAAATAATCCTTTTATCTTTTTATTAATATTCTGTTGAATATATTTTTTAGAGATTCTCACATACCCTGAAAAAAAAGTTTCTCCCAACTTCCCCAATTTTAACCAATCCGCTCCACTGACCATGGGGGAACTTATTAACCAATATCTGAGGACTATATTAGCAACCTAAATTGACGACAAAAAATCCACCGTCACAATATCCACGTATGCTAAATCCAGAAAACAGTAAAAGTGTCTGACTATGACGTCAGAAAAAATTAACAACTAACCAATGAGAGGCCGCTATATATTTTACCATTGTGAATACTGGCTTCTCATTGGTTAATTGTTATTTTTTTCTGACGTCATATTCAGACACTTTTACTGTGGCCCTAAATCCATTAATATAAATAATTTCAGAGGACCTTGTGTTGGCAGAGGAGAGAACAAGTAAAAAGGATCGTCAGAGAATTATGGAAGGTAAATCTATTTCTCGTATTCATTCGAATCCGGTGAATAGGAACCGGTTCTCATCCATACGAAAAAACTATGTGTAGCATCGTATTATATCCAGCTTTCATGGAATATAAAAATGTACAATCATAAGATTAAAACCAGTTTTTTAAGCCCGTGCCTTCGGCACCTCGGAGCTAAAAAAATGGTTTTAATCTTATAATTGTACATTCTATATCCGCGGAAAGCGGTTTATAATACGATGAAAAAAATAACTATTAATTTCATCAGATTTAAGTATTTTTGCCCCAAGCAATGCCGTTAAACTGTTTATGAGATCTGAAACATGTACGGACGTTATGTGGAAATTTTGTATAAGAAAGCTTTTCTACAATAAGGGTCTTTTCGTTAATATAGGCCTGTTAGAATTGTCCTATCGATTTCAAACTGACGACTGCTATAACAGTTAGGTAATCATTAGAAAGCGTAGCAACTCTATAATCATTACCAGAAAGTCAGTACGTCCATTTAAAACATGCTGATCATAACTTTTTTAAACAACATTTGTAATATGACATAATTATTAAAAATTATTACATGATTTATTTAGTACCGACAGAGGCTGACTAATAACTATCATACAAATATATAGATAAATTATTATTTTTATAATTCAACTTGTTGATAAGTTGGTTATATTCATAATAATATATAATTTACATTATTATCTATGTACATACATACATATATATGTGTGCTTTTCCGACAAAGATTAATGATGAATATTTGTTTATGGAAATGATTATTTTCATGTCTGGATGTTATACAGCCTTCATTACAATTCAACATATCTTCCTCATAAATACACACACTTACTTGATAGTGGACAAAATAATGCCACGTCTCCCGGCAATACGCTGTCATGCTTCCGGTTGGAAGGGTGACGCAAATTTCAGATCTCAGTTTTAGCTGTTTGATTTAATATTTTTCTCTATAAGATAATCGATGCTTGCAAGATCATTTTATTTGCTATAATATAAAGATAAATTTTTCTCAAATTGCGAAAACTGGTATCTAAAATTTGTGTCGCCCTTCCAACCTGACGCATGAAGGCTTATGACCGGGAGACGTGGCATTATTTTGTCCCCTATCCACTTACTTAACTTTTACACAAAGAGCGTCATTTTTTGCGTAATTATGTTAAGTTGGGTTGTAGTTAAATTCTCTTATTAAGTCAAATTGATCAAAATTATGGACCATATTTGGTTATAATTAAGAACACTTTGACCTAATACGAGCATTTGACTACAACCCAACACTCAACTTTACTGATATACGCGAAAAAATGACTCTCTTTTTCAAATATCAAGAACGTGCCTGTTTTATTTTACATCCAAACTTCTTTATTTTTCAATCTTATATAAAAACCAAGAAATACACTTCCAAAATTCATCTTATTTTTGATGTAGCAAAATATGACATTATTTTAATTTAGCACAAGGCCATCAATGTCCATATTTAGAGCATTTAGAGCAATGAGAGAGGGGACATTGGCCTGTTTATTACACTAGTCCTCAAAGTTTTATGATAATTTAATCTTGTTCGTTGACTCAACAACTTTGGGGACTTTAATTGAATTTTGATTGGTTGGTTCATTTAGTTGAGTTTCCAAACGTTTCAACCACTAACGTAATCTTCATAAGGGGTAATTTTGTGTATAATAATTGGGAATGTCCATCAATTTATAGGCCATTGTCTTATCCCATTAGTTACAGCCAATAATATTATAGAAACCGAATTACCAAATCTGATTTCATTTCAATCCATTTATAATGTCCTTTTCTATGACAAAAAAAATTTTAACAAAAAGGTTATCGGACATTCTGGTGAGCTAAAGGTTTGGCTTAGTTGTGTAAACTTGAGTTTGGGTATCCATCACAGAAATGCACTCTTGATGCACTTCATTTGAATTCCATATTATGTACACGTACAGTTTGTTCAACATATTTATGTCCTACAATAAATCAAATCTCTATACAAACTGCTTCAAGACCTGTGGAGTAAAAAAAAACATATCTATTTCATTATTTTTTTGTTAATTCTGTCTAAAAATTTATAAAGTAATGTATATTAATGATCACGACCAATTAGTGTAACAAAATGTAACAGTTTCAAGTAAAATATTTCAGGCAAAGTCTTTTATAGGGCCTATAAAAAATATGCTGGCCTACCATTGTTCAATTAACATGTATACTGGCCTGCCATTGGTAATTTAGTCTGGTAATTGGCCTATCATTTGTCATTTAGGCTCTATAGGGAGCTTCCTTTTAAGCTAAATTCTACAGATTCAAAACAAAACAAAAAAAAATCTTTTTGTATGGCTCTTTGTACTTTGTATTTCTAAAAGATATTTCCAATCAAAAACTACAAAGTCATTAATAAATTGAGTACAAAAAGTACAATTCCTGACGCTAAACTTACGCCTTTGTATTTTCAGTTCGGCGAGTTCTGGCTGAGGGAAAGAGGAAGAATGTTTCAGAAGAGGATGAACTCAAAACAGCTTCAGGTTAGCCAGGGCAGAACTTATCCAAAGGATTGGGAAGGGGGTGGGAATCGAATATGCAGGGAGGGAGGGGACAATGGTCTGTTTATTACACTAGACCCTAAAGTCTTATTAACGAATAAATTCTTAAATTCGTTGGCCTACAATATTTGGGCCTTTCATTGAATTTTAATTGGTTGGTTCATTTAGTTGAGTGTCCAATCGTTTCAACCACTAATTGTAATCTAAAGAAGGGTTAATTTTGTGTATCAACATTGGGGACTTCATAAATCAATCGGCCATAGGCTTATCCCTTTAGATCCTTGTGAATATGTAATAATTAAATTTTAGAGTTTAAAAGTTTTAAGATACATATTTTTGTGTCTTTTATGAAATTAAAAATCTGATTAAAAAAATAATACTTAAATGACTTAAATATCTAATTAGGTTTTGAGAATCTTTTAATGTTTCTAATATGCCAAGTTGGTAGCAAGAGGGGATCTAATTAGTTCATCTATAATACAAAGTAGAACGATGTCTGTCTGTTTGTTTGTAGCGAAGGATCTCCCTAACCGCTGAACCGATCGGGTTCTCCTTTACAGGGTAGCTTCTCATAAGTCCCGGAAAGGTTTATAACCATTTTCTTGGGGGTGGGACACCCCCAACCTACCCAAAAATGAACCCCCCCCCCCCTAAAAAAAAATTATTTTTTTAGCTAAAATTAAAAATGAGGTGGGGAACCCCCCCACCAAAAAAAAAAATTTTTCACCCCCCCCCCCCAAAAAAAAAAGTGGCCTCTAGGGGCGTAGCCGCTAGTAGAAAAGAAAGGAATAAGTCAGAATCATAGATTAACGTAATATATAGAGTTATGGTCTGGTAGTATGTGTTGCTTAAGATTTAATTTTGAATCAAATCATTTGGTAAATAAATTTCAAAACTTATAAATATAGGTATATCAACTTTTCTGTAGTGCTATAAAGTGACTCAAAAATCAGTAATGTGACGTCATAAAAATGAGGCAGATGAGGGGGGAAATGGGAAAGAAAACCCCTAAAAAGATATGGATAATCCCTCATTTTTGCGTTTTTTTTCCATAAAGTTGTGTGTTAGCATTTAGTAAAATGCGCTTATTAAGTCAACTATTAATTTTGACCAAATATATACATTTGAAATTGTTAAAATTAAGAACAGCATGACTTTAAAATCGCATTTAACTAAACTCTAATACACAAGTTTACGGAAAATACGCGAAAGAAATGACTCTCTTTTTATGCTATTTTCTTTCTATGACTAGATTATAGTCAAGAATAGGAAATGCATTAATATATAATGTAACACAATAAATATATTAATATATACATAATATCATAGGGAAATTTAGAAAATACTTATTTATGCTATTGTCGTTGAAAGATATTTGTAAGTATTTGGATGTTTAAGTGCGTTACTTAAAATCAAAAAATACAGATGGGTCAAGATATCAAGTGTTTTATTTTGGCATCATTTTTGTGCTAGAAATAATATCCGATTACATTAAGTAGTAAAGGTTTTTTGTCTAAAGCTTATGACTTCAAAAACTACTGAACATATTTGTTTCTTTAATTTATCTTCATGGTGGTTTTAGGCTATACTATTTTCAGATTCAATTCTTTGGATGGTTTTAAGCTATTTTTCTAGCCGCTCTATGTCATTCAGAGTCTCTAGATGCTTGGGGCGTATTTTCTAGTATTTTATTTTGATCGTCTAACAAACCAAACTGATTATTATTATTCTCCAATTTTAGGCATAATGTTAACGCTGAAAAAGTTCAAATTCTGGGTGCGGCGTATGTGCAAGCAGCAGTGGTGGTTCTGGTTGGTCATCATCCTCGTGTTCCTCAACACCTGCACCGTGGCTGTCGAGCACTACAACCAACCAGAGTGGCTCACAGACTTCTTGTGTAAGTACTTTTTTGTTAATAGCGAGGCTACTCTATATTTCGAAATGTATGTCTCTCATGTGACGTTGAGTGGGAAAAATTAATCATCTTGGCTAACTTCAAGGTAGACGACTGAAAATTTTTGCGAATATTCCATTTACTGATGAGCCCCAAACATACAATTAACTTGGTCCGAAAGTCTGCTGTTGATGCCTTGGCGGACATTTGATTCATAGTGGATAAATTTTATATGATAAACGGAAAAAAGAAGAAAAAAATAAGGGAAAAATTGGCAGGAAAAAACAAGAAATGGGGAAAAAGCAGAAGGAAGGGGACATTAGACTTTCATGAACCCGTTCTGTCATTCGTTAGATTAAAAATGTTTAGGGTAAGATTAAACCTTGATTAGGGTGTACAACAACGTAACAGTATCCAAACTTTATACCAATTTTTTCAATATACATCAATGATAACTTTTGTGTATTATAATTGAGGGAAGGGGCAGATTGATACGATCTAGAACAAGAGTAAGTAAAATACATATGCTCAAAAATAACCGTTAAAACTAGGAAGACATTTTCTTCCAACAAATTATTATAAGTTACCAAAATCAGAATTTAGCGCCATATTTTTTCGTTAAATTTTAGTTTGTGTAAATGTAGCACCACTTTCTCTGGCCGTTAAAATTGTATGTCGAGGCTATACAGAGTTATAATATATTGTGTAGGATCCTATTAGCAGGCAAAATACCAACATTTTTCACTATATCTGCTTCCGGTTCTACAGTTTAGCAAAAATTAGGCATTACTATGCAGTCATATCAGGGTTGCAGTATAAAATCATATCAGTAAACCTGGGAGGGAGGGGACATTGGGCTATTTATTACACTAGTTCCCAAAGTTTTATCATAGAATTTTCTTTTTCGTTGGCTCAATTTGGGGATTTTAACTACTAACTGTAAACTACAGAAGAGGTAGTTTTGTGTATCATCATTGGGGATGAACATCAATTTATCGGCCATTGTCTTATCCCATGAGGATAAATAATAAATATGTACAATACATAACTGTTAAGTTTTTTGAGAAAATATGCTAAAGACGAGATTAGTATGGTTTATATAAAAAAAAATCCAGAATATTTAATTATCGAATCGTATTAAAAACAGCTTTCCGCGGATATGAAAATGAACAATTATAAGATTAAAACTAGTTTTATTAGCCCCGAGATGCCGGATATAAAACGATACAATATACGATTTTTCAGTAAAATCCAGCGGTTTCGAAGCCATACTGGATAAAGTTTTTCCCTAAAATTTACAATATTTTGAAGACAGAATTGTGTAAAATATAATCTATCATCCATTTACCGCTACCTAAATCTCTGCTTACCCTCCCACCTCTTTGATTTCATCCTTTGTGTAAAATTTGTGAAATAAGTTTGAGTAAAGTATTTGAAAGTGTGCAGCTAGTCAGAGAGGGAGGAGACAATGGACTGTTTATTAAACTAGTCCCCAAACTTTTATTATAATGTTTTCTAATTCGTTGGCTTAACAACTTTGGGCAAGGTTTAATTGGTTTGTTTATTTGTAGTTGTTTGACCAAACTTTTTAACCTCTAATTTTAATCATCAGAAGGGGTAATTTTGTGTATCATTATTGCAGATGTACAACAACTTACCAGCCATTGTCCTATCCCTTTAGATCCCTGGCAGCTAGTCTTTTTCACATGCCAGCTATTTTCAAATATTTAGCCTAAACTTTAGTTTACAAATTTTCATCTCTCAAAAGATTGTCAAATCTGAGCATTTTATCATAAAGTTGGAGAAAAATATTATGTTTTGAAAGCAAAGTTTTTTACATTTAGGGTAGATCCGTACTTCTGCTCGTAATGGATAGATCTTATTATAGAATTGGAATGAAGCAATGACGTCATACTATACAAATGACCAATGATAGGCCAGTATTCATTTTAATTGACTAATGGTAAAATGACATATCATTGGTCATTTGTATTGTATGACGTCATTTTATAGGCACTTAGCTGCTCCAATTAGAATTAATGTATCAAATTCAACCTTGTACGTTAAATTATTCAATTGTTTATTATCTGGAATCATTACCAGAAAATCCTATCATCCATTTTAAACATTTTGATACAAAATTTTTAATATTAACTTGTTTTTTTTTTTAATTTGAGTACGTTTACATCAAGCTTCAATTTTATGCAGATTAAAATGGAATATTTGTTAATATTTTTAGATTTATACAGTTAGGGAGTTGAATCCATTTTTATAGAAGCAGAAATATAATCTATGATTATGGTTTGGACCCTCTAAAACTGTAATCTACCCTTCCACTTTCCCCTCTCTTGGTGAAGATATCTTCAACAAGAGAGACAAAAGTGGAATCTTATATTTCAAAAATCGTATCGGCGTTGAAGATATCTTCACCAAGAGAGGGGAAAGTGGAAGGGTAGATTACAGTTTTAGAGGGTCCAAACCATAATCATAGATTATATTTCTGCTTCTATAAAAATGGATTCAACTCCCTAACTGTTATATGTTTAAAATTTCTGATGATTTAATATTTAAAAGCACACCAACTTTCTATTTCTATTAAGTTTTTAACAGAACTTATATTTGATTTAATACTTTTGTTTATATAGGATAGTAATTGGTTTAATAATACACAATTTTAAAATTTTTTTTAAAAATTTGAAATCTATATCCTTATACTAAAGTAACAGGATGTCTGTTTGTCTGTGTGTTTGTATGTTTGTTTATCTGAACTGATATGATTCTCCTTTACAGGGTAGCTTCTCATAGGTCATGGGAAGGTTTTTAACTATTTGGGGGGAAGGTACCACCACCCTCCCAAGAGAAATCACCAAAAAATCGAAACTTTTTTACTTAAAATTGAACGCAACATTGCAAGGTATCGTAGAGACCTACTGCTTCTATGTCAGACGCGTGACATCAATGGTATGAGTAGAAGGAATGTGTTGGCTCATAGACAGGCTTGCACAGTAAGGACTTCCAGTCAAAAGTCGTGCCATCAAAGGGTTGGTTGTCTGTAGGGCGAATGGACGCTTTACACCAAGCCCCCCTAGAGGTCATCAAAGATATTTTCAAGTTGTAATTCATGTGTAGAATTATTCTTTCAATATCTTTAAAATCCAGGGAGGGAGGGACAATAGGCTGTTTATTACACTAGTCCCCAAAGTTTTATTAAAACGTTATCTTGTTCGTTGGCTCCACAGCTTTGGGGGCTTCTATTGAATTTTGATTGGTTTGTTATTTAAGTTGAGTGGCCAAACGTTTCAACCAGTAGTTATAATCAACAGAGGGGTAATTTTGTGTATGATCATTGGGGATGTACATTAGTTCATCGGCCATTGTCTTATCCTTTTATATCCCTGCTTTCAATATCTTTAGAGTCACATTAGAAACTAAAATGCAAACTTTGCCTCTTTCAAACTTTCTCTTTCCTTAGCAAAAATTTATCAGGGATCTAGAAGGATAAGGCAATGGCTGATAAATTGATGTACATCCCCAATGATGATACACAAAATTGCCCCTTTTGTAGATTACAACTAGTGGTTGAAACGTTTGGACACTCAACTAAAAGAACCAAACAATCAAAAGTCAATAAAAGTCCCCAAGGTTGTTAAGCCAACTAATACGAAAATGTTTTTATAAGACTTTGGGGACTAGTGTAAAAAAAAAACAGTCCAATGTCCTCTCTCTGCCTAAAATTTCATAATTATCTTTTGTTTTCTCCAAGATCTATGGACGAAAAATGATTTTTCTTCAAAAATTTTATGTATGAAAGAATGTCTAAGCCAAAGCTTTTCATAGTGCCTATCAAATGAAGTCATACTGGCCTACCTTTTGTCAATTACAATTTATACTGGCCTGCTATTTGTAATTTGGTCTGTGTATTGGCCTATCATTGGTCATTTGTATTAATTATTTTTCATAGACCCTCCCCCCTCCCTGATTTTCTCTCACAAAACTATCTGAAAATATCCAGGAAGGGAGGGGACATTTGGCTGTTTGTTACACTAGTCCCCAAAGTTTTATATTAACGTTTTCTTATTTGTTGGCTTCAAAACTTTGGGGACTTTTATTAAATTTTGATTGGTTTGTTCATTATGTCTTCAAACGTTTCAATTACTCTGATTGTAATCTGCAGAAAGGGTAATTTTGTGTGACATCATTGGGAATGTACATAAATTTATTGGCCATTGTCTTATCCCTCTATATCCCTGGAAAATATCTTTCTATCTTCCTTATCTTTATCTGAAGATGCATCCATACAAAAAGAAAAAAAATTAGAGTTTCTCTTCAATTTTAGATTTGCTATCAAATGAAAGTTTGTTTGTTTTTGTCAGGGGTATGGCATTACTTCTTTTCTTACTCACTGAAAAATATTATTGAAACTAGTGACTGCGCCTCTAGCTTCTAGGGGCTCTATATTCGATGGGATATATAGCCTTAAACTTTACCCAGACTATGACCATCCTATGACCTATAAGAAGCTTCCTGTAAAGCACTTTATATAATAGGATAGAATTAAAGATCATTTATCCTTAAAACATTACGATTATATAAATGGCATATCTTAGTTAGTAAATTGAACAAGAATGACAACATCCATAGAAGTGAAGCATAGTAAAAGAGACATAAGTACCAACAAAAATTGATAAATATAAAATGATTTTTCTTTTAATATTAAATTAGAATATAATCTAGAAGTATGAACAAAAATTTAAATGCAAATTACTATAATGATTAATGATTCCTAGGTCAACAAGGTCCAATATTTTATGAAAAGCATCACTATAATTAAATCCTATAAATCCGGTATTTTCGCAATTCTGTAACAAATTCATGTTCAATTTTGTTTTAACTTACATGTTCTGTCACTATACAAAAGTTAATGTTTGTTTGTCCTCCCTTCTTACTTTAAAGCTTCGCTTTTATGAATGATGCCATCCTTGTTTATGTATACACATATGTGCTAAAGTACCGAGGATCTGAAGGGATAAGACAATATCCGATAAATTGATGTACATCCCCAATGATGACACACGAAATTACCCCTTCCGTAGATACAAATAAGTGGTTGCAACCTTTAAACACTCAACTTAATAAACCAACCAATCAAAGTTCAGTAAACGTTCCCAACGTTGTTAAGCCAACGAATGAGAAACATTATTATAAAACTTTGGGGAGTAGTGTAATAAACAGCCCTTTGTCCCCCCTCTCTCTCTCTCTCTGCTAAAGTACACACATTTATGTAATATTTTGACAAAACAGAATATATAGTAAACACTGAAGGTGACACTAATACAGCCTATAAATTTCATCCTACTCTCTAATCCCAGAGAGGGAGGGAACAATGGCTTGTTTATTACACTGGTTCCTAAAGTTTTAAAATAACATTTTCTTATTCGTTGGCTTGACAACTGTGGGGACTTTAATGAATTACATGTACATTAGGGTGGGTTCATATCGGAATTAGACAAAGCGGGGATATGCAACAGATAAAATTAACCTTAAAAACATTTCTGACCGAAAAAGAATTTTAAAAAATTGAGTTTTAGAACACGACCACTTAAAAATATAATTCATTACTTATTAGTATGCAAAGACGACATTCAAAATTTTTTTTGAATCAGAACTACGGCTTCATGGTGCTCCCTGGAAAGGCCTTGAGGAGCTGAATCAGGAACTTTTGTCCGTTTCAAAATATCTCGTTCCTAGCCTTAGAAATCACTAAAAAACCAAAATTTTTTAAGGTTTATTGAGAATTGTCCAATTTGTAGAGGTTTTTTAGATTTTCTCAGGCTAGGAACGAGATTTTTTGAAACGGACAAAAGTTCCTGACTCAGCTCCTCAAGGCATTTCCAGGGAGCACCATGAAGCCATAGTTCTGATTCAATAAATTTTTGACTCCCATTTACAAATAGCTATACAATTGAATGTCTGGTCGTCACGGGTTTTAAGACTTAGGATAAATTTTAAATCATCTAGAGGTGTATTATATCTATATAAATTGAGTGCAGATCCCCGCTTTGGCCTCAGAAAAAAAATGTCCAAAATCGACCCACCCTAATGTACATCAATTTATCAGCCATTGTCTTATCCCTTTAGATCCCTACTCTCAAATCCTCTTCTTTTCACCATATTTAATTTAGGATTACAACATTCTTATTTCAACATTATGTCTGGATTCTAACAAATATTATTACACTTATTTTAGTATACTTTTTTATATTTTGAGTTTAAATATTTTTATCTTCCCAAAAAGTATGGTGCTTTTTTTCTATACAAGCGGCTACGTCCCTATCATCTAGGAGCTTTGTTTTCGAAATGGTAGAGAGATGCCATAAAATAGCTTAAAACCATCCCAAGACTAAATTTTTTTTCGAAATAGTCTAAAACCATCGCATGAACTATGTGAAGCTTACCTCAAATATAGAACCAATCGGTTCAGTAATTTTTGATATCTTAAGCTTCAAACATAAAACCTTACTACTTTATATAATAGGATACTAAGAAACATAAAAATAGACAAAGCTTTTTTTGTAAATAAAAATGGCTAAACTTACATAATATTATTAAAATTCTGTAGTTGTAAAAGAACTATTTATTTATTTATTCAATTTTGTTCAAATTTTAAAGACAATTTATAAGATATGTTCTTTTCAAGAAAATAGAATGTATTTAGATTTATTAGATTTTACTTTTTAAATTATAAAATGTACTTTGCTTTTTGTACATTTCTAATCAACAGGAAGCCTTTTCCGTTTTTGGAATAATTTTGTCACAATTTTTTTAGAATTTTCAACTGGTATTTAGTTAAAATTAATTTATATCTTTTTTCTTCTACATCAGTCAATAAACAAAGAATATACAGCCAATTTCACCCAAGCTAATGTTATTTCTAAACCACTCGAATAAAATTCACTTCATACGCCTTGGTAGAATTTTAAAGTCAAAATGATCTAACAAGTAATAAACAGACGATATTAAACTCATGTGATAGAGGAACTAACCAATTTAAAGAGTAGCTGTGTAAATAAAATGAATCTTATGAAACATCTTGTGAGTGAAATGGTTTAAGATGATGACTTTTTATTATGTAAAGATGATTTAGTAATATGTTATATGCAAAAATGCAAAATTTATGTAAGAATTCAATCAAATCATTTCTTAAGTAAAAAGTCTTAAATCTTTATTCGAACATTGAGTAAATCCCCTATATAAATATTTCAAAAAATGTCAAACTTGGTCGTACAAATAATTTTAAAAATCAACTTATCTAAAGGAAGAAATGATTTGCTTAGCATGCCTAAGTGTAAAGGCAAATGCTATCCGTTACGGGCGGACACTTCATAGATACAGAAAAGAATCGCTTTTGGAGGTTAGATTTAGATTACGACGGAAATGTTTTAAAAATTTAGGTTTGAACTTTATAGGGCTATTATAGCAAGCTTTATGTTGTGGCTATATCTATCTGTTACGGAGGATGGACAGACACACCATAAATGTAGAATCGAATCGCTGTTGACAGTTAGATTTAGATTACGATGAAAATGTTTTTAACTTTGTAGGGCTAGTTAACAAGCCATAATTTGTGACTAAAGTTATCAGTTAGAAAGGATGGACAGACACACCGTAAATGTAGAATAGTTATTTCTCGCATCGTATTATAAACGGCTTTCCGCGGATATAGAATGTACAATTATAAGATTAAAACAAGTTTTTTTAGCCCCGAGGTGCCGAAGGCACCGGCTAAAAAAACTGGTTTAAATCTTATGATTGTACATTTGTATATTCGTAGAAAGCTGGATATAATACGATGCTAGACATAGTTTTTTCGTATGGATAAGAACCGGTTCCTATCCACCGGATTCGAATGAATAAGAAAAAAGATGTAAATGTGCCTAATCTTTAAGTTTGTACCATAGCGTACAAGGGTGGGGATAAAGGGGTATTTACCCCATTCACACTTTGAAACGCCTCACTTTACCCCCCTAAAATAAATATAAATATATTAGATTATCCTTCTTAAATCTTACAAACCCTCATTTTACCCCCTTCAAAATTAAAAGCCTGGACGTCCCTGGTTTGTACTTTATAGGACAATTCTAACATGCCTAAATTCGTTTATAAATTCTAGATATATGTTTGTTACATTTTTTTTTGTGTCTTTGCAGTTTGATAATCATTTTTAAAAGCGAAGCTTTCCTATAATTAGGAATTAGGTCAGTGCGTCCGTCCGGGGCAGCCCTACTGAAAGACTTCGTGGCAATTTTGCTTCAGCTGATGATATAGCATTCAGTTGTCCTTGAAGAAGCTTATAGTGCCTAATTAAAAAATGACGTCATACAATACAAATGACCAATGATAGGCCAGTATAAAACAATGTAATTGACCAATGGTAAAATGTATACTGGCCATTTGGTCATTTGTATTGTATGACGTCATTTTTTATTAGGCACCATAAGCTGCTTCGTTGTCCTGGATTCTATCTTTCCAAAACTATTCAACGTTTTGTTTTTAAATGTAAAAGTAGACTAAACTTTTGTGATAATTTGGAACATGTTTTGCTTTTTATTCAACCAATTGATACAACTTTAACCATTGGATTATTGTTACTGCAGTTTTTTTTAGCAAATTATGCATTTTTGCAATATTCAGAGGCTAGGTGGCGATACAAAATAATAAAAAAAAATATTCAAAAATTTACCTTAAAATTATTTTTTAATACAAATGGATGACTTTTATATTCTAGAATAGTTTCTAAAGTTTAGAAAAAAAATACAAGAAATCTAATCATGTCAGCTTTTTAAATATTCTGGCTTCTCTATAATTAGGGTTTTCTGACGGACGGTCGTCCATTTAGGCTCAAGATATTCACCATTTTCAAATATTCTTTTTCTAAAATGTTTGATTTTATACTATAAAATATTAAAGTTCTCTTTTATAGTGTCTATTTCAAATAGATCATATATTCGAAAAGAATTATTTTCTAAAATATTGATTGCGGTTTTGCCAAAAAAAATTTCTTGGGAAAGGGAAGTCCGATGGGAGGAGAGGGGGGGGGCAATTTAATTTCGACCTTGAACTTACAGAGAAGTATATTTGTAAAGAAAAGAGAATTGAATAAATATTGCAACTGCATTCTTTTTATTGTTCATGGCATAAACAGTTACTACCCACCAACCCCACTTCAACATTAATAAAAACGTTCTCTTTTGTTTTAGCCTCGTGCCCCTCTTTATTTTTTTTATAACTTAACTTTTAATGTTTTATATTTAAACTAACAGCTGCTTCTTAGCATTTTCAAGTTGAAGAGTAGTCCATAGAAATAGCCTAAAACCATATCAGGACTAAAATTTGAAGTAATAAATTGCCTAAAATGCCTTTCCAAAATGTAGATCTCTGCTGAACCCTGAATATTCAGCAGACAGCTTTCCGCAGATATTGAAATGAGAAATCATTAAGATTAAAACCAGTTTTGTGAGCCCCGAGGGTCTAAAGGCCTATTTTAACAAATCGTGTATCAATTCGATGCTATACACGATTTTTTAATATGGCTAAGAACCGGTTCTAATTTGTTTTATTTTCAGTTTATGCCGAGTTGTTTTTCCTGTGCGGCTTCGTGTTTGAGATGGTGATCAGAATGTACGCGCTGGGCCCCAACTACTTCGACTCCGCCTTCAACAAGTTCGACTGTGTCGTCATCTTTGGCTCCATATTCGAGGTGTTCTGGGTCAACTTTAAGCCGCGGGCCGGGTCCTTTGGTCTGTCCGGCTTGAGGGCGCTCAGGCTTCTTAGAGTTTTTAAAGTTACAAAGTAAGTTTTTATTTAATGAACATGGCATCCAGGGAGGGAGGGGATATTGGGCTGTTTATTATACTAGTCCCAAATGTTTTATAATAACGTTTTCCTATTCGTTAGCTAAACAACTGAATTTAGTTGACTCATTAAGTAGAGCGTCCAAGCGTTTAAACCTCCTATTGAAGCCTACAGAAGGAGTAATTTTGTGTATCATTAGGGGATTTAAATCAATTAATCGGTCGTTGTTTAATCCCTTTAGATCCATGCATTGCATCTTACATGTAAACTGAAATGTTGCTTTTCTTACTCATTAATTTATAATTTTTATCCTTATATTTTTTTATTTCACTGGGGCTTTTTGAGAACCATAAGTGGGGATAACTGAGGTTGATATAGAAATTACTATTCTAATTTGTGACAAACTTTTCAGATATTGGTCTCCACTGCGTAACCTTGTGATAGCCCTGATGAACGCCCTCTCCTCCATTATGTCCCTCCTGCTCCTTCTCTTCTTGTTCATATTCATCTTCGCCCTGCTGGGCATGCAGTTCTTTGGCGGCCAGCTCAACTTTCCAGAAGGGACGCCAACGTCAAATTTTGACTCAATTATAAACGCTTTGCTCACTGTCTTTCAGGTAGAGTAAAATTTTGTTTTTATAAGAATTTCAACAATTTTAAACATCAGCTGGAAGTCTAAACCTGACCCACAAACGGGTTTAAATTTGAGGCTTTGTCGCGGCTGACGCGCGGATGCCGAGCCCTGATTTTTATTTACCTAATCAAAATTTCGAGATCAACTGAAAATGGATTGCCTATTTCTTCCCTAATTTCCGAAGTTGTACAGCAGATAACACAAATTTGTGCAAAACCTTTTTTCAGCTACTCCGGTCAAGAGGAAAAGCGATGTATACATTATACATTGAAAATTTGGATCTACTGCAGTTCATGGTAAAATATTGCTGGTAACGAGTGCTTCCTGTTTTCTGGCAATATTAGAAGCTTCCTGGATCTAGCATAACAAGAAATATTGCTGGAGCTACCAATGTTTAACTTTCCTGGTTGCTGGCAATTTATGCATATTCCTGGCCACTGGCATGTTTGAAATATTCCTGTTAAAAAGCAATATTTCCCTTTTTAATTCCCATTTCCCTTTTAATACACTTACCCTACAATTAGAGGTTTGTAAGATTCACTCTACTCGAAGTGGCTTTTTGGCATGTTTGTCTGATTTGGAAGGGAGGGTAGTGGTGTTTCTCTGTACTAATTGTGGGAGTTAGGATAAGGTATAAATTTTGCTCCGTTCTATAACAATTTATAGTAAATTAAAAACCGTAAACTGATCAAAAACAAATAATGAATTAGAGAGAGGTGTGGGGTGAGACAAGACAAATATGATAAACAAATATTCCGTATTTCTGATTTTTATCTACAGTTAATAATACAACGTTTACGTAGGCATAAAAAGTAACAATATAAAAGTAGTCAGGAAAAACTTTAAGGGTAATAGGTCCTGGGAAGGTTTTTAACTATTTTAGTTGATTTGGAAGTCTAAAAAGGGGAGGCAATAGAATTATTTGAAATAAAAATCTCCCGCCATAATCTAATTACCTTCATGGTTTCACTTAAATAAATATCTACCAATATATGAATTATTAAGAGTGAAGCTTTTCTTATCATGGTCTGTATGTCACAGTTACGCCACTAGAATTGTTGGTGTTATCCTCTTAAATTTTTTTTTCAATTTTGTTAATTTTGGTCCCCTCCCCCCCCTCCCCTCCAACTAAACCATCAAACCTGGCCGCAGCACTTTTTTATAATTAGGTTATTTTATGTTACAGGGGCTGGTATTAAGTTTTGCATTGTATAGGCGTTCAAAATCGTTGGTTTTACTGTTTGATTTCTGAGCCTCACTTAGAAAAAATTAATTTATTAATACGATGAAAATTCCGAATTTATCTCCCCCACTTTTCAATATATTATAAAAATAAAAAGGCGCGCCAAAATTTGGCGCGAAAGTGGATATTAAGATAGAAACAGTTAAATTTATAGGTAAAGACCCAACTCTCCTATACCCTTCCCTCACCTTTATTAATAAAATAATTGAAGCAACTGTCCCTTATTAATCATTGCTGTTTACCCCCTAAGAAAATGTGATAAGGGGTATGGGGTAAAAACTCCTGTAAGCCAGTAATCTTCTCTCATTGCTGGTAACCTGGAAAATTTGCAGATTGCCAGCTAACAGGAACTTAGAATTTAGGGGAATTTGCGTGCTGCTGGATCCAGGAATCTTGTAATATTGCCAGAAACCAGGAAGCATTCGTTACCAGCAATATTTTACCATGAACTGCAGTAGATCCGAAAATTTTAATTTTTTTGTGGAAGTTTGAAGCTTTTTTAGCTAGTAGTAAATATTGAGATGAATGAGGAAACTATGTACACAAACTCAAATTCAGCCGACCTAAAATTTCGATTAAGAATATTTCGGCAACTCCTAGTGGAAAAAGAAATAAAAAAAACACCTTTTTAGAATGTTGAACAAAAGCGACATAAAACTTATTCATCAAGATCAAGAATGAGATAATATAAAATTGCAACTATCCAAATTTAGTAGATTTAATTTCGTACTCCAAGATCTATTTGAGCCGACTTCTTATTTCAATTAAGTTTGGCCATTAGCCAACAAAATTAGACCATCAACAGAGAAAATAAAAAGTTAATAGAATTAAAAGTTGAGGATAAAATTACTAATGTATCTAAATGAAGATTAATTTTGTGCAGAATAAAAGTTTCGTTCACAGACACAAAGTTTCAAGGAGTAACAAAGGAATATAATCATAAGATTTATATATGGGTTTGTCTTTATCTTAAATTAAAAGCTACTTTGGGTATGTCCCTTTCGTGGCAACGCCTCTTAAGGGGCGTTTCTTCGTAATTTCGCAGTAGCTTTTCTCCTATGTATAGCCCCTGCGGGGCCAAAAGCCATTTTGAAAATACGACGAATCGCCCCTTAAGAGGCGTCGCCATGAAAGGGACTATACCTAAATTTTTTATGAATACGTTTTAGTACTGTTATCCGGGTATGGTTGTCTAAGTCTGTCTGATACAAGGACGTCTAAGCTTCATATATTTTTGGGGATCTTAGTGGGGAGAGGAAACTACAGAAATGATTTTAAATATAAATTTGTAAAATTACTATTAGAATAAATAGATTAGAGCAAAGTCTCAGCAAATATATTTCAAGATTGAAAAGTATATAAAATGTTTAAATTTATTTTCTTCAGGCAGTAAAAACAGATATCATTTATTTATTAATAGCGCAACTTTTCTATAAAGAATATCTTTCGTAGACCTGTCTTTCTATAAGTAAATTTCCTCATTGTAAATTTCTTTAAAAGCATTTGTTTAAAAATTACATCTTTTATTGTCATAATATCACGTATGCATGCTTACTCCTATATAGACTGGTACAATTACACACACAACACAAACACAGAACAACAAACACTTCTATTTATTAGTTTATTAGTCATTAGCGGCTACGCCCCTAGAGGCCTCTTTTTTTGGGGGGGGAGGTGGAGGTGTCCTACCCCCCAAAAATAGTTATAAACCTTCCCGGGACCTATGAGAAGCTATGCTGTTAAGGAGAACCCGATCGGTTCAGCGGTCAGCGAGATCGTTTGATACAAACAGACACACAAACACACAGACAAACAGACATCCTGTTACTTTAGTATAAATGATTTAAATAGATGTTTTTTTTTAAATATCTTATTAAATTATATATATTACTAGCGGCTTCGCCCCTAGCCTCTAGGCGCTTTGCCCCAAGAGGTAATTTTAAAAAAAATCGAGTACCTCTCATTCAAATTAATTTATTTTTTTAATTGAGGGGGATTTTTTTTATTTTTGGGGGGGTTGGGGGTGTCTTAGAAAATAGCTTATAACCGCCGCAGGACCAGTAGGTATATTCCCTGAAGAGTAGAATCCAATCGGTTTAGTGGTTACCGATATCTTAAGGGACGGACAGACAGACATCAAGCTACTTTGCATTACAGATACTGTTCTCTTAATTCATTAATATGTTTGTCCACATTTTACTTTGTTGACAAAAATATATTTTAATTAATAAAAGCTCTAAAGACAAATAAAATATTTAGGACATGTCCTGGACAAATTTGTTTTATCATGTCTGTCAAACACACGCACACACACACACACACACACACACACACACACACACACACACACACACATAGTCATACACACACACACAAAGTCCTTTAGTTTATAAAATCCACTTTTTGCTTTGCTCTGGAGTATGGCAGAGTAAACACTCTAAAATGTATATTTTTATTTCTTTTAAATTTTACAGTCAATTTAGTTTTTTCCAAAAGATGACTTTTTCAGTTTAGCGTTCCATGGAAGATATACATAGGTTTAATTCTTTGATAAAGATCTTAATTCTAAAAACTTATGAGTTCATCTAATAGATAATTTTTTTTTTTTAAGAATTTTGAAAGATTTTTCAGACCTTTTTTATAGTATTCTTCTAGCTAAAGTCATATATTTAGTCTTCCTCAGTGAAAATCTTCTGCGCTATATTACAAAGTTTATCAACACAAGTATATGATATAATAATTCTCATCATAGAGTTTGATCAATTAAAACAGATCATCCATATACATATATATGTCCGAAGTATTTGAAACTAGGAGCTGCTAAGAGTATAAAGAGAGAGAGAGAGAGAGAGAGAGAGAGAGAGAGAGAGAGAGAGAGAGAGAGAGAGAGAGAGAGAGAGAGAGTTTATGATATCGAAGTTTATGATATCGAAGTTTATGATTAACGACAGACAGACAGACAAGTTCACTTATAGAGTGCTTTTTTAAAAATTTCAATATCATTTTACTAAAAAGTCTTTCACATTAACTTTAGAAAAAATCTTTGAATGGACATATTTTTCCTTTTACAGAAATGAAAACATTATATTAAGGTTTATATTATATTATGTTATACATACATAAATGATATTTTTTCTACTGCTTAATGTTGACATTAATATTTGCTTAGGTATCTAAATTATTATAATATATAATTAGGTCCTCATACCCCCTAGATTTCAATATTTGGGCCTTCCCAAAAGGGCTCGGCAACCGAAGCAACAGCTACAGCTACTACTCCCCGTTTGGCATATCGAAGCCTTTCAAGTCTTTCTAAGCCACCAACGAAGACTTTTAATTAAACCGCGCGGGTTTCTTAGTCACTAAGATAGCCTCATTAGAAGCTATGCAACTCTTTAATCCAACGGATAGATTGGAGGAAAAAATTGAGCCTCAGCCATCATTAGACACACCCTTTCTAAACCACACTCAGATAACAAATCTTAAAATAGCTGCATCCTACCCCCACGGGCCCACAGTCACCATCTGCCGTATTTTACTTTTTTTACTTATACCTATAACATAATTATATTAAGTTCTGCATTGGCTTAGAATCTGGGGTGCAGAAAATAGGTGTAAGGTTTAAATTTAAACCCGTTTAAGGGTCAGGATTAGACTTTCAGCTGATTTTTAAAATTGTAAAAGGTTGATATACTTGAGGCTTATCAACGGCTGACGCGCGGCTTCCGACACCTGGTTAAAATCTACCTAAACAGAGTTTAATTCAGAGTTTGATAAAAGGGGAGTAAAACCCCGCCTTGAGTAATTATCAAAATATTTTAATTGTCTTTCCATTATGGGTGAGAACCAGTTCTAATCCAGAGGATATTAATTACTGAAAAATCATGTATTTTATCTTATTATAGAAAATTTTCTACGAAGAGTAAAATGAAAAATCATAAAATTTATACCAGTTTTGTTAGACCGGGCCTTCGACCCCTAGGGGCTAACAAAACCTAAATAATCCTATAATGTACCGTTTTGCTATCCGAGGAAAGCTATCTATAATACGATGCGATATACAACTAATATTTGTTGTTACAGGTGCTGACTGGGGAGGATTGGAATGAAGTGATGTACACTGCCATAATGTCAAAGGGTGGCCGGGAGGGAGGTGGCACCCTGTATGGTATCTACTTTGTCATCCTTCTCCTGTGTGGTGACTGGACTCTACTCAATGTGTTCTTGGCTATTGCCTGCGACTCGCTGGATCAGGCGGCAGAGTTGACCGCCGCAGAGGAGGCGGAGAAAGAGAGGAAAGAGGCGGAGGAGGAGGCGGCGCGGATGGCCGAACAGGCGGCTCTGGGCGCTATAGATCCTAGTGCTATGGGGTAAGGAGTTTTTTTTATTTGTTTATAACCATTTTTGCTATACCTGCACTTACAATACTACCAGGGAGGGAGGGGACAATAGGCTGTTTATTACAAATAACGTTTTCTTCTTCGCTGGCTAAACAACTTTGGTGACTTTTATTGAATTTTGATTAGTTGTTTTATTTAGTTGATTGTCCAAACATTTCAAACACTAATTGTTATCTACGAAAGGGGTAATTTTATGTATCATCATTGGATAAGTTTATTAATTTAACGGCCATTATCTTGCCCTTTTAGATCCTTGCAAAACTACCATGACAATTGACAAAAAACTTAGAAAGTAAAGTTTATTAAAATTTGTGTAATATCTTTATATATTTTTATTATTAAACACGAAGAAAAAAGTGCATAGCCCATAAATCAATTTAAATCATTTAATATCCTAAATAGATAGAGATACTCTAGAGATACATACTGTCTAAATCAGCCAATAGGAGAATACTAAAGGTACATTCAAGACATCTCATTTGGTAGAAATATTTTACAGATCTTATCAAATGCCTATTTTTTTCATTTTGTTTGCATTATGAGTCAGCTATAAATTGACGCATATCTTAGGATAAAGCTTTTCTTTGGTGAATTAATTAAAGTAAATTTTTTTCCCTCTTTTAATGTGCAGCTAATAACAAATCATAATAAGTTAGTTATAAAAAATTTTCAATAAAGGTAGCTTTCTAAAAATTATACCGTCGAAAAAATTCGTCTCAAATTTCGTCACGTATCTCGTATATTACAAAATGTAAACAACGGTTTTTGTCTGCAAAAAATTCCCTTTTAAATTTGACGAAAATTGGGGTCAGATGGATTTTCTAGATACACTATATCTATTTCTTTAATATGACAAAGGATAAAAAATCTGCAATTGTAGAGATATTAAAAAGGCTAGGTAAGTAAGATTATGTGTAATTTTGGGATTTTAAACAGATAAAAATGCATTTTCTTTCTACATTATTATTTATTCATTTTGAATGAAAAAGATAAAAAGAATAAGAAAACTTATTAAGTCATTTCTATTTCATCAGTTCTTTACATTCTTTTAAGTTTTTTTTACAATATATGACTTCGCCGTTAGCTAAAAGTGTAATGAACTTGAATGCAATTCTTATAGAAACTTATGGGTCATAATAATTTGACGAGGGGTAGTGTATATAAAAAGTTTTCCTGTACATTTTAAATCATTTTTACAAATAGTTTTAATTCTTATTAATGCCATTATTACAATTCCTAATCAGTCCAGGCATCATTTATATATTTTGCCTTATACAGACGTACGTAAAGTCATCCAGATGCTCCTAGATTATGATATTATTATTATATTTTAAAAGGATTATACAGTAAGTATTTTTACAATGATCTTATTTATTTGGTTGCAACTACCTAAAAGTCCTTTTTTATCTAAGTTTATAAGGGGAAGGGGGAAGTTTTAAAATAAAGTTTTGTTATTCGTTGGGCACTTCATTGAATTTTTATTGGTTTATAAAGTTGAGTATATAAATAAATTTAATCTACAGATGGGGTAATTTCGTGTATCATCATTGTTGATGTACGTACATCAATAATCGGCCATTGTCTTATCCTTTTATATAGATACCTGATATATTATTATTATATATATTCAATATACATTCACTCAGATTTAATTTATTCCTGCTCTTTTTATTATTACATTATGCATATACACCACATTACACATTATTTTACATGCTTTCATTAACCTTGGCTCAGTGCAGTGGCGTGCACATGGGGTGGGGGAGGGTAGTTAGGGTGAATGTCGCCCCCGCAAGACATAAAAATTTGTAAATCCCCTCATTAACCCAAAGATTTTTCTCTAGGGGGGGGGGAAGATCAAAATATTTGGGTAGGTGAGAGATTAGATTAAAACAATAGAGGGGGATGGGGTTAAATAACTGTATGTCCCCACGCCGTGGACCCTGTGCTGACTTTCAGTTTGGTCTTTGAAAATAAACCAGTAACGTCGGAAATATTAACACAGCCACTTCGCTACATTAGCAAAATGCAATTTTCTAGCAGACGAAAAAGGTCCCCCGGGGTCAGGAGTTGTCTAGGTTATACATCTATATTTGTACATTAATTGGTGAGAAGATTTACAACTGTTTAAAGCGTTTAATCCTCCCCTAATTCTAAATCGTGTGTACGCCCTTGAATGAGAAGAATATCAATGATATAAATATATATTGCATTATACTGCACCAACTTAAGTAGGCTTTTATATCCTTAGAAATTGTTTATAGAAAACTATTATTTTAGTCTGTAATTAGACAGTGAGGGGGGGGGGGCATTGGGCTGATTATTACACTAGTCCCCAAAGTTTTAAAATACCGCTTTCTTATTCGTTCAGTTATTAACTTTGGTGGCTATAGTGAATTTTGATTGGTTGGTTCATAAACTTTAGTGTTTTAACGTTTTAACCACTAATTTTCATCTACAGAAGGGATACTTTTGTGTAACATCATTGGGGATGTACATCAGATTATCGGCCATTGTCTTATCCCTTTATATTTCTGGTAATTAGAGGCTCAATACATACAAAATGACTTTTCAAATTTATAATTGTGAATTTAATTATAAGTAGCACTTTGAATTTAGCATAGCAGTTGATATAAACAAGTCGCCACAAAAATCCTTTCATAAAATAGTCTGAGATAAGATAAGATAAGTGTTTTGTTTTTTTGTTTTTTTTGGGGGGGGGGGAGCAAAATATCTCTAAAAAACCGGCTAAGATAGGCGATACTAATATGGTTTTAACTTTGATGATTTTCTACTATGATATTATAAGAAGATTTTCCAGTATGGCTTCGTAACCGATTGATATCCGCTGGATTAGAACCGGCTCATAGCCATATTGAAAAATTATGCATAGCATCGCATTAAGACAATTTTTCACGAAATTTAAAATAAAAATAATAAAATGAATACCAGATGTGTTATTCCGGGACTTCGGCTGGTTTTAATCTTATATGTTTTTATTCTAATACCTGCAGAAAGCTGTCTATAGTAAGATGCGATAAATAACACTCAAAGAAATGTAAAAACTCAAGAAATTCCTTCTAAAAGAAAATATACCTTTCTAATCTAATGCTTTCATAATTGCAAATTATATTTCACCCCCTACCCACATGAATAACCCTTTCCTTGGTTTACCCATCGCTTCTTCCCCATCCCCTTCCATCCTGGCCTTTTGTGAAA
This sequence comes from Acartia tonsa, assembly GCF_053477335.1. NCBI lineage: Eukaryota > Metazoa > Arthropoda > Copepoda > Calanoida > Acartiidae > Acartia > Acartia tonsa. The sequence continues at coordinate 51,165,424 of NC_137263.1, read as the reverse complement.
GTTGGATTAAATGCATTTCTAATCTCTTGCCTCTTAGCTGTGTTGAGCTGTGTGTAGCTAGCTCCCAGGCAGGGCATTGGGACATTGGGCTGTTATTACACTAGTCCTTAAAGTCGTATATTGACGTTGATATTGGCATAACAACCTTGGGGACTTTTATTAAGTTTTGATTGGTTGGTTCATTTAAGTAAGTGCCCAAATTTTTCAACAACTTATTGTAATCTACAGAAGGGGTAACTTTGTGTATCATCATTGGGGATGTACATTAATTAATCGGCCATTGTCTTATCCCTTTATATCCCTGGCTAGCTCCACCTCTCCTATATGTTAGCTCCAACTCTCTCAAGCTAAAATCTATCTAGGCTTCTCATACTACATAGCATCAAATAAATATTTTCATAAAACATTTTCTTTTACGATCTACCATTTTTCATATAACTCTTATATCCTACCTAGAATAGTTGGACTAAAAGTACAGAAGAATTTATTAAGTTTGTACTTAAAGAAAAACATACTTTAGTACAAAGTAGACATAGAAAAGCCATTTTACGGTACAGTGTACTTATATTATAGACTAATATATAACAAGCATGACAACATTTATAAAAGCAAAGCTCTAAAACGGTAGGACAAACGGACAATAACACTTTTAGAGTGTCAGAACTGAATAATCAAAATATAAATGAATAAAAGACGAAACAAAATTGATAGTAAATTTGTTAAAAAAAACTGGATATTGTTTAAGGACATACTAACATTTTTCGGAATTGTTTATATAGATGCTTCGCTTATAATATGTTTATAATAGACATACGGACATTCTGTTAACGATTATAGAGTTGCTACGCTTTCAAAATCGTACCTAACTACTATAAGAATCATCATGCAAAGTTTTAAATCGATAGGTCAATTCCAACATGCCTAAATTAACAAAAAAAAGCTGTCCGTTCCGTATTGACGTACGGACAGACCGACCCTAATTATAGAAAAGCTTCGCTACTAAAAAGTATGTGTAATATGTATAAATGAAAACATACATATATCCAGAATTAGAAGTGAACTTGTAAGAGTAATCTATTTGTATTCTGTCTACCTACTTGACGGTCCATGAATAGCTGCACACAAACAAAAACAGACACAAAATTGAAAGAGAAAATCATGGCCCAGATTCACTAAAGTTCTTTATTCTTTAAATATTAGATTTAGGGGCTCTATATTCGAGGAATGAAAAATAACTGAAAACCATCTTAATACTTAAATCTTAAAATAAAATAGCCTAAAACCACTCTGGGACTTAAGTAAAGCTTCTTTTAATTGGATAACTCATCCGATTCAGTAATCATTGAAACCTTAGTCTTTAAACAAAAAAACCTTACTACTTTGTACAAAAATAGAGGCTTCGACCCTATTCTCTACGGGCTACGCTTTAGTTAGAAAAATTCTTTTTTAAAACAAGATATAATAAAATGCATTTTTCTTGGGTTATTTAGTGAATACTGCCCCATTAGAAATGTGTCCATCTGGTTGCTTTGTGCATATCTCTATATTGCCATTCACTTCCCCCACATACTATTCTTATACAATATATATTATACATACACATGTTAGTATGGCCTATCAAACTATTCTTATACAATATATATTATACATACACATGTTAGTATGGCCTATCAAACTATTCTTATATAATATACTAGCGGCTTCGCCCTTAGCCTCTAGGGGCTTTGCCCCAAGAGGTGATCAAAAAAATTAAGTTGAAATTCGTAAAAGGACCAAGGAAATCTTCTGCAAAAAAAAGGACCAGGGAAATCTTCTGCAAAAAAAAAGGACCAAGGAAATCTTCTGTCAAAAAAAGGACCAGGGAAATCTTCTGCAAAAAAAAACCAAGGAAATTTTCTGCAAAAAAAAGGACCAGGGAAATCTTCTGCAAAAAAAAAATAGGGGGGATTTTTTGGCCCCAAAGAAAATAGCTTAAAACCACCACAGGACCAGTAGGTATATACCCTGAGAGTAGAATCCAATCGGTTCAGTGGTTACCGAGATCTTAAGCTTCAGACGGACGGACGGACAGACATCATTCTACTTTGTATTATAAATATTATACATACACTTGTTAGTATGGCCTATCAAACTATTATTATACAATATATATTATACATACACATGTTAGTATGGCCTATCAAACTATTCTTATATAATATATATTATACATACACATGTTAGTATGGCCTATCAAACAATTCTTATACAATATATATTATACATACACATGTTAGTATGGCCTATCAAACTATTCTTATATAATATATATTATACATACACATGTTAGTGTGGCCTATCAAACTAGTCTTATATGATATTGTATATTATACATACACATGTTAATATGGCCTATCAAACTCTTCTTATATAATATATATTATACATACACATGTTAGTATGGTCTATCATACTATTTTTATATAATATATATTAAACATACACATGTTAGTATGGCCTATCAAACTATTCTTATATAATATATATTATATATACACATGTTAGTATGGCCTATCAAACTATTCTTATATAATATATATTATACATACACATGTTAGTGTGGCCTATCAAACTATTCTTATACAATATATATTATATATACACATGTTAGTATGGCCTATCAAACTATTCTTATATAATATATATTATACATACACATGTTAGTATGGCCTATCAAACTATTCTTATATAATATATATTATACATACACATGTTAGTATGGCCTATCAAACTATTCTTATACAATATATATTACTAGCGGCTTCGCCCCTAGCCTCTAGGGGCTTTGCCCCAAGAGGTGATAAAAAAAAAATTATGGCGAAAATCGCAAAGGACCATGGAAATCTTCTTCTTCAAAAAAAAAAAAAAAAAAAATGGGGGGGGGGTTTGTTTTTTGGGGGGGTTGGGGGTGTCCCACCCCCCAAGAAAATAGCTTAAAACCACCACAGGACCAATAGGTAGATACCCTGAAGAGTAGAATCCGATCGGTTCAGTGGTTACCGAGATCTTAAGGGACAGACAGACAGACGGACAGACGGACAGACAGACATCGTTCTACTTTGTATTATAGATACATACACATGTTAGTGTGGCCTATCAAACTATTCTTATATGATATATATTATACATACACATGTTAGTATGGCCTATCATACTATTCTTATATAATATATATTATACATACACATGTTAGTATGGCCTATCAAACTATTCTTATATGATATATATTATACATACACATGTTAGTATGGCCTATCATACTATTCTTATATAATATATATTATACATACACATGTTAGTATGGCCTATCAAACTATTCTTATATGATATATATTATACATACACATGTTAGTGTGGCCTATCAAACTATTCTTATATAATATATATTATACATACACATGTTAGTATGGCCTATCAAACTATTCTTTTGTGTATCATCATTGGGAATGTACATCAATTTATAGGCCATTGTCTTATCCCTTTAGATCCCTGCCTTTATACAGTATAAAAAGATGATAATTTCTTTATAATTAAATTAGCGGCTGCGCCCCTAGCATTTAGAGGCATTGTATTTGTAGAGAAAGAAAGGGGTTAAAAATAAAACTATCCTAAGACTTAAATCTGAAAAATAAAATTGCCTAAAACCATCCCAAGACCTATGTGAAGCTTCCCTAAATGGAGAAACTAATCGTTTCAGTGGTTATCGAATTCCTAGCTGCAGTAAAAAAAACTTAGTACTTTAAATAATAGTATACGCCCCTAGCAACTGGATGCTCTCCTTAGAGATATATGGAAAGGCAGAAAAATAGCCTAAAACCATCTCAAGAAGCTTGAGTGTAAAGGAGAACCATATCGGTTCAGCAGTTAGCGAGATCCTACGCTACAGACAAAAAAGCTTACTACTTTATATAACAGAATAACTAGTTCCATAGGCTTTACTATATATACTTATTTAGTATACATTATACTACTTATGTCTGTTTTGGGTTATATAGAAGTAGAAATATAGTAAAAATGTATTTTCAGCTTTTAAAGAGTTTTTAGACATCTTGAGTGTTTTCGGACAGCTAGTATTCATACTAATATTTTCATGTGTTGAACATAAATAGATTTGTTCAAGTTTTTCTTGTGGCAAAAATAAACTAAGTTTCTTATTTTCAACAACAAAAATATGAAATTAGGCAATTTTCCTTTAATTACAACTGAATATTAATGAGGCGCGTGCTTAGAATTTTCTGTTAGGGTTGCGACAATATTTCGTTATTTAGAAAGATCTAAATCTAGCTGACAGGGGAAATTACACTGGTACCCAAAGTTTCATAACCATGTTATTTTATTCGATGGCTTAAAGACTAATAGAGTTCATTCACCCCCTTACCCAGCCACCTATCCCACGTCTTAATATTTTTTAGTAGCGAAGCTACTCTATAATTATATTCGGTCCGTCAGTCCGTCCGTAACGCTATGGGGGAAACGTGATTTTCTCAGCTCCTATTGAGGATAGACACCTGAATTTTTTAGTGAAGATTCTCATCATTTTTGAGCTTCGTTACTTATGTATGTTGTCATCCTTGTTTTTTATATTGTTATTGTTATTGAAACAAAGGATCATCCAGGAAAAAGGTTGGATAATTCAAAACTGTTCTATCTCATCTTTTTCTTTTATGCATTCTCTAATATTGCTTCTTTATAAAATATCTATAGATACAACAAATAAAGCAGCTTAAAGAGCCCATAAAAATGACGTCATACAATTCAAATGACCAATGGTAGGCCACTATACATTTTAACATTGGTTAATATAAATGTAAACTGGCCTATCATTGGTCATTTAAATTGTATGACGTTTTTTTGTAGCGCTAGAAGTTGTTTCATAATAAATTTTTAAGACGTTTTAATGCAGCTAACTCCAAAATGGCTTAATTTGTTGAAAACTAAAAAATATTTCTATGATAAAAAAACTCCCCAAAAAATAGGATATCAATTCTATTAGAGGTTATTTATCGCATCGTATTATAGACAGCTTTCCGTGGATGTTAATATGAAAAATTATAAGATTAAAGGCCAACGCTTACAAATCTGGTTTTAATTTTAAGATTTTTGTTTTTATATTTGTGGAAAATTGTCTGTAATTCGATGCTCTACATGTTTTTTCAGTATGGCTGACAACTAGTTCTAATCCGCCGAATATTAATCGGTTTCGAAGACATACTGGAAAGGGGTTGAATATCTGTATGTCTTCATCCCGAGGACCCTGTGCCGATTTTCAAATGGGTCTTTGAATATCAACCAATAGCGTTGGAAATATTAACACAGCCAAGTCGCTACAAAAGAGCAGAAAGCAATTTGCTAGCACGGAAAAAGGTCCCCAACAGGGTGATCCAGGTAGTTGTCTGGTTACACATCTATATATTTATAGATTTATTTTCTAATAATATCTTTTATTTTAGTGAGGGAGGTGGAGGTGGGGGTGGGGGAGTTGAGGAGGAGGATGAGGAGGCACTACCTGAGGAGGAGGAGAACAGACCAATTCTGCCTTATTCCTCATTTTTCATTTTATCTTCCACTAACCCGTAAGTAACTTTTTTTATATTATAGTTGAAGCTATTTGTAATGCCTATAAAAAATAACGCCTTACAATACAAATAACCAATGATAGGCCAATACACAGAATAAATTACCAATGGCAAGCCATTATAGATTTTAATTGACCTATTGTATAGGCCAGTATGACGTCATTTTTTATAGGCACTATACAAATCTGTTCGTCTGTTTTTAATCCTTGAAATCTTGTAAACATGTGTTTCGATTCATACTCAAACAAATGTGAAACAATTAAAGAATTATAGAGTAGCTTCGCTACTAAAAAAATATTTTTTCTTACATATAGAAGACAATAAAATATTTGAAGTCGAATTTGTGAGCAAAAACATGGAGAAGAAAACTGTGAGTAAGAATTTGCAAACTTAATAGCAGCACTTACAGTTGTCGAACAAGGACGATATTGTGTAGAATCTGCGCAGCATAACATTTTACAACACATTTAATCAATTTAATTAACTAGCTGAATGAGGCTTCTAGATGCATTTGATGGAAGTCGACCACCTAATTTTGTTATTTTTGTGGGGGGAAGGGGTGGGAGTGTGTAGGTAAACTCTCTAAAAATAGTATAAACCTTTCATGTATCTATAAAAAGGCTTACTGTAAAGGAGAAGTAGTAGCGAGATTTTTAGCTACAGACAGACACTTAGACATCCTCTTACAGCTATAAACACGTCAAAAATTCATTAAAACATGCATGATATGCAAAACACAAAAAAAAACGCACATCAAGAACGCATTCTGATTAAATTCAATTCATCAAATTAAACGGTCAGACGGACGTATAGACAAACATATCCTAGTTATAACGCAGCTGCGCTGCTGAGAATCTTATTAAAAGTTTTTACGCATACAGCTTCACATTCTTTATCTAATCTATTTTCATTTTTTTGCAGAAAGTGTAATCATGTTGGATTCAAATTTTCAACATTTTTGCATTTCATACAGCGAATACATTTTACATTGCATATTTCTACATCTTTATTTGTATATTTATTCACTTTCTCTTCAAGGATTTAATCATAAAACTAAATTTTCTTTACCATTTACATAATATATATAAGACTAGCGGCTACGCCTCTAGAAGCCTCTAAGGAACACTTGAGGTGGTTGGGGGGTTGAATTCGATCCCCCCATTCTTTAATTTAGTTTTTGAAATAGTAAAATCTCAACCCAAAAATAGTTTTAAACCTTCCAGGACCAATAAGAAGCTAACCTGTAAAAAAAGAACCACATTGGTTCAGCGGTTTACTATGTATCGTTTCGTATAATAGACAATTTTTCACGAATAATGCAATAAAAATCATAAAATTATTACTAGTTTTGCATTTTACTATCGTCGGAAAGCTGTCTATAATACGATAAATAAAAAATATTTCATTATTTGATAATGTTTTTCTTTTTTTCAGAGTTCGAATTGGCCTTCACTGGTTCGTTACTCGGCCATTTTTTGATGGATTTATCATGTTCGTGATATTGTTGAGTAGTGTTGCTCTTGCTCTTGAGGATCCTGTCAAGGAAAACACACAAATTTGAATCCGGTGGATAGGAACCGGTTCTCATGAATACGAAAAAACTATGTCTAGCATCGTATTATATCCAGTTTTTTACGAATATAGAAATGTACAATCATAAGATTAAAACTAGTTTTTTTAGCCGGTGACTTCGTCACCTCGGGGCTAAAAAAACTAGTTTTAATTTCATAATTGTACATTCTATATCCGCGAAAAGCGGTTTATAATACGATGAAAGAAATGACTATTATCAAATTGTATTAGTAGATTAATAAACAAGGATGACAACATCCTTAAGTAGCGAAGCACAAAAAATAATTTGAAGATTATTACACTAGTCTCCATAGTTTTAAAATAATGCTTTCTTATTTATTGGCTTAGCAAATTTTGTGGACATTTATTATATTTTAATTGGTTGGTTTAGTTGGTTGAGTGTCCCAATGTTTCAACCACTAATTATAATCTACAGAAGGGGTATTTTTGTGTATTATCATTGGGGATGAACATTAATTTATCGGCCATTGTCTTATCCCTTTAGTTTCCTGAAATTGTACCCATTTGTTTTCCTGTTCGGTTTTCGTTTTCCTCGAATTGAAAATCATTATTTTACATTTAGAGTAAAAAAGACAAGTCTGGAATATATATTTACATATAGGTTTCTGTGTATACTACATATGCTCATTCTTATATAAGATATATATAAAATAAGCAGCCAAAAGGGTTTGGCTGGTTTTTGTGGATTTTTTACAAAAATGTAAGTATGTCCTGTAATTAAAAGTTTTTCAACAAATTTACTTACAATTTTGTATCGACTTTTATATTCGGATTATTCAGTTCTTATACTCCACAAGTGTTAATGTTCGTTTGTCCTGCCATTTTAGAGCTTCGCTTTTATGGATATTGTCATTCTTGTTTTAACTAGATTTAAACAACATTTATTTAGCAAAATATCTTTTTCTAGTGAAACTACAATGGTCTATTTCCAAGTGGCATTTTGTTAATGATGACAAACATTTGTGAACTCTCTTCCTCTCTCTCTCTCTCTCTCTCTCTCTCTCTCTCTCTCTCTCTCTCTCTCTCTCTCTCTCTCTCTCTCTCTCTCTCTCTCTCTCTCTCTCTCTCTCTCTCTCTCTCTCTCTCTCTCTCTCTCTCTCCTCTCTCTCTTATTCTTATTTGCAATATTCACACTGCAAAAAAATTATAACACCCTAAATAAATACCATATTTAATACCTATATTTGCGATTACTTTTACTACACAGAAACTGCTAATTTTAAACATTTACAAAACGGTTTGGTTTATTGCATTAAGATCTATGTCAGATTTATTTAGAAAATAAACGTATATGGTTGAGCTAGAGTTTTCCAACAAATTAATGGTTACACTTCTAGTATATTAATTTTTTGTTCTTTCATGACTAACTAAAACATAAAATATATCAACTTAAGTTTCAAATTGCTGTTTTTATTGAAATAAAGGGAAAATAAACAAAATTGTTAAAAAAAAGTTTCACATATTAAACCATTTTTTACAGTGGAAGTTTGCTGCAAAATTGTGCAAAAATAGGAAAATAACTGGGTGATCATTTATTGGAAAGCAAAATTTTCAATGCAAGATTTTTTTAACAACACAGTTACGATATAACTAGGGTATACCCGTCAGTCTGCACTCGTCACCTAACGGAAATAGGAGTGTCTCTGTTAATATATGTTGAAGGCTGGTATCTAAAAATTGTCTTTTATTTCATTAAGGGGCATTTATAATTATATATAGCCTTGACTATTCTATGCTTTTTTTGGGTTATATTGCATTCTAACATTATTGTCCTTGTCATTTTTAAGAAAGGGAAAATAGTGTTAAGATTCTATAGGGGGGGGGGGGGTAAAATTGTAACAACATTGTTAATCATAGAGCATAGTGTAAAATATGAGAATGAATAAAAGTTAATGGGAATTAAAATATGATAAATAAGGTTGTTTTTTTTTAGAAATTATGAAAATCTAAATAGTGTCAAAACTCTTAATAGATAACTTTGCAACTTATCCTATTAATAAATAAATATAAATTATCATTTATTTTTCCTATTTATATTTGGCACAAATACAAGATGCTGGCAAATATGATTAGCACACAATGGATAAATATATTTTCAAAAATACCGCAATTCTTCAGTGGACCACCTACATACAAGCCCCTCATCTTGGTTTTTAATTTAATAAGAGAGAAGCAATAGGCTATTTATTACACCAGTCCCAAAAGTAATTTTGCCACTTTCGCTGGACAAAAGAAATAATAACATCTTACTATATAGAAAAATAATGCAAAATTCAAGAAATTATTATTTTCCATAGACAAAAAGTTGGCGTTTAACATATATCTTTGGATTACTTATCCTTTCTCCGTGATTCTGACAACAATACAACTCAATAATTTAATCCTGACCTTTCAGACTAATTGATTGCATTACAATAGTTGATACTTATATACAATTACATGCATTATTTACATAATAGTTGCTTCGCCCCTTGCCTCTAGGGGAAGTCAGGAGAATAGCTTAAAACCACCCTAAGACATTTATAAAGCTTCCCTGAAAAGTAAAATAAATTCGGACTAGCAGTGTCCGAGATCTTTAGCTTCAGACAAAAAAAAACAGTTCTTTTAGGGACTTCACCCCTTTTTATGGCTGCTATAAATATATTTCCCGCAATTGGCCAAATAAATAGCCTAAAATCCAACAACTGAAGAGTATACACGAAATATTGCTAAACTTACATACATACAACCAGATACTTTTGTATAATGGATTGCATCCCTACATTAAATATATTCATTATGTGTTTCTCAATCATAAAAACTCAATAAAGTTGTTGTAAGGTTACTTAACTAAGCTCTTACTACCAACTTACTACATTACCAATGACAGGCCAGTATACATTTTAATTGACCAATTTAGGCACTATAAAAGCTTCTTACTTAACTTGTGTACTAAAAGAAATATTTACTATTAACATATTCCCCCTCCCTCTCAATTGTTCATTAAAAATTTGCTGCCGTTAATTCAATTAACTATTTCCCCATAAATAGTATAAAATTTCTTTGTCTCTACTATAGAATGTATAATGACTTAATAGAATCATCTAACATGTCTTTAGCATAAAAGTATAAATAGAATTACACTAACAACTTTGCCCCTCTTTCCCAGAACATGAAAATTATGATTTTCTGGAAGCTTTTTATAATTCCTATAAAAAATTTAGACATACTGGCCTACCATTGGTAATTTAGTCTGTGTATTGATATATCATTGTTCATTTGTATTGCATGACGTCATTTTTTGTATGCATTATAAAGAGCTACTATTTTTTTATAATATTTTATCTTACTTAACATTAATAGAAAAAAACTGGTTCCAAACTCTGTGAAAATAGCTTAAAAGTATAATTACCAGTTATAATATTCACTCAAAAACAAAAACTAATATAGGTCAACTAGCTATTATCTTAAGTCGTAATGACTGATATTCACCATAATATTATACAAAAAAATGTATGATAGGTAAAAGTTGTAGCAAAGAAACAAAGCCGTTTCAGCAAAAATCAAAAGCATAACCCTGTCTGACTCTATTTCACCTTATCTTGCGTTACCTAACCTAACTTACCACGATGACATTTCTAAATTAACCTGAAAAATGGATAGTCAAGAAAATATGAGACAAAACAAAAAAAAAGAAATTGTTGAGTGGTCTATATTTGAATAGTCTGTTACCTATTCTTTATAAGTTGTTGTAATGGATATTGTGTCAGATTCTCACATGCTCTAATATTATTTTTCACCCAGGATAATATAACGATACCCCATCCCCGCCCTTGATCGAGAAAGTCGAGAAAGAACGTATTGACCAATATCTGAAGACTATATTAGCAATATAAATTGATGACAAAATTACCCCTGTCATAATATCCACGTATCCTATATCCATTGTTGTTGTTGTATGCCAATTCTTTTGACATCTGTGGCTGCCGGGTCTCCAGGGAATCAATCAAGATACTTATATCCCAGGACATCAGGGATATGACATTGGAGGGGAAACAATTTCGCAACCAGAAAATAAACAATAATAGTTTTTTTTATATCATCGTATTATTGACAGGTTTCTGTGGATATTAAAATGAAAAATTATAAGACTAAAATCAGTTATGTTATTCCCAAGGAGCCAAAGGCCCGTGCTAACAAAACTGGTATTAATCTTATGTTCTCTATCTTAATATTCGTTGAAAATTGTCTGTAAGACAATGCTAAACATAATTTTTCAGTATTGCTGAGAACCCGTTCTAATCTAACGGATATTAATCGGTTCCGAAGCCATACTGAAAATTTTATTATCTAACTAAGAACAGTAAGAAAATGATCTGTTAATTAAAAGTATGAACTGAATTACATTAAACTTTAATTGTTAATTAATCACTAGAAATGTCACTCGAGTTAGATTCGCTCTTCCAAAAATCTCATTCTCATATGTTATTCATTTGGGTAAAAAAAATTTTCTTTTAATGCCATACCACTGTGATACTTGATTTTTATGTTTTCCCTGTTCATAACAGCAGAGCAGACCAATTCTTTGTCAAAACATCTTTAACAAGGTATAAATAAAACAGAAAACTAGGCCAGTCATTATAAAATACACTAGCGTCTTCGCCACTAGTCTCTAGTGGCTTTTCTTTCTTTGTCAAAACATGTTTAACAAGGTATAAAACAGAAAACTAGGACACTCATTTGAAATTACACTAGTTTCTTCTTCCCTAGTCTCTAGGGGCTTTTCTTTGTCAAAACATCTTTAAAAAGGTATAAAATAGAAAACTAGGACATTCATTATAAATTACACAAAAGGCGACGCCCCTAGCATCTTGAGGTTATGTATTCGAATTAGCAGAGAGATAAATAGCTTAAAACCAAGCCAGGACTTAAATCTAAAAATAAAATAGCCTAAAATCATTATAGGACCTGTGTGAAGCTTACCTTAAATATACAGTACAAATGACCAATGATAGGCCAGCATATATTGATTTTACAATTGGTCAATTTAAATGTATTCTGGCTTATCATTGGTCATTTGTATTGTATGGCGTCATTTTTTAATATTATAAATTTGCGTCAAGGAAAAAGTAAACAATGTTCATAAATATAAAATTGTGTGTTCGTTTGTGGTACAGGAGGACAGCGAGTGGAATAAGAAGCTGGGTATCCTCGACTACGGGTTCACTGCCATTTTCGCCATTGAATCTTTGCTCAAAATGTTTGATCTGGGCCTGTTCTTGCACCCTGGCGCTTACTTCAGAGATATTTGGAATGTGATGGATATTTCTGTCGTCACCTGTGCCCTATTCTCTATTTATTTCAAGTAAGACATTATTTTTACTTAGGGAGGGAGGGGACAATGGACTGTTTACCCCACTAGTTCCCAAAGTTTATTAATGACTTTTTTTATCCGTTGCTTCAACAACTTTGGAGGCTTTTATTTAATCATAATAATTTGGTTGGTTTATTAAATTAAGTGTCTAAACGTTTCAACCATTAAGAGTAATCCACAAAAGGGTTAATTTTTATTATTATTATTCGGGAAATTCAGCAATTTATCGACGATTGTCTTACCCTTTGGATCCCTAATTTTTGCCCACCCTTTTTAAATCGGGTTTTACCTCCTGCCTCCCTTGTTCACGTTTGGAAAGGCGATCGAATTAATTTTCATTGCATCTCTCTCTAATCCCCCAAAGAAAATTCTTCAGGTGGGAGGGGAGGAGGATACACCCTTCACTTTATTTAATCTAAAAGATTTTTAGAATCATCGAAAGAAAACGTTAGGTTTCGTCATATTTTCATAGTAGCTTTTCTTCTATTTCTAGTCCTTTCGGGGGGCTCTAACCCTGCGGGGCAATCATTAACATTTTCCTAATCCAAAATAAACCATAAAAAAATGAGCAAGCAAGTTATTCTTTTATTATTTCAGGGGAACGCCAACCGGTGCCAAGTTGAAGTCCATCAAGCTACTTCGTGTGCTGCGTCCTCTGAAAATGATCAACAGAGTGCCGGCACTAAAGGCTGTTTTTGACTGTGTCATCATATCATTAAGGAACAATTACAATGCTTTTTGAATTTATAAATTTTTTTGGGGACTTCCATCTAGGAGCTATTTATTCGAAGGAGTAAGAGAAGTAGGAAAATAGCCTCAAACCTAACACAGATATAAAAATTAAATATCCTAAAACCATCAAGGAACCTACAAGAAGCTTCCACAAAATGGAAAACTCAATCGGTTTCTTAGTTATCGAAATCTTAAGCTACAGACAAAAAAATATCTTTCCATGTTTCTACTTTATATAATAGGATTAAAAAAAAATTGGACACCCATGATTTTATGGATTTTTAGGATACCTGATATACTCATAATTGGCGAGGTTTAGATGATAATATTGTGCCTTAAAATGTAAAGAAACTTTTTTTTAGGTTTTCCTACAATCAAGGATTTGGTTTTTGATTAAAACAAGGATGACAACATCCATAAAAGCGAAGCTTTAATATTTGAAGGAATAATAAAAGAACGATAACTCTTATTGAGTGCTAGTACCTAATGAGCAGAACATTCTAAACGAAATTACACAAAATTTCTTAAACACAGGATACAAAAAAAAAAGAACGAATTTCTTAGGATTTTATTAAAGAGATGCTTCGCTTTTAATATTGTACCTTGTTGTCCGTAGGATCATTATTCCAGAAATAAAATGAAAATCGTACGATTAAATGTAGTCAAAAAAGTTAAAAACTAGTATGTTTGAAATGGACGTACAAACTTACTGGTAACGCTTACAGAGTTGCTACGCTTCCTAAATCGTACCTAACTACTACAGGAATCATCATGCAAAGTTTGAAATCGATAACATGTCTAAATCAACGGAAAAAATCCAACCGTTACGGATGGACCTACCCTAATTATAGAAAAGCGTCGCTTTTAAAATTGTTTCCTGTATTTTTCTTAACCACACTACACAGTATTGCAACATAAAGCCATAAAATCAACACAAAGACTGTACAACAATTACTATATACACAAATCATAAAACATATTTGTATATCAATTATACAACAATTCGTGTATGCCAAAATTTTGGGGAATTTTTATTTATATTTGTAACAAGGGAATAACTTTATATTATGTACATAATTATTATGTCTGTGCTTATTAAGTAATCATTTTTCGATAATGTGGTTAGGCTTATATTTCTAAAAATCAACTTATGAAATCTTAGATTTTTTTGTAATTATCGATTATGGAGTTGAATTATGATTTTCTTTTGGGTTTTTTTAAATATAAATTTGACATAGTCATGAACAAAAAACTTATACAAAATGACACCATACTGGCCTACCATTGGTCAATTAAAATGTAAACTGGCCATGGGTAATTTAGTCTGTGTATTGCCAATTGGTCATTTGTATTGTATGACGTATTTCTTTGAAAATTATCTTCATATGAATAATTTTTATGTTTTGAATTTTTAAAGAAAGGTATAAGATTTCCCCATAAACTTATACATAAATCAATCAAATAAGCATTGTTATTGTTTTGTGTAGGAATGTATTCAATATTTTGATAGTGTACATGCTTTTTCTTCTTATCTTCGCCATGGTTGGGGTTCAGCTATTTAATGGAAAATTTTTCTTCTGTACAGACGAGTCCAAGGCATCTGCCGAGGAATGCCAGTAAGTATTTTTCGCATCGTAATATAGACAGCTTTCTGCAGATATTAGAATAAAAAATTATAGGATTAAAACAAGGTCTATTAGACTCGAGGTGCCAATCTGGTATTAATATTATCATGTTTCCGTAGAAAGCTGCATGATTTTTAAGTAAAGCCGAAAACCGGTTCTAATCCAGCGGATATTAATTGGTTTCGGGGCCATACTGGAAAATTTTATCTCTGCTCTGCAACAGCGATCCCGTGCAGCAGTCAATTCGTTGGCTGTTGCATTCATCGCTTTAGTTTTACGGTTCCATGTTTATGTTTTCCTTGATGTCAGGCTAGGTTAGGTTTTATTGGGTAGAGGGTAACCCCACAGGGTTAGGGCAACGCAATTTATTTAGGAGGGGGGGGGGGGAGAGGGGTCAGGCATCCAATTTTTATTTTATGTTCGTTAATCCTTTTATTTCCTGAAAAAATATTTTATATTCTTTAATGACTCATTAATGACAATATAGAATTAAAATGCAAAAAAAATTGTAATATACATCCTCTAGAAACATAATTATATATTAATATATCCAGGGATATAAAGGGATAAGACAATGGCCGATAAAATTAATGTACATCCCCAAATCATGATTTACAAAGTCATCCAATTTGTAGATTACAATTAGTGGTTGAAACCTTTGGGCACTTAACTTAATGAATCAACCAATCAAATTTCAATGAAAGTCCCCAAGGTCCAGCAAATAAGAAAACATGATTACAAAACTTTGGGGACTAGTGTAATAAACAGCACATTGTCTCCTCCCTCTTTCCTTACTTGGAAATACACTGTGCAGAAAAAAAATGTAACTACTCTCAAAATGTATTTAACCAAAGTTAATCGTGCATTGATGCAAAATTGTGCCTGGTGCATAAAGTTTGGCCCAAGGACCCGCGCAACTTGCTCAATAGGAGGGGGTAGTGCCCCCCCCCCCTCTCAAAAGGGGCTTTGAAAATTTAACTGTTGTTGGAGAGGGGGGGATCCTGTTTATGATCCCATCATAGTCTATGAATTTCAAGGATGAGGAAAAAAGTTTTTTTAATTGTTTAAAAGTTAATCGATAGTTTTTTGTCGAGGACAAATTAATTTCAAAAAAGGATAGTACTAGGTTATTAAAAACATTATAAATGTTCCTTTTATATGACTATTATTATATCATTAATAAATTGAAAAATACTGGAGGTATTTCATTAAAATGATTCGTTGGTATTTATTGTTTTGTACAGTTAGGACTTGCTAAAAAAAGAATGTGAATTCCCTACCGTTCACAGTTAAGACTTCCTAAAAAAATTTTTGTATTCAAAGGTAGTTTTCTGCGTATTTTTTAAAAGTTGGGCAATATTTGTTGGTAAAAGAGATGAATGTAACGAATAAATTAATATACCTCCAATATTTACCAGCTCATGGTAATTTTGAGGAAGAATATTTCATTGACTAAAGTTCTATCCTCGAATTCCTAATAAAATTTGATTTAAATTCAAAGAATATTTTAAGCTTTTTATAGTGTCTATAAAAAGACGTTATACTGGCTTGTCATTGGTAATTTAGCCAATGTTTTTGCCTATCATTGGTCATTTGTATTGTATAAAGTCATTTTTATAGGCACTATAAACTTCATAATATATTTTTGACTAAAATAACAATGTTTTATTTTTCAGGGGTGAATTTTTTGTGTTCAGCCTGGACGACCACATAGCTCCGCAGGTTCATGAAAGAATCTGGTCCAGAAAATCCTTCCACTACGATAATTGTGCCATGGCCATGATCACTCTCTTTGCTGTACAAACATCCGAGGGATGGATTGCGTAAGTTTTCATATTTTACCAGGGATCTAAGGGATAAGACAATGACAGATAAATTGATATATATCCCCCAATGATGTGACACAAAATTCCTTCTTATCTAGAATAAAATTGTTGGTTAAACGTTTGGACACTCAACTTAATGAACAACGAATAAAGATTGAATAAAAGTCCTTAACGTTGTTTGGCCAACGAATAAGAAAACATTATTAAAAACTTTTGGGACAAGTATAATAAACAACCCATTGTCCCCTTTCCTTCCTGTATTTTACATAAGTTTTCTAGCCTCTCAACATTTGAAAATGATATTTTTCTAATAGAATTGTACTCAACATTGTCGATTTAAGTTTCATGTTTGCTACTGACATCTTCAGTTTCAGCGATTAAAGATTGGAATTATGAAAAAAAAAATTAAATAGAATTTGTGTTGAAAAGTAACTTTGTCTTAGATTTTCCGAAAAATCTGATGCGAGATTTAGTTTTTATAGACGGCTTAGAATAAAAAAAGCAACCTACTCAGATATGTCTTTGGTAATTTAGAAAGATCTTAGACGGATTAAAATTACGATCATATATCAATTGAGCTTTCTAAAACCTGTTTAGATTTTTAGCTTTCGAGATCTCTAAGAACCCCCACCCCCTAGTTTGTTAATCCTTTAACTGATTTATAAATGAAAACGATTTTAAATCAATGGTTCATTAACCAATGAGTTACTCTTCACACATTTCCCTATTCACTTTTAGGAACTAAATTATAGTTGATCCTATTTGGATATTTTTTACAATCTTTGAATTTTTGCTCAGAATTTTAAGTAAATATTTAAAAATATTACTTTGACTGAGAGGGTCATTTTGTTAAAATAATTATTAATATTACATTTTTTGCGTATTTTCCGTAAAGTTGTGTTAGCGTTTAGTGAAATACGATTATTAAACTGTTAATTATAAACATTTTTTTATGCATACATTGGGTCATAATTAAGAACAGTTTGACTTAATAAGCACATTTGAGTAAATAACCACAACTTTATAGGTAAATATACCTGAAAAATGATTTTCTTTATCATTTTTAAGCAGACATACAGACTTTTCCTTTTACTCAAAATATTTCCATTAAAAATTAACATTTATATACTTTCACCCTACAAACTTCACTTATTACTTTTTGCTATTAGCTTTACCACTGTATATAATGAATTTCTTTAAAAATGTAGATTAACTTTCGACATTATAAATTTCAGAGATATCGCTAGTTCAAAACTAATATAATATTTGAAGACGTTGGACTCAAATTTCACACATGGTCAATTATTTCTAGATTTCCGTATATTTTGAGAGGGGGGCAATTGTTCTATAGAAAGGGGTTAAAGATAATAAACTTTAACTGTATTATTACTGGACAGTAACCTATCGTTCTGATATATTAAATCCCTACATTATATTCCAAGCCTAGCGTTCCATTTTATTGTGACCCAAAAAAAAAAGGAATAAATAATAATTTGATGGAATACCTTTACTTCTTGATAAATCACGAAACCTTATACAATCTTTTTTATTTTCATAATTTTTTTTTAGTTACTAGCGGCTGCGTGCACCCCAAGCATCTAGGGGCTATATATATTCAAAGGCATATGGA
This sequence comes from Acartia tonsa, assembly GCF_053477335.1. Taxonomy (NCBI): domain Eukaryota; kingdom Metazoa; phylum Arthropoda; class Copepoda; order Calanoida; family Acartiidae; genus Acartia; species Acartia tonsa. The sequence continues at coordinate 51,147,050 of NC_137263.1, read as the reverse complement.
AGGGCAAAAATAGCCTAAAACCACCTCAGGACCTTTAAGAAGCGTCACTGTAAAGGAGAACCATATCAGTTCAGTAGTTAGCGAGATCCTTCGCTACAGATAGAAAAAAGCTTACTACTTTATATAAAACTAGTGGCTACGCCCCCTAGAAGCCTCTAGGGGCACTGGCACTGGTAGGAGGAGGAAAAGTCGACCTCATCCCATTTTAGATTTGAGTTTCAAAAGAGTTAAACAAATACTTTTTTGGGGTTGGAGGGGGGTGGAGACACCCTCTTCAAAAATAGTTTAAAACCTTCCCAGGACCTATAAAAAGCTTCACTGTAAAGGAGAACATTATCGGTTCAGCGGTTAGCGAGATCCTTTGGGACAGACAAAAAACGCTTACTACTTTATATAATACTAGCGGCTACGCCCCCTAGAAGCCTCTAGGGGCACTTAAGGTAAGAGGGGGAAAAGACAACCTCATCCCATTTTAAATTTGAGTTTCAAAAGAGTAAAAAAAATTTGGGGGGAGGGGGGTGAAGACAACCTCCCCAAAAATAGTTTAAAACCTTCCCAAGACCTATAAGAAGCTTAACTGTAAAGGAGAACAATATCGGTTCAGCGGTTAGCGAGATCCTTCAAGACAGACAAAAAACGCTTACTACTTTATAATTTAGGATGATGATGATGATTGTGTCATTGGTGTATACAAACAATATATGAATTATAAAAAACCGCTTGTTATCTAATTAAGCAAGATAGATAAAGTTTAGCAAATTACACCCAATTATAACAAACCCCTTCCACACCCCCCCCCCCCACCCACCCCACAACCCTCACTTTCCAAAAGAGAGCAATAGAGAGGCGGTTAAGATTTGTTGTTTCAGCATATCTTCTCTATAATCCATATGTCTGCCTTAATAATTCAAAATAATTTAAAGAAGTGGACCTTTGTCTGTAGGCCTTAGGATTTTAATAAAAAAATTTATCGTCTAGCATCGTATTATATTTAGTTTTCTACGAAAATATCCGCATAAAGCCGTTAATAATACAAAGAAAGAAAAAACTATTATAAGAATTTACCTTAGGAGTGGAAATGTTTATTCTTGTTCTGTAAGATCTCATGTTACATGTATGATAAGTTGACCCTTCCCCTACCCATGAGTACAAACCTGTATATTCATTCAACAATGGAACAAGGTTGACTAAATCCAAAATCGTTGATATAGAAATACATACAACAAAAATATTTGTATATAGTTATACTGTATTGTAGTTTGAGTTATTTAATCTAGAAGGTAATTTTGTGTATCATACAACATCCATAAAAGCAAGCACTAGAAACGGTAGGACAAACGGATATTAACACTTAAAAAGTGTCAGAAGAGTTGAAGCAAAATTGTAAGCAAATTTGTTGAAAAACATGCCTAAATTACCAAAAAAAGCTATCCGTTTTTGTCGGACGGACGGACTGACCCTAATTATAGAAAAGCTTTGCTTTTAAAATGTATTATCAATTATGGCCCAGGATATAATCCCCCTTCCCCCCCAAAAAAAACCCAATGGAAGGGCATCGTGTTATATTACATGTAAAACTTGAAAGAGATTTAACTAGATTTCTTAAACACAGAAAAAACAAACTCACTATATATCTTTCCACGGATATTAAAATAAAAATCCAATGACTGTTTTCTACAAATATACAAATGTACATACAATCATAAGATTTAAAAATAATAAAAATAAGGTTTTTAATAGTTATTTCTTTCATTGTAAAACTATCTTCTTAAATGTTAACTTAACAAAAATCTATATAACCTTACGATGCTATATATAATTTAACATGCGATTTTTGGACAGCTTTCCACGGATTTTTAAAGCAATTTAAAGCACTCTGCCCCCTTGCCTGCCTAGCCGCAGCGCTCGGCCCCCTTGCCTGCCTAGCTAGAAAAAAAAAAGATAATTAATTTAGGCATGCTAGAATTACCCTATAAATTTCAAAATTTGTATTATCATTCTTAATCTTAATGCATTATTTATAGGTCGTAGCAACTCTAAAAAACTCTATATAATCTTTAACAAATGTCTGTATGTCACTTTCAAACATGATTTTTAAAACGTTGATTTTTAGGACGTTTAGGAACAATGTAATAATTAATGCAAATTGATAATCAAGTATAAAAATGTTGAAAAAAGTTTCAGCCTTTTATTTTTTATAGGAGCCGAGAAAATCACGTTTTCCTTAAACTAATACATACAGACAGACGGACATAAGGACATAAGGACAGACGGACATTTTAAATTATAGAGTAGCTTCGCTACTAATAATCAAGTATAAGAATGTTGACAAGAAGTTTTAGCCTTTTATCTTTTATAGGAGCCGAGAAAATCATGTTTCCCCCAAACTAAGACATACGGACAGATGGACAGACGGACATTTCAAATTATAGAGTAGCTTCGCTACTAAAAATGTTAATTCACAATTAACAAAGATGACAACATCCGTTATTAGCGAAGCACAGATGTATCCTATTGTATAAAGTAGTAAGCTTTTTTGTCTGTAGCTTCTTATTAGTCCAGGGAAGGTTTTAACTATTTTAACAAAATTATACATAAATGTGTTGCAAAATTGCACATATATAGGATCAAATAAAAGGGCATACTTTCATTTTTAGGATTTTATTGTAGAGTTGCCTTGCTTATAATACTTTACCTTGTTGTCCTAAGAATCAATATTCCAAAAATCAGATGAATAGGAGAAGCATATTATACAACAACATGTTGTCAAAATGCTAAGCCTTATAAATTGTACCTAACTGTCATGGGAATCATCATGCAAAGTTTGATATCGATGGGACAATTCTAACATGCCGAAATTAAAGAAAAGAGCTAACCATTACGGACGGACCAACCCTAATTTTACAAAACTCTCTCTTATTTGACAAAAAGGCGGGGTAGTTTATTGTTTGTTTTTAAAAGCGAAGCTTTTCTATAATTAAAGCCAGTCTGTCCGTCAGTCCGTCCGTAACGGTTAGCTCTTTTTGTTAATTTAGACATGTTAGAATTGTCCTTGCGATTTCAAACTTTGCATGATAATTCCTATAACAGTTAAGTAAAGATTTATGAAGCGTAGCAACTCTATAATCCTTACTAGAAAGTCCGCACGTCCAACCTTTTTAATGTTTTTTTTTATATCTTATAATCAATCTTTATATCTGATTTTTAAAAGCAAAGCTTTTCTATAATTAGGGTCAGTCTGTCCGTACGTCCGTCCATACCGGATAGCTTTTTTCGTTAATTTAGGCAAGTTAGAATTGTCCTATTGATTTCAAATTTTGCATGGTGATTCCTTTAGTAGTTAGGTACGATTTAGAAAGCGTAGCAACTCTATAATCATTACCAAAATTTCCGTACGTCCATTTTAAACCTAATGATTTTTCTACTTTTTTAACAACAAATTTTACTTTTTAAAAGCGAAGCTTTTCTATAATTAGGGTCGGTCCGTCCGTCCGTGAGATAGACCAAATTACATTCAGGACCCTTTTAGACTCCACCCCCAGTGGGCATAAAATTCTGGGCGGAGAAAAAGTCCGCCCATAATTTTAAAATAAGGGATAAAAGGATAAAATTCTGGGCGGAGAAAAAAGTCGTTTCAACGTTAGATTTAGTGACTTAGAATTGGGGGGCGGTGAAAATGGCCCAGTGGGCATAAAATTCTGGGCGGAGAAAAAGTCCTTTTAACGTAATTTTTTCATCGGCCATAACACTCCGCCCATAATTTTAAAATAAGGGATAAAAGGATAAAATTCTGGGCGGAGAAAAAAGTTGTTTCAACGTTAGATTAAATGACTTAGAATTGGGGGGGGGGGGGGGGTTGAAATTGAAAAAGTATCCGTTTAGAGTATTATTTAAGTAGAACTATTTTTTGAAGAAATGTCAACTTGACTCTATTACAAATATAAAAGTTTTGTTAGCTTGAAGCAAGCTATCCGTTTTTTATGGACGGACAGACCGACCCTAATTATAGAAAAGCTTCGCTTTTAAAATGCAGTGTAAGGGTCTATTAACACCCCCCCCCCCCGCCCTCATTTTGCAAAAGGATAATACTATAAGAAAGTTAAGCGGGGATAGGATAGGGGAAGCGTACATACTCTACAATTGTTTTTTTTCAGCAAACCCATTTAACAATTAAACCTTTATTATTTCAAATTCAAACACGTTTTCAATTTAAATTTAAAAAAAAATAATAAAAAAAACACATTTTATAATTACTTAAATAAGCAAACATTAACATAGTCATACAATCCTACTAATAAGCAATCCTATACCAATAATTTTGTCTTGTCCTTGTTAATATCATCTTACATGTATGTATGATATGACTCCTTTCTCCCCCCCCCCCCCCCCACCCTTGGATACTTAACTCAGTTAACTACAAGTACAAAGTATAATTTCCTTAATCTTAACTTAATAATCTTTAATCTTTCTTCAAACAGTTCTGTCTTTTTTGAAGGCTTTTAAAGCATTAAAATGATAACTTACCCTAATTTTTTCCTCAAAATCGATTGCTATGCTATGTATAGTTTAGGAGATACGTGTAAAAATTGCCCAACTGTCTTAAAACTTACTTATTAACTAATCAAAATTCTAACATGCATAAATTAACGAAAAAAGCTATCCATCTCTGCCGGTCAGATGTACGGACGGACCAATCCTAATTATATGCAAATTTTATACCTAAATGGTTTTATTTATTTAATATCCTATTATATAAAGTACTAAGCTTTTTTTGTTTGTAGCGAAGGATCTCGCTAGCCACTGAATCGATATGGTTCTCCTTAGCCTTAGCATGGTTTTAGGCTAATTTGTTTTTACAAATAAGTCTAATTATGGTTTTAAGCTATTTTTACCCTTCCATTTCCCTTCGAATGAAATGCCCCTAGATGCTAGGGGCGCAGCCGCTAGTTTTCTAAAAAGCTCAATGGTTAGCAAGATCCCGAACAGACAAAAAACTCTTACTACTTTATATAAATAAACGGCAATTATTATTTGCTAAATCAAATTCCGGAAAACTAAAACAGAAAAATAGGTTGCGTGAATATTTTAAACAATATTTATGAGAACGTTCCGAATTAAATTTTCAAAATTTTATTATTTTTCTACGGCCAGCGAACGTTGAGTTATATTCCCTTTTTCAATTATATTAAACGTCCGAATTTAACTGAACGGCTAGATATCGGTCAGAAATGACATATTAGGCTTAAATTTCAACTTCCTGTGCGAAGGGTTGTATTAACCCTTTCATTTTTGAATTTTACGGATTTTCTCAAGACGATTCTGGGGTGCGTAGGGGAATATTAATCTTGAATATATATTTATTCAACTAGCGATGTCTCTGATAAATTTCTTTGGGGTTTCTCTTATAAATATTGACATAAAATCTAGATAACTATCTAGATCCAGTGTTGGGTACCTTTTTCGTCTTCTAGCTTTTGTTGCGACTTGGCTGTGTTAATATTTACGACGCTATTGGCTGATATTCAAAGACCTAACTGAAAGTCGACACATTGTCCATCTGGAAGGGATATACATTTATTTAACCCCTTCTTCTTCTATTGTATTACTTTAATGTTTCCCTATAACACAACTGAGCAACAAACGAACATTTTGATAAAGAAAACGAATTTTAATGCTTATTGTACAGTATTAGGTAAAGTAAGGGTTCAATTAAATAAGAGGTACAATGGTACATATTTTATTATTAAAATGCTTTTACTAATTATATATTATATCAAATTACTATCAAGAACCTTCCCTTTAAAATTCTTTCTCCATTAATTACTAATTTCCCATTTACAATTAAGTAGCTACTACCTCCCAGGGAGGGAGGGGACATTGGGCTGTTTATTACACTAGTCCCCAAAATTTTAATATAACGCTTTCTTATTTGATGGCGTAACAACTTTTGGGACTTTTATTGAATTTTGATTGGTTGGTTTATTAAGTTGTGTGTCCTAACGTTTCAACCACCTATTGTAATCTATAGAATGGGTAATTTTGTGTATCATCATTGGGGATTTATATCAATTTATTGGACATTGTCTTATCCCTTTAGATCCCTGATTACCTACTATACAACCTACTACCAGCTTTCTAAATGAAATTGTATAGTAATGATTATTATTGATTGATATATGTATGTATATATATAATATCACTGAAGACTTTGTCATGTTTTAGTTCAGAAACCTTACCATAGAATAAGAAAGATACTACAAATATAAAATCCTCCAATATCCTGGTATAGGGACAAATTAGAGCTAAATAGTTAAATTATGTCCCCTGTTTTCATTTTCTATGGCTTAGTTCTATCCAGGGAGGGAGGGGACATTGGGCTGTTTAGTATATTAGTCCCCAAAGTTTTATAATAACATTTTCTTATTCTTTGGCTGAACAACTATTATTGAATTTTGATTGGTTTGTTCATTCACTTGAGTGTCCAAGCGTTTCAACCACTAATTGTAATCTACAGAAGGAGTAATTTTGTGTATCATCATTAAAGACGTACGTTAATTTATCGAACATTGTCGTATCCCTTTAGATTCCTGGATCTATGGTATAGTTCTATGTTATGTCAGGTTTCTGTGATCAAACCTGTTCTAACTCTGAAATCCTAACATATATGTGATATATATGGCATTACAAGTATTCAATGTCATATTAATTATACAATACACATGACTAGATTTATTCAGGGATCTAAAGGGATAAGACAATGGCCGATAAATTGATGTACATCCTCAATGATGATACAAAAAAATTACCCCTTCCGTAGATTAAAATTAGTAGTTGAAACGTTTGAACACTCAACTTATTGAATCAACCAATCAAATTTGTTAAGCCAACGAATAAGAAAACGTTATTATAAAATTTTGGGGACCATTGTCCCCAAAATTTTTGAGATTTATTAGCAGTGCAGCTACTCTTTAATTAGGTTAGAAATATATACAAACGTACCAAAGTTATTTACCCATGAAAACATATAGCTGCGCTATTTATGGATATTAATGCTTGTTACTTTGAAATTAAACATTAAAAATTTTCTTTTAAGCATGAATATTTAAATGGATTATGCTAATATGAAACTGTTTGTGTACTTAAAAGAGATAATCTTTTTAATGTTCTTAAAGTGCATTTTTTACTTGTTAAAAATAAGCTGGAATTACATAAAAAATATGATGGTATATATATTTTTTGTGAATCTACAGAGTGTTTTTGTTAAAAGGAACAAAAGTATTGCCTTATTTGACCCACTTACCATTGACAGAAGTTAATAATCATTATCTCATTTTCTTTATTGATTTACATTTTGTATCACCCTTAAACTGGTCATGTTCCATTAAACTTCAAAAATAAGGCACTTCGGAAAAACAGGTGTTAAGGCACAATTTAAAAATGCTCAATATTTTTTCCGAATACAAAATGTACCACGTCAATGAAGAAAATTAAATATGCTTATTGACTTTGTCAATAGTAAGTGGGTTAAAAAAGCAATATTTTTGTACCTTGAAATTAAAACACACTTTATATCTTATGCAGAGGAATAACTTTCCAACAAAAACATACATATATCTTTCATTCAAATAGACCTTTTTATGGAATTACATTGAATATTATTTAAAACTAGCGGCTGCGCGTCTAGCATCTGAAGAGGTCTGTATTCAAAATGGTAGATAGGACACAGAGAAATAGCCTAAAACCATTCCAAGGATTAAATATATAACCATCCCGTGACCTATGTGAAGCTTTTCTATAAAGGAGAACTCAAACAGTTTAGTAGTTAATAAAATCTTAAGCTTTAGATAAAATAAAACCTTAGTACTTAATATATTAGGATAATTCAAGCATTAAATAAATGGGATCATAACTGCCGAATGACTTTAAAATGTTTTCTTTAAAACATAACTAGTAAAACTTAGATATAAAAATCCATTATAACGTAGAAATCGGTGAAATTGATAATATAAAAAAAAAAAATTGATAAAATTACTTTCCTTTTCCTTAGAAAAGTATGATATTGTGTATGATATTGCTGTATGTATTTACTATAAATAGGTCAAGTTAAATATTGGACTTATGATTTCTAGAATAACATTAAGTAGGTTTTCTTATTCCTTGGCTTAACAACTTTAGGGACTTTTATTTAGTTATGATTTGTTGGTTTATTAAGTTTAGCCTTCGCACGTTTCAACCGCTAATTGTAATCTTCAGAAGGTATATTCTGTGTAGCATTCTTAGGGATGTTCATCAATTTATCATCCATTGTCTTATCACTTTAGATCCCTGAGTTTAATATTTATTTTTATGGAAAGGATATAATAAGTAAAATCATATTAAAGTGATTCAAAGTTATTGGGAATCCTTATTTTAGAGCTTAGTAAATTGCAAATTTGGAACCCCAGAAGGGTCCTGCACGCCCGCAGGACCTCTAAGAGCCGACCAGTTTTTGGCTAAGGAGGAACCAGAAAGAGTGGGTCAAGTGTAACTGTCCAGCAGCTGCAGCCTACATTGATTTATTATTATAATTTTTAATAAACATTGTTGCTAACTCGCTGTACTGGCACCAGCAGCGAGTTAGCGCCCCTAGCTTAAAATTTTGTAATTAATAAGGTTATTATTAAGGCCATTAATGTAATGTATGTTGGTGCAAATGGTCATGTAGGCCTGCAAGCTGCCGTGCAAGAGGCGCGCAGTTGCACAGGATTAAATATCATATCATAACTATAAAAATTATACCTTTTTTATGTAAATCAACCTACTAGTTCTAAAATCAGAAAAAAATCGAAAGGCCTCAACAAATTTTTCAAAGTTATATTTGATTTTTCTAACAAAGTTATTTATTTTAGTGTGCTACAAGACTCAATGTCCTCAACATACGAGGACGAGGGACCCTACCCGTGGTACAGGACAGAGATGGCCATCTACTACATCGTCTACTTTGTTGTCTTTCCATTCTTCTTTGTCAACATTTTCGTCGCCTTGGTCATCGTCACCTTCAACGAGCTGGGAGAGGCCGAGCTTACTGATAATATTGATAAGAATCAGGTTAGATTAGATTTGATTTATTATTCTTGGATGTACATACATAAAATAATGAATTAAATGAATATTATATACATTTAAATGTACAGTCAAATTTTTATTGACATGCTTGTTGTATATGATTTTCTTCCCAAATGACAGGTTCCTAAAAGGTAGGAAGTATGCAGTAATGTTTATTCACACATTGTTTTCATACAGGCCATATAAGTAAAACAAAAATAGAAAAAAATAAGATTAAACAATAGAAAAACATCATATTAGAGAGTAAGTTTTATAAAGATATAGAAAGACTCTTTAATGAAGTCATATATTCTGAGGTGGATTCTTAAAAAAAAATAGGGTCGCTGCTCACTGTTGAGTCGAAATTGTTTTTTTAAATCCTCCAAAATCACATTAAAAATCTACAAAAATTAAACAAAATCTTATGTTTATAACCCTTTGATGATTTTATTTAATTTTTGTAGATTTTGTATGTGATTTTGGAGTATTTTTCACAAAGATAATTATGCCTCACCAGCGAGTAGCGAGCCTAATTTTTTAAGAATCCACCTCGGGTGTGTTTGTCGGTATTTATTTCAGTTGAGAAAAAAAATCGTTAGGTAAAAGGAGTTGAAATATGATTTTGTTTTAAATTTTGTACTTTCAATCAATACAAAGGATTTGTGATTTGATACAATTAAAAATCGATTAATTTCCGAATTAACATAAAAAATGAATGTTCAATGGCATATTCATATTTTAAATAAATTGTGAAATATATTTCTAAATATTATTAGAGAAGAAATATTAGAATTAGAATAATTAAAAGTTTGTTTATGACAAATTTATCACAAACACTTGTCATCCAATTAATACAATGACAGAAACATCAATATTGAAAATTATTTAATGCAAAATTAATTTCTCCCTACTAATTACAGATTAGTTATTTATCGCGTCGTATCATTGACGGATTTCCACGGATATTAAAATGAAAACTTGTAAGATAAATACCAGTTTTCTAAGCCCCGAGGGGCTGACGGCCTGGTATAACAAAACTGTTATTAATTTTAATAATTTTTATTTTAATAATCGGGGTTTAGTGTCTGTAATACGATGCAAAACATAATTTTTCAGCATGGTTGAGAACAGGGTATAATCCAGTGGATATCACACTGACAACATTAAGACAATCTTTTTGCTATTTTATCAGTTAAAAGCTTTTGAACATCTTCTCATTATTTTTTGCTTTTATTGACATTTACAGAAAACACAACGTTACTGAAAAGACTAACAGACATGATTATATATGTAGAATTGCTTCGCTACTATAAAGTAAAATGAGAAATGAAATATGAGCACATTACAATAATTAATGTCCACAATTACTAATTGAGTAAAAAGTTTATTGGTAAATATTTTCACTGGAAGTGGTTGTTCCATGAAGGGTATTTGACAAAGTTGTTGGTTAGTTTAGGTTATTTTATTAGCAAAAAAAATATTAAGTTACAATACTATTTTGTTAATATTTGTCAACGTACTGATTTGATTAAGATTACATAATTAGGTATTTTTCAAAAAACTTTATTTAAGTTTTTAGTATATTTTTTTTTAGTATTTTAGTTATTTAACTGAACAAAATTTTCTCTTTGTTCTTATGATACAACAATAATGTTAGTGCAAGGGCGTCTAAGGGGGGGGGGGGGGCGGTTGTTTACAACCCAAATAAATTTTTTAAAATATATTAGATTTTACGCTCTTCATAAAAATTTAACCCCTAATTTAGGATGCCACATACTATTTCCCAATTATAAATATCCCCCCCTATTAAGATTTTTGGTACTTGCTTACATGTGGTAGACTGGAGCACCGAAACCCCCCCCCCCCGCTTAGTTTTGACAAAAATCAAAAATAAGGGGGGGGGGTCAGTTTTTTAATGTCTGGAAAACGGCAAGGAGGCAAAGTGCTCAGCAAGGCAAAGACTTAACCCCCCCCCTTAATTTTGATGAAAATCAAAAATAAGGGGGGGGGTAGTTTTTTCACTGTACAACACGCCAGAAAGTTGAGTGAGGTAAATCAAGAAAATCCAGTATACCAGAGGGGAAACCTTATTACAGGGATATTCATGTTTTGGGGCATAATTTCCTTATTTATTGACTTTGGCCAGTAAAAGGTTTTAATTTTGCGCAAAATTAAAACCTTTTACTGGCCAAAGTCAATAAATAAGGAAATTATGCCCCAAAACATGAATATCCCTGTAATAAGGTTTCCCCTCTGGTATACTGGATTTTCTTGATTTACCTCACTCAACTTTCTGGCGTGTTGTACAGTGAAAAAACTACCCCCCCCTTATTTTTGATTTTCTTCAAAATTAAGGGGGGGGGTTAAAAACTACCCCCCCCCCCCCTTATTTTTGATTTTTGTCAAAACTAAGCGGGGGGTTAAAAAACTACCCCCCCCTTATTTTTGATTTTTGTCAAAACTAAGCGGGGGGGGGGGGTTTTCGGTGCTCCGGTCTTCACATGTAAGCAAGCACCAGATTTTTATCTTAATCCCCCCCCCTTAAACAATATAAAATCTAAAATAAAATTATCATCGTAGAACAATCCCTTCAAGCAATAAACTGGAATAAAAATAAGATTTGTCATACTTTGTTTGATTGTCAGGACTTGAGTCAATAAAAATAGATATAATGTTTATGAAAAGATGCAAATTTAGTGCACCACAAAGTGTTATTGTGAAAATAATACCTTTTACCAGAGAGGGAGGGGACAATGAGCTGTTTATTACACTAGTCCCCAAAGTTTTATAATAACGTTTTCTTATTTTTTAGCTTAACAACTTTGGGGAATTTAGTGAATTTTGACTGGTTGATTCATTAAGATGAGTGCACAAACGGTTCAACCCATAATTTCAATATAATTTTATGTATCATCAATTAAGATGTACATCAATTTATCGGCCATTGTCTTATCCCTTTAGATCCCTGACCTTCTACACAAAATTCATGCAAGTTGGGAATTCTCAAATTAATTCGCACAATACACTTTTCGAAAAGCGCAACAATTTTGCACGTAAAGGAAAATGACGTGAAATCACTTGCAAATGCAAATGTCCACTCCATATAAATGCAATTTTTACATTGATGGTTCACAAATATGCAAGTCACGCAGACCAATCAAAAAAACAACTTGGATTATTTGATAGATAAAGAAATGGTTACTGTGCGCTAAACCTGGAAGCTATGTGTTGACATATTATTTTATAATATAATATAACATGGAGGGGACATGTTAAGTGAAGAAAATGTGAGTAAAAGAAAGGTAATACTGCAAGGACGACAAAAGTTTTTTTTTTATTTAGGGGTAGGGTAATTTTTATTCGGGTTTGGGTGTGGTAAAATGGCGCGCGAAGCTCGTAGCGAAGTAGGGGTAAATTTTTTAGGGGGGGGAGGGATAAAATAAAAAAAAATTCTAAACATTTTGGAGTACCTACGGTTTTCGTTTTTGGGGAGAGGAGGTTATCACACTTTTATCCCCCCCCCCCCCTCCCTGTTCATTCCTGGTAATACTACCTGAAATATTGATAGCCTTGATTTTTGTATTCGCTTGAGAATGGTATGGTGTGACAAGGAGGGGGATGGATGCACAGAGCCAGTGAGTAAGGGAGGGGACAATGAGCAATTAATTCAATTTTATAGTTTTCGCTGAAATCCAGATTTATCCAGAAAATTTGAAGAAAATTGTAAAGGATGTGTTAATCTAATTTAGAAAATTATAAAATAAGAAAAAAGTTATAAATTTTTCTGTCTGCTATATTCAAAACTAACTCAGCGAGTTAGCGGCAATGATGCGCTAGTACCCAAAGTCAGTTAGAACCTGCTAAATTATTGCATATTCCATTTAAGCCAGTACCCAAAGTCTGAGGCTCCTTAAAATTAAATATTCGATCCACTGTCCCCTCCCTTACTCCCTGCAGGAGAACACAATACTACATGCAACAATAACAATAAAAGTGCAAACCTGTCAAACTGCCTCTCAAAGCTCAGTTCAGTTTTATGAGAAAGGCTGCTGACAGGGTCGCATAAATCACCAGTGGATTCCGCCTCTTTTTCACTCACCTAAAACTGCAAAGCTTAAATAAACTTTTCTTGATCTTACGAGGAATTAAAATTTATAAAGCTGTCTCTCAAAGCTCAGTTCAGTTTTATGAGAAAGGCTGCTGGCATGGTCGCCTAAATTACCAGTGGATAAACCATGGACCACCTTTATTTCAGTAAAACTGCAAAGCATAAAAGAACTTTTCTATAATTAGGGTCAGTCCTTTATCCCATCCGTAACCGCTTGCTCTTTTTGTTAATTTTAGGAATTGTCCTATCGATTTCAAACTTTGCAAGATTATTCCTATAACAGTTAGGTACGATTTAAACATTTAAACATTTAAACATTTAAAACATACGTCCATTTAAAACATGCTGATTTTAACTTAATAATAATAATAACTTTCTTGAAACAGGTGGGCAGGGCAGGGGGTGGGAGTGATAATCCATTGGCATTGTAATGAATTTCGCCGACAGGCTTTGGATAGCAAATCCTTTTTGTAGAGTTGAGCATTTTTTTCTAATCCCAAGAGGTATTCCTTACAAATAAATTACTCTTTTCCTTCTACAGTCTTTAACACATCTTTTAAAACCAATATTGCCAATATGTTAGATTATTAAGATAAGAGTATAAGAATTTACGATTTAATGAAGACATTGTATGGGAAAGAAAGGGTTAACTGAATGAGAATTCTAAGGGGAAGAGAAAATATTAATAAATATATAATCATAGATGTATAACCCAGACAACTACCTGGATCCAGTGTTGGCGAACTTTTTTTGTCTGCTAGAAAATTGCTTGTTGCTATTTTTCATCGACTTGGCTGTGTTAATATATGCAACACTATATTCACTGATATTCAAAGACCCAATTGATAGTTGACACAAGGTCCACGGGGTGGGTACATCCAGTATTGAACCCCTTTTTCCTCTATTGTTTTGCTCTAATGAGAAATGATAAAGGAAGGTAAAGAAAAGAAAAGTAAGTTAAGGATTACAGACCAATGACAGACAAACCTTGTTAACTTTAAGAGTAGCTTAACTGCTGAAATTTATTTTTAAAATTAATAAACACCATAGTTGAAGCTCTTTATAGTGCCTATAAAAAATGACGTCATACAAATGTACAAATGACCAATAACAGTCTAATACACAGACTAGACTACCAATGGCAGGCCAGTAAACATTTTAATTGGACAATGGTAGGCCAGTATGACGTCAATATTTATAGGCACTATAAAAAGCTTCGCAATAGCTATATTTCCTTTTAATATTTTTTGTTTATTTAGAAATCTTGTATAACGTACGTGGTGCAGACGAAGCCCGCCGAGGTGTACGTACCAGAGAGCCAGGCGGGGGTTAGGTTCCACATCTGGAGGTTGGTCACCTCGCCACCATTCGAGAACTTCATCATGTTGCTCATTATACTCAACACTATTCTACTCATGTGCAAAGTAAGTTTTCTTTAATAGTTATTTATCGTATGGTATTATAAACCTGTTTCCGCGAATATAAAAATGTACATTTATAAGATTAAAACCAGTTTTGTTAGCCCGGGCCTTTGGCCTCTCAATTTTAATTTTATGATTTTTCATTTTAATATTCGTATAAATCTGGATATGATACGATGCTATACACAATTCTTTAGAACGGCTGAGAACCGGTTCTAATCCTCCGGATATTACTCGGTTTCTTAGCCATAGTGGAAAGCATTTTCTCTGCAATAATTTCTTGTCGGTCAGGTTGTCTGTCGTTCAAAAACTTTGTACATTGAAAAAAAAATCAATAGAAAATCAACTAAAATGGAAGAATTTAGTGATAGATCACCGGAAAACAAATTAATTTTATCCCAAATCAGAAAAGCAAAAATTTTGGCTTAAGAAATACAATGAGTAATTATTTTAAATGGTTGATTTTAATATTTTAAATCATTTATCTTTCTGATTTTATTCCAAATCATCGCAATAACCCAAACCCAACTCACTCAACAGAACTTTAAATGGTAAAAAGTAAATAAATTTGAAATGGATTGCTTCCTCCATTTTTTGTGAGGGTATCAAATTTGTTGATTGGTTTGCTTGCCCCGTGGTTACAAACTTCTCACACAAATCTAAAGAATCCTTCAACTTTATAAACTTTTCATATTTTCCAGTGCCCCATTGGCCCCCTCACAGTCTCACAGTTAATTTTAAATGGAAGTAGGAATGATTACATTTTACATCTATTTTGCTAAGAAAGACATGAAACAGGATACAACATATTAAAGGTTTTGACGGAGCCCCCTGTTTTAGAAAATCAATTCTGTTTTATTTTATTATTTTCTTTCTGTCAAAATTATTGTAAGAGAAATTAACTTGATTTGTTAAGAACACAGTAATAGTGTCTGACTGATTATGACGTAACAAAAAAAATTAGCCAATGAGAGGCCACTATAGATTTTACAATTGGTCAATAACGGCCTCTCATTGGCTAATTTTTTTTGTTACGTCATAATCAGTCAGACACTATTACTGTGTTCTTTGTTAATAGTCAGCTATGTATAACACTGTCAAACGCCTTCCTAAGGTCGAAATTTGATCAAAGATAGGAATCTAACTATTTTGTTACCAGTGCATAAAAGCAAAAATGTTAAGCACAAAAAAGATTTTTTATTTTTTTTAGATTCTTTTCTTTCAATTTTCAATTGAAATTTCCAAATAAAATTTACTGTGCTCTCAACATCTTTACAATCCACCTCTTTAATCCTCATTTAAGCAATGGCTTATCCCCCCCCCCCCCCTTAAACTCCTAGGCATATTAAAAAGGGGGAAAGGACCTTTAAACTCAACAATTCTGAATTTTACTTTTGTACAATGTGATATTTGAAGTTGTTTGAGAAATATGTGGAGAGAGGCTTCTGTTGCCTGTGTGTGTGTTTGTGTGTGTGCGTGTGGGTGTATGTATGTGTGCCTGAAATTTAATTCACCTTTACCTTGCCTGGCTGACTTTGCTTTGCGTAATTGTTTGTCCTAACTCTTGAATATTCAACAGAGTGGACAAGGATAAAAATATTCTTTGAAGACAGAGATCTATAGGGATAAGACAATTGCCTTGAAACACAAAATTACCCTTTCTGTAGATTAAAATCAGTGGTTTAAACGTTTGAACACTTAACTTAATTAACCAACCAATCAAAATTCACTAAAGTTCCCAAAGTTGTTGAGCCAACAATCAAGAAAACGTTACTATAAAACTTTGGGGACTAGTGTAATAAACAGCCTATTGTCCCCTCTTTCTCTGCTTTAAAGAGCTTGCAGTTGAATCAGCATCAGATTTACTTCAATTGCCTGAATTTTTGTAAAGTTTTTAGCATCATTGATAGAATAGAAGAAAGCAGTTCTTAAAAATTAATACGCTCATCTTCTTAGATTAAAACAATTTAGAATTACTTTAATGATATCATTCTTCTGAATTTTAAAAAAAAGTATAGTTTCAATTTTATTCAGATATTTTATGATGATAACCTTATAAATTTCTAATTCATATAGCAAAATTAATTACACTAGTTCCAAACAGTTTAAATTTTCTTCTTTAACAGTAAAAAGTTTAAAACTGGATTTTTTCAAAAATGTGGAATGCTCTTCATGGATGTGATCTATAAGTCTTTTTCCAAATCTGCATGTTACTTAAAATCTCTTATTGCCAGGGAGAAAGGGAAAATTGGACTGTAAACTATAATAGTTCATAAGGTGTTACAGACACATCATCTCATTCGTTGGCTTTAAAAGTATGAAAACTTTAATTAAATTTTGATTTGTTGAATTAAACATTTCAACCAACTATTTCAATCTACTGAAAGGCTATTTTGTTAATCATAATTAGAAATTTTCCGTCAATTAACTTATTCCTCAAGATACCTACTTATTGCACTCTCTTCGTGTGATTAAAACCCTTTACTGCACATAAGGGGTGTAGCTTAAAAAAGATACAAGGAAAAGCTCAATATTTTAGACCTTTGGGAATACACACACACACACAATTTGCATCTGCATTTACATTCAGATAAATAAAGCAGGGCTGTTTATAGTGCCTATAAAAAAATGACGTCATACAATACAAATGACCAATTATAGGCCAATACACAGACTAAATTACCAATGGCAGGCCAGTATACATTTTAATTGACCAAAGGTACGCCATTAAGACTTCTTTTTTATAGGCACTATAGGCTTATAATATGTTAAAATAGTCTGAAAAATGATTTCTTAAATTATACTTTAGGAGAAAATAACCATAATTAAACTCTAATATCATCATATAGTATCAGAATTTGTGTTTGTCTTCCTGTCTGTACCCAATAATTTCGCAAACCGCTGAACCGATATGGTTCTTTTTTCCGATGTTTTTTTTCAAAGGTCCTAGGAAGGGTTATAACTATTTTGGGGGAGGATACCACCACTCTCCCAAAATATATCTAGAAAAAAATGTCCCCTTAAAAAAAATTACTTTTACTTTTTAAAACTAAGATAACCATCCGTCCCCCAACCTCAAGACCCACTAGAAGCCTCTAGAGGCATAGCCGCTAGTATAAATATTATGTTAAGCTGGTAAACTCTAATCCAATAACTTGTTTTTCAGTTTCAAGGTGCTCCGCTGGAGTTTATGGATGTGTTGAGTGATTTGAACTTGATATTTACCACCATGTTCACTGTCGAGTGTGTACTCAAACTTTCATCATTTGGTCCTAAGGTGAGTTTTATAACATTTCTTTCTCGTATTCATTCCAATCCGGTTCTCATCCATACGAAAATACTATGTCTAGCATCGTATTATATCCAGTTTTTTACGAATATAGTAATGTACAATCATAAGATTAAAGCGAGTTTTTTAGCCTAAAAAATGGTTTTAATCTTATAATTGTACATTCTGTATCCGCGGAAAGCCGTTCTTAATACGATGCAAGAAATAACTATTAATTTGATTTCTTCTTAAATATGGGATTTAAATGAGGTATTGATAACAATGGTTATTGATCGCATCGTATTATAGACAGCTTCCCGCGGATATATAAAAAAAATAGGAAATTTAAACCAATTTTGTTAGTCCCGAGGGGCCGAAGGACAGGGCTCATAAAACTGGTATTTATTTCATGGTTTTTATTTTTATATTCGTGAAAAATGTCTGTAATACGATGCAATACAAGATTTTTTAGTATGGCTTAGAACCGGTTCTTATCCTGCGGATATTAATCGGTTTTGAAGCCATACGGGAAAAATCTTACTTTCTTTTATTACTGTAAAAAATGTTTTGCCATATATGAACTATTAAGTATAATTTCCTTGCATAAAACTAAATTAAAATACAAAAAGTTTTAATGCTTGCAAGAAAATACAAAATCGATATTTTAAAACTAGGCGCCAGTACTTGATTTAACAAAAGTTTTACAAAAGTACTAGCAATATTCCTCTTAATGTTACTGGACCACAAAAAAACTTACACAACAAAACATATTTGCATATAAAACAAGGATGACAAAATCCATAAAAGCGAAGCCCTGAAACCGTGGGAGAACTTAATAATCAGAATATAAATGTAAAAATGTCGAAACAACATTGTAAGTACTGTTGAAAAACTGCTTAGATACAGAATAGTGCCCAAGGACATGCTTACATTTTCAGGACTTGATTATAGAGATGCTTCACTTATAACATATAGACACTTTCTAAATCGTACCTAACTACTACAGGAATCACCATCGAAAGTTTTAAATTTATAAGACAATTCTAACATGCCTAAATTAACGAATAGAGTTATACTGTTACGGGAGGAAGGACGGGCGGAATAACCGACCATAATTATAGAAAAAGCTTCGGTTTTAAAACTCTTTATTAAGTGTCAAAATAAGGGGAAAGGGGTTTTGTGGTTCACTAAACAGTAAGGGGGATAATCCATATGGCCATAGTACTGTTTATCTAAGTATTGCATAAGACTATAACAGTATCCATAGCATTTTAAATATGTCATGCATTTTATATTCTTTCATAATATTTATTTATTTAATATTTTCTTTATTTAACAAAGCTTTTTATAGTGCCTGTAAAAAAAGGGAAAAATTCAAAAACTTTTGACCGAATTATCCCGAATGTTCGTTATTCTAATTTGATGTCAGACGGGATTTTTCGGCCAAAAGTTTTTTTTATTTATCCCTTTTATAACAGGCACTATATAGAGCTTCTTATTTAACTATTAGGATCTACTGCAGTTCACGGTAAAATATTGCTGGTAAGCAATATTTCCAAAATCTATTAATTTTAAAGGCTGCTAGCTGCCAAACGGCTGAACGTACAGATCATGCCCGCACACTGTTTTAAGCGGCATAAGAAGACCTACAAATAATCTGAAATAGCCATAAATCAATAATGCATAATTATCTCCCAGTGCAGAGAAATGCGCGAAAAATACCTATTTTTCTTGAGTGAAGCTTTCCCTGTGCATAATTGGATCTTGGCTATTCCAGATTATTTGTAGGCCTTCTTATGCCGCCTAAAATGGTGTGCGGGTATGATCTGTACGTTCAGCCGTTTGACAGCTAGCAGCCTTTAAAGTTCATAGATTTTTGGAAATATTGCTTACCAGCAATATTTTACCGTGAACTGCAGTAGATCCAACTATTATTGCATAAAAGGCACCAACGGGACAAGCTATGGTTATGACTTAAATATATATACAAATATATCCTTGCTGGCATTGTCATAACATGTAATATTTCTATCATATAGCATAACATTTGTAGTGTCCTATGCACTTACCATTAGCCAGGGCGTACACAGGACTTTCAAAAAGGATGTTTAATAGAAACACTATGTCGTTCAAGGATTGATTAGGGGGGAAGATTTTCAAAATAAAATAAAAACTTGTACGTATTTTTTGTAAAAAAAAAACAATTAGCTCATTCTTTACAGTGACCTATAGGGATAAGACAATGGCCGATAAATTCTTCTGTAGATTACAATTAGTGATTGAAATGTTTGAACAGTGATTTTAATGAAACAAACAATCAAAATTCAAAATGGTCTTTGTAAAACTATGGTGACCAGTGTAATAAACAGCGCAATGTCCCCTCCTTCCCTGCATTCCTTAACTGTGAAGGCGTATTTTGTATCAATCCCCTCCCCCCCGGCTCCAACCCTGTGTACGCTTCTGGATTAGTTGAGATAGAAAAAAAATGGTTTGAATCTTGCGCACAACCATTTGGAATCACACTTTTCCTTTGCATGCAAATAGTTTTGCAGGAGGAATGAGAAACTGTCCCAATTTTGTATAACTTTAGCGGAACAAGTTCCAATTACGTCATTTTTTTCTTTCCCGAAAAAGGGAGGGGGGGAAGAAAATCTCTTCAAAAGAGATGGGGAAAACCTCTTTTCTCCCATCTCTTTTTTCTTCCCCCCTTCCCTTTTTTTTCTTTCCCCCTTCTCTTTTTCGGGAAAGAAAAATATGACGTAATTGGAACTTGTTCCGCTAAAGTTATACAAAATTGGGACAGTTTCTCATTCCTCGTTTTGCAGTAACCCTTTACTGTTCAACTCAACAAAATATCAAAAATAGAAAATCTTTATCCTATCTATAATACAAAGTAGAACGATGTCTGTCCGTCTGTCTGTCCGTCTGTCCGTCTGTCCGTCTGTCTGTCCGTCTGAAGCTTAAGATTTCAGTAACCACTGAACCGATAGGGCTCTACTCTTCAGGGAATAAACCTACTGGTCCTGTGATGGTTTTAAGCTATTTTCTTGGGGGGTGGGACACCCCCAACCCCCCAAAAAAATGAAAAATACCCCCCACCCAAAAAAAAAATTTTTTTTACTTTCCTTTTTAAATCTAAAATACAAAAAATTAGGTTGATCAAACCTCTTGGGGCAAAGCCCCTAGAGGCTAGGGGCGAAGCCGCTAGTTATACATATAAAGAAGTAAATTTTGTCTGTCTGTAGCGAAGGATCTCGCTAACCGCTGAACTGATATGGGTCTCCTTTACAGTGAAGCTTCTCATAAGTCCTTGGAAGGTTTACAACCATTATGGGGGACACCACCACCTTCCCAAGAGAAATCGCCACTTTTTCTTTTTAAAACTAAAATAATTTTTTTTTGTCGAATTAAATTCCTCCCTCCCCCTCAAGTGCCTCTAGGGGCGCAGTCGCTGATTATTTATTAAAGGAACAACATTGCCTACAAATAATTAATACCAGATAATGAACAAGGAAAGCTCATATTTAACGCGCGTTTAATAAGGCCGCTTGCATTAGCCGTACAATATAAGGTTTGTGTTATAAAAGACATGCTGCAGGCATTACGAAGCCGTTTCTACTGTGCGTTCAGCCGTTTGGCAGTTTCCAGTCTTTTAAGTTAAATAAAAAAATATTCTCTCGCATTTATAACTTTTTTATATAAATTTTACCTTTTAAATATTATTCTCAAATTTATAGCTAAAAATTTTCTATAGATATGATCAGCAAAGGGTTAATTTAGCACATTCTCGCAAAAGTGACGCGAATTTTAACATAGAATATTTCATTTGCACAAAATATGACTAATTAAAATTTCTAATTAATTTCTAACAAGACCTTACACATAAACTTTAGTTTAGGATTATTTGTAAATGAGAGTTCAAGGTTATTTCTATTAATTTTATTCTTAATATGACCAGATAAAAGTTAGGTTTGCCTAGATATCATTTTAGGTTAACCTATTAAAAGTGTTTGATACCATCCTTTTAAAAGCGAAGCTTTTCTATAATTAGGGTCGTCCGTCCGTACGTCCGTCCGTAACAGATGATTTTGTCGTTAATGTAGGCATGTTAGAATTGTCCCATCGATTTCAAACTTTGCATGATGATTCCTATAGAAGTTAGGTACGAGTTAGAAAGCGTAGCAACTCTATAATCATTACCAGAATGTCCGTACGTCCATTTAAAATATGTTGATTTTTTTTTACAATTTTAACAACAAATTTGTATGTTACCTAATTATCCGATTGGTCTGATTTTTGATATACTGATTCCTGGGACAACAAAGTACAATATTATAAGCAAAGCAACTCTATAATCAAGTCCTAAAAATGTAAGTATGTCCATAAACAATGCCGTTTTTTAACAAATTTGCTTACAATTTTGCTTTGACTCTTATACATTTACATTCTGATTATTCAGTTCTGACATTATACAAGTGTTAATGTCCGTTTGTCTTACCGTTTCAGAGCTTCGCTTTTATGGATGTTGTCATCCTTGTTTAAATAATTACTAGCAACTATTTCGTTCTTGTCAAAGTAAATCCAAAGTTGAAGTTTATTCTTGGAAAAAACGAATCTTTTCTACATTAATGAACAGTCCGTCTTTCCGTAATGTTATTTTCATTTTTTTAAATAACTTATTTCCAGCCCCTGCATAGGCTTTAACAGGTGAACCCTATGCCTACAGGATCCTAACCCTGCAGTGCTCTTCTCACTTTTTACTTAACCTAAAATATGCATCTAAAATGTATATTTTTATATAAAAAAAAATTCGATTGTGGTTCATATTCATTTTAAGAGAAACCATCTATCTTTCCCAATTTATTTCGTTCTTCAACATTGAGAGCGTTGTTTCTCTGTGCTAGTTTATTGAATTTTTTTTGCTTTGCTTTTATGGATATTGTCCCCCTTGTTATACTGTTTTGGGAAATATTTTTTGTTTTGAGACACTTCTTAAATTAACTTTTTACTTAATACACAAAGATTGTAAAAAAAAACTTATGATTTATCGATAATTTGTCATATTGTTTAAACTAAAAACCATATACTTACATTTGATCAGGGATCTAAAGGGATAAGACAATCGCCGATTAATTGATGTACATACCTAATGATGATGCACAAAATTACCCCTTCTGTACAATTACAAATGGTTGTAACGTTTGAACATTTAACTTAATGAACCAACCAACCAAAAAAAACCAAAGTCCCTTAAATTTTTAGCCAACGAACAAGAAAACATTTTTATAAAATTTTAGGGACTAGTGTAATAAACAGCTCATTGTCCCTGCGTTTTATACATTAACCCAAACTTTATTTGTCTAATGATATAAATATAGAAAGGCAATTAATTGTAGAAGTCAATTAGTGATTGGGTATGTTCCAAAAAAAAACATTTAATACTAATAAAGCAAACAAAAAAAAACTTTGCAGTCATTTTGTAACCGCAAGGTTAACTTTTCATTAACCACATCAAAATCAGTTTCATTAGGCAAAATTCATTTAGAATGGTAATTATCAGGGCCCGACACCCGCATTGTTTTGGCGGCGGCGAGTGAAGATGGATTTTTATTTGTGACGGCTATTCATTTTTTTTAACTGGAGAAAAATTTATAGCATTTGGTAACTTCTGGCGGTTGATAATGATAATTATCGACGTGCAATGACTGCATATCGTTCAAGCATTAACCAGTGACTTTTAGCTGGCTAAATGAAAGAATTAATACGGTTGCTGAGCCCTGGTAATTATACTGTAATAATAAGAATTTAACTTTTATTGTAAAGTTATCATTTTATTAAAGTCATGATTTTGACCAATTATTGCAAAAACCAAAGGTGCTTTTTGCGCGTACTGCAAATGCCAATAAATGACTTCACTTATTTTTTTACAACAATTAATGGTGCTGAAAAAAAGTGAAATATTTTCTTTTTAAACGAAGACAAACCCCTGTCTAAATAAAGGCAATATTTGTAATGGATGATTCAAAATACTAAGTTTGATAAACACCTTGTGAATTATTTATTTTATCGTATAAAAACACTTTTTAGCATAATTTTGTTCATGAATATTTTATAGTAAAAATGAAGGTAAACACAGTAGTTTCTTTAGCTTCTTGTTTATTTAACATAATATCTATTCAGGCATATTGACATTTTCTAATGTTGACAATATAAAGTAGTAAGGTTTTTGTCTTTAGTTGAAGATTTCCGTAACCACTGATCCGATTAAGAACCTTATTTAAGGGAAGCTTTGCTTAGATCTGGGGATGGTTTTATGCTATTTCATTATTAGATTAAGTCTTAAGATGTTTTTTTTGTTTCTGTTCTTCCCCACCCCTTCGAAAATAGAGCCCCTATATGCTAGGGCGCAGCCGCTAGGACTTAAGGTATTGCCTGATTCAGTGCTCTACGAGAGAAGCTATTGTAAGAATAAAAAATCAAATGGCTTATTTTCTTAATTTTCATTTCAAAAATTGTCTCCTTCCAAAATTTAAGTGCGGACCTTTGTTACAACTAAACACATAAAACCCTATATATACACTTCATAAAGCACATCAGACCTTGGGAAACCAGGGAGGGAGGGGACATTGGGCTGTTTATTGCACTAGTCACCAAAGTCTTTTAATAACGCTTTCTTATACGTTGGCTTAACAGCCTTAGGGACTTATATTTAATTTTAATTGGATGGTTCATTTAGTTGAATTTCCAAAGATTCAACAACTAATTGTAATCAATAGAAGGGGTAAATTTGTATATCGTCACAGGGGATGTACATAAATTTATCGGCCATTGTCTTATCCCTTTAGATCCCTGTTAAGAAACACTAATTTTATATTCGTCAAAAAATACTTTGACCTTACTCTAATTTACCTTTAATTTAAAAAGAATAGAATTGGCTTATTTTATATATGAAATTGTTATGATGTTTGACTCTAGAAAAAAATTTGCTAAACGCTGAACAAATTAGGTTTCAATTTTTCTGGCAAGCCTTAAGTTTGTCGTTGTAGTTTGTTTTAGGAGAAAAACGTTCAATTGAAAAAGGTGGAGGGGGTGGGAGGGGTTCAAAAGAATTTATTAGTTTTATATAAATTAAGAAATAAATCTACCACCATTTTAAATGATTTTAACTTAATAAAACTTAACATTACAATACGTAGAAGTTTTTATATAAAAGATATTATTTGCATTTTGTGATTCAATTCTTTTCCATATCCTGTTTTATTTTGGTTTCTTTTCTATTTGCATGCATAAAATGTCTTTTTTTCAATTATATCATATAGATATATAATTTATATACATTTATTTGTAAAGGTATCATTTAAGGGATTCTGTTTTGTTAATGAAATGAAAATACCACACTGTTCTGTATTGCAATTAAGAAATTTTGTGTTATCATAAAATCAGACTAATTAAGATCTAACAAAAACTGGTATATTTTAACATTGTCTCTTGAAGATTTCAATTCTTTGATGTAAGCAAAGCGTTTGATAGTTGGTCAAAAGCTTTTTCGTTATCAAAGTAATTTTACCAAAGATAGCTCAAAAAAAAACATATTCAGTTGTTCTCAAGGACGTTCAAGCTTCTCTAAGTTGAGAAATTGGGTAATTTTAAAGGTTAGAAGGGGGTAATATAATATATTTTTCAAAATTTAAGGGCGGTAAATTGAAGGGTTTCAAAGTTTGAATGAGGGGTTTGTACGTCTATGATTACTGATTAGTCTAGCTTAATACTTCATAATTTGTGACAAGTTTCTCGATTGTTTTAAAGAACAGTGTACCAAAGAAACTACAAGTACTGTGTAGTTGTACCCTGGGTAGGTTGGGTGACTAACTGAGCTATACATAGGCCTGGTCTTACTCGCTGCCGACGCTGTGAGGGCGTGTGTGTGTACTAAACTAAGATGCTAGAATTTGATGAGTATCTTTATGCAAGTGAAGAAGGTATCAAGACTACCCATGCACCCACCTTCTGTGCTCTATAACCCCTTGACCCTATGTTAACAAAGTTCTTTAGCTTTCTTTGCTATATAATTGTTCTAAGTCTATGAGAAAATTTACTTTTGTTAATAATTTTTTTTTCGTCTGAATATTTTCCATGAAGTAACAGAAGATTTTTATGGTGCTTATTAAAAATGACGTTATACTGGCCTACCATTGGTCAATTTATATATCTACTGGCCTACCATTGGTGATCATTCTGTTTATTGGCCTATCATTGGTCATTTGTATTGTATGACGTCATATTTCTAGGCACTGTAAAGAGCTTTAATTTGGAGAAAAGTTTATCTTCTATTGTCTTACCCATATCAATGTGGACATTTTGATGAATTGTTAAGATAGCTTCAGAACTTTAATTAAAAACTACCTCTGTTAAATCTCTCTGTTAGATAAACGGCCCCTGTGTTATTAGTAATATTTGATGTATTTTTATAGGTTATCATGCTTCAAAGCTGATTAAATAACTTGCATGTACTATTTAGAGGATTTTTAGGAATAAACTTTTGTGTATATTTTTAGGTTATTGTTTAAGTATTTAGATGTATTTACTTATGTATTTAATGTTATAAACCTCGAAGAATATTTTACAAAAAAAAACATGAAAAGTGTTAAAAATCTCAGAGCTTTTGCATTTTTTTGTCAAGATAAAATTAGTCAATCAAAATTACTTGTTATCTTGTATGGCACTTTTTCTTCATCTTGAACATGCATTTAAATTTAAGTTTTAAATTATTCTTTTACATCAAAAGAATCAAATAATAATAATGTAGCAAAAAATGGTAAATTTTGAAAATATAGTTCAAACATTGTTAGCTAAACTAATTGTTTAAAATGTTAGAAATTTAGAAAACTTACCCCTGTCTTGTGTAAAGTTAACTGTGTAAATTTTGCTAAGTATCAGCGGAATTATATTGGCAATAAGAATTAAGAAATATTTTATTATTAATTTTTTTACAAAAATATAATAACTCATTTGATGAAATATCATAGAAGATGTATTACAATGCATTATTAATTTTTTTTATTACAAAGCATGTTTCTTGTTGTAGATCAAACTTAATGTCAAAATAAAAAAAATAAAGTAATATTTAATTTTCATTTATATTAATTTCAGCCCTACTTCAAAGACTCTTGGAACACGTTTGACTTTATCACCGTTGTTGGAAGTATCATCGACGCCACTAGAATTGTAAATGTCGGCTTTCTGCGTCTGTTCCGTGCGGCCAGGTTGATCAAGCTTCTCAGAAGATCTGTCAGCATCAGAATTTTGCTCTATACCTTCCTGCAGTCAATTAAGGTTAGTTTTTTTTTGTGTATAGGACAAGTTAAAACCAGGGAGGGAGGGGACATTGGGCTGTTTATTACACTAGTCCCAAAGTTTTATAATAAAGTTTTCTTTTTCGTTGTCTCAACAACTTTAGTTGAATTTTGGTTGGTTGGTTCATTAAGTTAAGTGTCCAAACGTTTCAACCACTAGTCGTAATAACAGAAGGGGAAATGTTGTATATTAATACTGGGGATGTACATCAATTTATAGGCCATTGTCTCAAATACTCTTTAAATATAAGAGTTAGATTTTGTTGAAAGTTTGCCACAAAGATACTTAGTTCAAATCTCTCATTATCCAAGAGAAGCACCCTCCACTCCTCTTCCCACAGTTTTAATTATTGAAAAGATGAAACTAAATGCTATATGTAAGATGATTAAATTAAGACTTAGGTTTGGTTTATGCCCTGTAAAATGGATCTTACTAGAAACGATTTTCATTTAAAGTAAGGTGCCTTACTAGTAAAATAGAGAGTTTCTTTTGCAAAAAGTAAAGTTTGGTTTAATTATTACCATTGTTAATGATTGTACGTTTTGTATCCAGATTTTTACTTCGCAATATTGATTTGTTTTGTAGTAACTTAACTTAGCCTAAAAATATCAATTTTTGATGATTTATTATTATATATATACTAGCCTGTCATTGGTTATTTAGTCTGTGTATTGGTCTATCATTGGTCATTTGTATTGTATGACGTCATTTTTTGGGCACTATAAAGAGCTTCTTAAATATTCTGACAAAGTTACTATTACAAACCTCCAATAATTAGGGGTTATGATAAGATGAATATTTTATTTTCAACCAATGAGAATAAATCTATAATCCTTGCTTATAGCCAAACCCACAAATTACTAGGTTTTACCAACCATAAGTTTTTTCCCAACTTTTGTAAACGAATAAAATAAACATCAAATTGTCTATTTACAATTCAAATAATTTGAATCACAGTTTTCTTTAAATGCTATCTTTCATATCGTATCAGCTTTCACACAGTGGGATCTTTTGCCAAAAAACGGGACATTTAGAGTAGACAAAAGTAAACTTCAATAAATAAGCTTGTATTTGAAGAAATGATGTAATTTCTTTTGCTTTAACTCGGAAATAACTTAAATTTTGCCTCTGTTAACTTCTATTGTGCATTTAGTATGTACGTCTTGCTGTTTTGGAGGAGCGAAGCTACCCTATTTTAAAAAAATCTATAAAACTTCATAACTTTAGTAAGGATAGGAATATTTTAACAAAATCAACGTCTATGTAAATATTTCTTCAAAGCAAACAATGTTTGTGAATATGAATATAGCGTCAGGTGCACCCAGTTCGAGTCCCGGCATTTTTAGATAGGACCAGTATAAGTAAAATAGGACACTTATAAGGCATGTTTTCAAATGTTTTTTTTACAGATATAAACAACAATAACATAATTTTCAAAACACTTTTGATTTTGTGTTAATACCTTTATTCTAAGTCTAGCTATCTTCATTTAAAGTTTGTATAAGAATATAAACATAATTACTAATATTATATTCTCTCTCTCTCTCTGATGCGTATATAATGTTTTTGCAATATTATAATTAATTCGCAAATTTGAATTTCTGCTGGACCAAAACCAGTTAGAAATACAAATTTTTTTAGAACACATGAAATTTAGCAAATTTAATTGCTAAAATAAAAGTATTTATAAGTCATTTTTATTTAACGACTCCTTTAACCCTTAAATGTCCATTAAAACCGCGAGAACGGCAAAAATCATTAAAAATCTCGCCAACGGCGGCAAATAACGGCGTAACGGTTGGCCGGAGGCAAATAATGCAGAAGTAAAGAAAGATCCGCCTCAAAAAGTTTGAAAACATTGCAGAGATGACTTTGGGCTCTAAAATGACTCCTTCCCCCTCTAACGGGGGAAAATTTGAAATTAACAAGAACGAAATTGTTCAAACCATGCAATGTAAAATGCTCAATTACTCAAAAACGGACAAGAGGCCCCAGGTTGTGAAAACTGTTTTATACACAATACATGTTGTATATTGATATTATTATTGCAAAACCCGGGGCCTCCTGTCCGTTTTTGGGTAAAATGGAGAAAACTGACCCTGGTAATCTCAAAACGTGTAAGTAAGCAATTAACATTTTTTTTGGCTTACTTAAATGTGCCATTGTGCCATTTTTGTGGTAAATTACTGATAAGCCATAAAGAATACTAATTGCTTACTTATATCAGCATTCTACAACAATTTGGTCTTACTTGTGAGTTAAAAGAGGGTGGAGTAAATAAAAACTCAGTCATTTACAGTAAAAGTGGCTTATATAAGTTGAAGTGAAGAAAAAGAAGGAGGAGTAATAATTAATCCCTTCCTTCCTGTAAGCAGTTTATGAAAAAAAGAGAAGATTTGGCTGATATAAGCCAAATAAGCAACAAATGTGATTGATTGCTTATAAGTAATTTATCCAAAAATTGTATGATTTGGTATATAAGCCAAATAAGCATTTTTTGTGATTGATTGCTTGTAAGTAATTTATCAACAAATTGGATGATTTGGTATATAAGCCAAATAAGCATTTATTGTGATTGATTGCTTATAAGTAATCTATCAAAAAATTGTATGAATTGGTATATAAGCCAAATAAGCAATAAATGTGATTGATTGCTTATAAGTAATCTATCAAAAAATTGCATTATTTGGTATATAAGCCAAATAAGCATTTATTGTGATTGATTGCTTATAAGTAATCTATCAAAAAATTGCATGATTTGGTATATAAGCCAAATAATCATTTATTGTGATTGATTGCTTATAAGTAATCTATCAAAAAATTGCATGATTTGGTATATAAGCCAAATAAGCATTTATTGTGATTGATTACTTATAAGTAATTTGCATTTTCATTGATTGCTTATAAGTAATATATCAAAAAATAGCATGATTTGGTATATAAGCCAAATAAGCATTTATTGTAATTGATTGCTTGTAAGTAATTTTTCAAAAAATTGCATGATTAGGTATATAAGCCAAATAAGCACTAAATGTGATTGATTGTTTATAAGTAATCTATCAAAAAGTTGCATGATTTGGTATACAAGCCAAATAAAGATTTATTGTGATTGATTGCTTATAAGTAATCTATTAATAAATTGCATGATTTGGTATACAATCCAAATAAGCATTTATTGTGATTAATTACTTATAAGTAATTTATCAAAAAATTGGATGATTTTGTATATAAGCAAAATAAGCATTTATTGTGATTGACTGCTTGTAAGTAATTTATAAAAAAAATAGCATGATTTGGTATATAAGCCAAATAAGCAATCATTTTCATTGATTGCTTATAAGTAATTTATGAAAAAATAGCATGATTTGGTATATAAGCCAAATAAGCAATCATTTTCATTGATTGCTTATAAGTAATTTATGAAAAAATAGCATGATTTGGTATATAAGCCAAATAAGCAATCATTTTCATTGATTGCTTGTAAGTAATTTATGAAAAAATAGCATGATTTGGTATATAAGCCAAATAAGCAATCATTTTCATTGATTGCTTATAAGTAATTTATGAAAAAATAGCATGATTTGGTATATAAGCCAAATAAGCAATCATTTTCATTGATTGCTTATAAGTAATTTATGAAAAAATAGCATGATTTGGTATAAAAGCCAAATAAGCAATCATTTTTATTGATTGCTTGTAAGTAATCTATCAAAAAATTGCATGATTTGGTATATAAGCCAAATAAGCATTTATTGTGATTGATTACTTTTTTGATAGATTACTTACAAGCAATCAATAAAAATGATTGCTTATTTGGCTTATATACCAAATCATGCTATTTTTTCATAAATTACTTATAAGCAATCAATGAAAATGATTGCTTATTTGGCTTATATACCAAATCATGCTATTTTTTCATAAATTACTTATAAGCAATCAATGAAAATGATTGCTTATTTGGCTTATATTATAAGCCAAAAAAGCAATCATTTTCATTGATTGCTTGTAAGTAATTTATCAAAAAAATTGTATGATTTAGTATATAAGCCAAATAAGCATTTATTGTGATTGATTGCTTATAAGTAATCTATCAAAAAATTGCATGATTTGGTATATAAGCCAAATAAGCATTTATTGTGATTGTTGGCTTATAAGTAATATATCAAAAAATTACATGATTTGGTATATAAGCCAAATAAGCATTTATTGTGATTGATTGCTTGTAAGTAATTTATAAAAAAAATGTATGATTTGGTATATAAGCCAAATAAGCATTTATTGTGATTGATTGCTTGTAAGTGATTTATGAAAACATTGCATGATTTGGTACACAAAACAAATAAGCATTTATTGTAGTTAATTGCTTATAAGTAATTTATTAAAAAATAGCATGATTTGGTATTTAAGCCAAATAAGCAATAATTTTCATTAATTACTTATAAGTAATTTATCAAAAAAATTGCATGATTTGGTATATAAATCAAACAAGCATTTATTGTGATTGATTGCTTGTAAGTAATTTATCAAAAAATTGGATGATTTGGTATATAAGCCTAATAAGCAATAAATGTGATTGATTGCTTATAAGTAATCTGTCAAAAACTTGCATGATTTGGTATATAAGCCAAATAAGCAATAAATGTGATTGATTGCTTATAAGTAATCTATCAAAATATTGCATAATTTGGTATATAAGCCATATAAACATTTATTGTGATTGATTGCTTATAAGTAATCTATCAAAAAATTGCATGATTTGGTATATAAGCCAAATAAGCATTTATTGTGATTGATTGCTTATAAGTAATTTATCAAAAAATTGCATGATTTGGTATATAAGCCAAGTAAGCATTTATTGTGATTGATTGCTTGATTCTAAAATATTTCATTAATTACTTCATTAGTCAAATAAGCAAGAATTTAGATTGATTGAAGTAATTTATCAATAAATAGTATTATTTGGTATACAAGGAGGGGTGTATATTCTGCACAAGATTAATTTTTTTCTCCTGCTACTAATTCTCCCTCCTTCTAGTTTTTTCCACTAAGTAGGGGGGGGGGGGGGGGGGGAATGAAAAAAATATTTAAAGAACTCTATATTTCATTAATTTTTTCCCTCTCCCACATATTTTTTTTTTTCAACAAGAAGGGGAGGAAAATAGTAAACTGTTTTTAGTTAACTTTTTTCCCCCAACCACTTATTTTTTATTTTTCTCTCCCCCTTTTAGCAGAGTAGTTAAGCAGAATATGCATCCCTATATATAAGCCAAACAAGCAATCATTTTCATTGATTGCTTATAAGTAATTTATGAAAAAATAGCATGATTTGGTATATAAGCCAAATAAGCAATCATTTTCATTGATTGCTTATAAGTAATTTATGAAAAAATAGCATGATTTGGTATATAAGCCAAATAAGCAATCATTTTCATTGATTGCTTATAAGTAATTTATGAAAAAATAGCATGATTTGGTATATAAGCCAAATAAGCAATCATTTTCATTGATTGCTTATAAGTAATTTATGAAAAAATAGCATGATTTGGTATATAAGCCAAATAAGCAATCATTTTTATTGATTGCTTGTAAGTAATCTATCAAAAAATTGCATGATTTGGTATATAAGCCAAATAAGCTTTTATTGTGATTGATTACTTTTAAGTAATTTATCAAAAAATTGCATGATTTGGTATATAAGCCAAATAAGCAATCATTTTCATTGATTGCTTGTAAGTAATTTATCAAAAAATTGTATGATTTAGTATATAAGCCAAATAAGCATTTATTGTGATTGATTGCTTATAAGTAATCTATAAAAAAATTGCATGATTTGGTATATAAGCCAAATAAGCATTTATTGTGATTGATTGCTTATAAGTAATATATCAAAAAATTACATGATTTGGTATATAAGCCAAATAAGCATTTATTGTGATTGATTGCTTATAAGTAATTTATCAAAAAATAGCATGATTTGGTATATAAGCCAAATAAGTAAAAGTTTTCATTGATTGCTTATAATTAATTTATCAAGAAATAGTATGATTTGTTATATGAGTCAAATATGCAACATTCTTTTTCCAATTTGTGGACCAACCATGCCCATGGATCTTTGATCTGTAAATTACATTTATACCCAAGGCGGGAGTGTATATTGGACTGTATTTACACAGGTAACCAAAGTTTCTTTACCATCCTTAGCTTGGTTAGCTTAAAAAATTTGGGTATTTCATTGTATTTTGTTGGTTTCAAACAAGTAGTGCACATTTTTCAATTAATTTAATCAATAATTTTAATCTACAACAGGGGTAATTCAATTTTCAGTATGGCTTAAAAACTGATTAATGTCTGATAGATTTGAACCGGTTCTAAGTCATACTGGAAAATCATGTAACATAATATATTCTAGACAATTTTATACAAATATCAATACCAGATTTGTTAGTCCCTAAGTGTTAACAAAACAAGAATCAATATTATAATTTTTCACTTTACTATCTCTGGAATGCTGTCTATATTATGATGCAATAACATTGGGGATGTATTTCCATTAAACATTGTAAAATTTGTGGTTTCACTCAGGATACCTTGTTGAGTACTAAAACCCTCCATCTCCCCTTAATAATAAAATGTTTTGAGAAAATAATTTATAATTTAATTATGGTAGGGGCTAGCCTATTATTTGTTTGTTTATTATTAGATGAGTAGAATAATTATTAAATACAAAAAATTTGATAAAAAATGTTGAAATATGTTTTGAATTGACTTACAGACTTTTTGTAAAGATCTCAAAGTTGCTAGGTTTCTAAGTAAAATCTTCTGTTAATATTACATATATAGTTAATATTCAACTGTAAAGAGTTATTAAAAAAAAGTGGTGAATGCTTGGATCTTTTACAAAGTAGCCTTGGACAAAGTAGCTTCTAGGACAAAGCAGCTTGGGACAAATACTTAAAGGAACCCTGCACAAAATATACCAATTTAACTACTGAAAGACCACCATGAGTAGACCCAATACCCAAAATTTGAAGCCTCCAGCTTCAATAACAAAAAAGTTATACATCACATAGAAAGAAAATTATAAGCTTATTTTTGGCAGAAACTTAGGATGCCAGTAACTGTTATCATTTTCATAATAAAAACACCCTTCTTTATATTCAAAATCATTGAAAAAAATTCAGTTTAATTTGCATTGTACTGGTAGTACTGTAATGTAAGAATGACAGCCTTTAGGCTTTCCAGCCAATCAGAAGTCTAAGTCTTGTCTTATTTAATAATTTATTCCTTTAAGGACAAACTATACATAATTAAATCACATAGTCTTGAATTATTAATATATACAGTTTATAAAATAGCACATAAATTGTTAATAACAAGCGATATTATAATATATTGTAAAAAAATTAACTAGTTATATTTGGAGACCTTTATCTAATAATTTTGAACAGAATTGAGCTAAAAGCAATGTTTGAGAAAAATAATTGTTTTCATTCCATCTTGATAGACAAGGTTCTTTCATAATTTTTAGCGCCTTGTCTTTAGCTGCTAAAATGAGCATCAAAATTTGAGCAAAATCGTCACCTTTAAAGCATTCATAATAGATGTTAAAAAGAAAGAAATTTTCTTTAAGGAAAATGAACTCAGGGCAACCTTGGAAGTAAATTTCATCTAGAAAAATAGCAAGACAATGGGCGAAGTATTTTGGGAATTTGCAGAAAAAAATTGCATGATCTGAATCATTCTTTACATAACATTTAGTACAAATATCACTATCTATTAGATTCCATTTTAATAATTTTGTACAACTTACCAGTGTGCATATGTATTGTTCAAAAAGGAATCCTTTATAATATAAAGTTATAGGTAGATCAAGAACAAATCAGAAGTCTAAGTCCTCGCTAAGTTCCCTGAACAACCAATCACAGCTGGTCATCTGTATTACTGACATTAGTTTCATTCTTTCCTGCTATGACTTTATGAGTACAAATGCAATTTAAACTGAATTTTTAAAAGAGATTTTGACTATGAAAAGGTGTATTTTTTGTAAAAATATTATTAGTTACTGGCAGCCTAAGTTTTTGACAAAAAAAAGCTTTTACTTTTGCTTTAATATTGAAATTTCCATCAAGAGCAATGCAAATCTTTCAAAATTTTCATTGTACTAAAAAATAATTTTTCTTGCAGGGTTTCTTTTAGAAAAGTAGCCTCCACTGTTACTAAAGGTCATGTCCACAGCACTTAGGAGGAATGCCTTGGCCTAAAACAGGCGCAACTCATTACCTTGTAGGTCTTCTCAGACAATCAAAGGGTTGGTTGACTGATGGGTGAATGAACACTTTACACCTAACTCATAAGTGGAGTATGTTGCAAGGTGCACGGAGAGGTTCAGAACTTAAAGCAACACCAAGTCTCCTACAGTCTTAACTTTTACTTTCCCTAGAGGCTACTTTGTCCGGAGGCTACTTTGTCCAAGATCAGATTGCAGTCATACCAATGACAATTCTATTGTAAATTAGTTAAATAAATTAATGTCTGAAACATCCAGCATAGAAGAATTTTTGGGGTCCCTTTCGTGGCAAACCACCAAAGGGGCGTTTTGCCATATTTTCACAGTAGCTTTTATAGGTTATGTTAGGTTGTTCCCCCACAAGGTTAGGCAATTGGCCCCACAAGGAATAGAAAGAGGAGAAAAGTTGCAGTGAAAATACAACAAAATTTCACGAAAGGGAATTTTCTTCCACAATTTCTATTTAACTATTAACTGATTGAATACAAGCTTGTGATTGGATTTTTTTTATATAAAAATGTATAAAAATCAATCTGCAATTGTCCTATCCCTCCAACAATAAGTTTATGTTGGCCTATATTCTATGTTAGACATATACATTGTACTTAAAACTTATGTTGTTGTTGTGTAATAAAAAGCATTCACTTAAGCAAAGATAACAAATAAAATTATGAAACTAATCAAGGATCTAAATAGATAAGACACATTCCTTAATATGACATGCTAAATCACCCCTTCTGTAGATTAAAATTAGTAGTTAAAATGTTTATACACTCAACTCAATAAACCATCAAAATTCAGAATAAAATGAACAAAACCGGAATTAATTACTTGTGTGGCATGGCGCGTCATTTGATGAAAACAAAAAAATCGTTACTTATATCTGCCACTAACGCCGTAATTGTGCGTCTTACGTAGATTCTACAGATAACAACTTTTGTAGGGCGCTTTAAGTTCTTGAAAAAAGTATTTCTAAGTCAAGTCCTTAAAATAACTCCCAAGACTACTTTTATGGGTTGAAAAGTTTCGAACCGCGTTTACGCCGTTCAAAATTGCCGCTATTGCCGTAAAGGAGCATTGTAGGCAGGTGACACAGAATTTAACTTTGGTCAGGCTTGGTCAGTTTTACAATATTGTATTTTAAGATGACGCCCGTAAAACGACTCCATCCATGAGTTTTGTGAGCACTAAAAGTGTAAATGTACATTTAGCATTCAATGCGATGGTTGCATTAGTTTGTTTGTATATGCGTGTTTGTGTGTGTGTGTGTGTGTGTGTGTGTAGGAGTGTGTGTTACGCCACTGTGTGCGGGTCAGATCTTCAGTTTGGTTATACCTGCCTAAAGTGAAACATTGAGCGAGTGTTAAAGTTAAAAGTTATATCCTTAAAATCCTTAATTCAAAGCCTTGTATGTGAAAGCAAATTAATATTATTGATTTATTATGTTGACAATGCTGTAAACATTTTAAAATTCAAATATTGAATGAGATTGTTTGAGTTTTATTATGTTAATAATGCAATGTTGATAAAATCACACTTTAAAGAAATAAACCAAAACAAACAAAGAAAAATACAAATATACTTGTTGCAAACTTCTTGTGTATATATAAGGTAGGAGTATATATGTATAGGTCTAGTAAAATACTTTTCAGTATTGCTTTGAAACCGATTAATATCCGCTGGATTAAAAGCGGTTCTAAGTCATATTGAAAAATCATTTATAGTATCGTATTATATCCGGTTTTCTAAGCATTGTTTTAAAAAATATTTTTATTCTTACAATTGTACATTTTTAAATCCACGGAAAGCTGCTTAGCGTTTATAATACGATGCTATAAATAACTATTTCGTTGTGGCTACGAATCTAATTTTTCCCTCTTGATTAATTAGGTTTTTAGTCATACAGAAAAAAATTATCCAATTATGAAATGGGACTCCTTTTGTAGATTAAAATAAGCAGTGGAAAAGTTTGGATACTGCCTGTTTGTACAGATGAAATTAAATTTTGGGTACCAGTGAAATTAAATCCCTCCCAATGTTGAAAGCTTCGCTTATAAAACATTTTTCATCTAATGTAGATACACCATACCCAGGGATAATTGAAAACTAAATTACATTTATACCCAAGGAGGGAGGGTATATAAGACTATTTTTTCACAGGTACCCAAAGTTTTATTACCATCCTCGCTTTTATTTAGCTTAAAAACTTTGGGTACTTTTATTTAATTTTGATTGGTTGTTTCCAGACAAGTAGTGCCCAATTAATAATTTTAATCTACAACAGGGGATATTTTATTTTCAGTATGGCTTTGAAACCAATTTATATCCCCGGGATTAGAATCGGTTCAAAGCCATACTGGAAAAATGTGTAATGTAGACAATTTTATTTGAATATTAAAATGAAAAAAAACACAATAATAATGCTAAATTTGTAAGCTCAGGACTTCGGCCCCTCAGGGTTAACAAAACCGGAATTAATATTTGGATTTACTATCCGCGGAATGCAGTCTATTTATAATTTAACGCTACACACACACACACACATACAAAGAAAACTGGTTTTAATTTTATGATTTTTAAAAGCGAAGCTTTTCTATAATTAGGGTCGGTCCGTACATCAGTCCCTCCGTCCGTCCGTACGTCCGTACGAGATAGATAGCTTTTATTCGTTAATTTAGGCATGTTAGAATTGTCCTATCGATTTCAAACTTTGCATGATGATTCCTGTAGTAGTTAGGTACGATTTAGAAAGCGTAGCAACTCTATAACCATTACCAGAATGTCCCTATGTCCATTTTAAACATGTTGATTTTTCTACTTTTTTAACAACAAATTTTTATGTGATCTAATTAGCTGTTTGATCTGATTTTTTGTATATTGATTCCTGGGGCAACAAAGAACAATATTATAAGCAAAGCAACTCTATAATCAAGTCCTAAAAATGTAAGTATGTCCATAAACATTATTTTGTATCAAGCAGTTTTTCAAGAAAATTACTTACAATTTTGCTTCGACTCTTATACTTTTATATTCTGATTATTCAGTTTAGACACTGTACAAGTGTTGATGTCCGTTTGTCCCACCGTTTCAGTGCTTCGCTTTTATGGATGTTGTCATCCTTGTTAATTTAATATTCGTATGATATTATTGTAAACGATTTGGTTGTAAGGAAGGAAATAGGCGGAGTCAAAATATAAGGCTGGGGTTTGGTTAAAAGAAATAAAGGATGGGATGGGGATGAAAACCTACTCATTTGTGTACTATTTGAATTTTAAATCATTGGAAAGAAATTATATCTAACATATTTTACATAAAATTACAAAAAAATACTTAGAACACTTAGAATACCACCTCCCTTTAAAAAAATACTTTTAAAAGCTATTAATCCATCTAAACCCAAGACTACTTTATCAAACTAACATCTTTGTACAGGCCAAATATATATTTTAAAAACAGAAGTTTTCATTCTCAATTGTCCTATACACTTTTTTGACATTTTAAACATATTTACACTCCCGCTACATATCTATTTTGAAAAAAATAGTAGAAGGGTTAGGTTTATCTTTAAATCTGTCTACTCGTATTCACAAACTTTAAGTTTGAATGTAATGAATTTAAAATAACAACCATTTAAAACAAGTAAGGTCGTCCAATGGGGGGAGGGGGTAAAGGGGTAATTACGAATTTGGGGGTGCAAAAATATTTTTCATTTTACCCCCCATGTAAAATTTACCCCTACCTTGGGGGTGCTGCAGGTACTTCTAACCAGTTAGGAGGGGGTAAATATCCCCCCCAAACGACAAATTACCCCCCCCCCTTAAAAATTTTCACCCCCCCAAATTAAAAAGCATAGACACCCCTGAAAACAAGTTTGGGTTTTTAACCTTAGGTTAGGGTTTGGTTTTGCTTATGACCATTTGACTTATGGATTGTTTATATTTATATTTCCACAGATAGAGACAAACATTTTAATAACCAAAATGTTAACTTTCAATGTACATTACACATTATGATCTAGTTTGTAAATCTTCGAGTCTTTGTCCAACTACACTTTATATCTAGATATTTTAAAAAATGGTTCATGCTGCTGCTATGTCTGGTGCATGACTTAAAGCTATTCTAGGCTGTCCTACTGTAAAAAGCAGTAAGGTTTTTTTGTCTCTGCCTTAAGATATTGAAAGCAACCGAACCGATTGAGTTCTTTGTTTTATGGAAGCTTCACATTTTATTTTTTTGAGGATGGTTTTATGCTATTTTGTTCCCTTCCCTACCACTTTGAATTCCGAGATACCAAGCTCCCAAATGTTAAGTGCTGCTGCTAGTCAAGTAATTAATAGAGAAACAGAAATTTGTTGTTTACGTTCTTATGAAATAATTGAATTCTTACACTTTACGGCAATATTTTTTTCATTAATCTTTCCCTACTCCACTTAGATTTTTGTTATGAAAATAAACCACACTGAGATCTACGCATTTAATAAGGAATAGTTATTTATCGCATTGTATTATAGACAGCTTTCTGCGGATATTAGAATGAGAATGAGCTTTACATAATTTTCAGTTTGACTGAGAACCAGTTCTAATCCAGCGGATATTTATCGGTTTCGAAGCTATACGGGAAAATGGATTATCAATTTTTAAAAGCAAAGCTTTTCTATAATTGGGGTCCTTCCGATCGTTGGTACGTCAATATTGGTTCTTTTCGTTTAGACTTATTAGAGTTTTCCTATCGATCTAAAACTATGCACTATGACACTATAATCAAGTCCCAAAAATATAACTATGTCCTTAAACAGTATCATGCTCATTTCAGAGCTTCGATTTTATGGGTTTTTTCTTTGATATTTATCAGGGATCTATTGGGATAAGATAATAGCCGATAAATTGATGTACATAAATTTTGATAATTATAGAGTTTTAGTTGGTTTCGAACTTGTTGTGCCCAAACTTCAATCAATTCAATTAATGATATTATTCCATATTTTATTCGTCAGCATTGTCTAATCTCTTAAGATATCTGAATTATACCTTACCACTTAATGGCAGGATTCTCCT
Source organism: Acartia tonsa (assembly GCF_053477335.1). Classification (NCBI taxonomy): domain Eukaryota; kingdom Metazoa; phylum Arthropoda; class Copepoda; order Calanoida; family Acartiidae; genus Acartia; species Acartia tonsa. The sequence continues at coordinate 51,106,473 of NC_137263.1, read as the reverse complement.
TTGATTTTTAAGTCATCATCTAGAGTTGTTAACCGAAAAAATATAAAAAAAATAATTATGAAACTTTGGGGACTAGTGTAATAAACAGCCCAATGTCCCATCCCTCCATGAAAAAACTCGTTTATTGGTTAGCTCAAAAACTTTGGGTACTTCTATTAAATTTTGATTGTTTGGTTTTAAAATAGGAGTTTTGACTAATAATTTATTTATTTCTTATCATTAACTGATAATTTCTCGTCCATTGCCTTATTCCTTTAGATTCCTGGTTAAAATGAAAATTTAGTTTGAAGAAAAAACAAGAAAAATACACCTATAAAAAAATTAAAAAATATAAATATTGACGCTTTCACTTGAAGTACCATTGTGAGCACTGAATTTTGGGTCCGGTTAGGTAAGATTGTATAAGGAGGTGAGGGTGTGGGGGGGGGGGTGTTGCCATAATTACACTGGTACCCAAAGTTTTATAACAATATAACTACTTTTCAACAAATAATACTATTACCCTTATGTATCCTTATAATAAAGTAACAGGATGTGTGTTTGTCTGTGTGTTTGTCTCTACCGAAGGATCTCGCCAACAACTGAACCGATCGGGTTCTCCTTTACAGGGTAGCTTTTCATAGGTCCCAGGAAAGTTTATAACTATTTTGGGGGAGGGTACAACCACCCTCCCAAGAGAAATCGCCCCTAGAAAAGAATTACCTACCCCCTCCCCCCCCCAAAAAAAAAAAAAAATTAAAAAAATAGGTTTTGGAATTAAACTCCCCCTTCCTCAAGTGCCCCCAGAGGCCTCTAGGGGGCGTAGCCGCTATCCTATTATATAAAGTAATAAGCGTTTTTTGTCTGTACCAAAGGATCTTGCTAACTGCTGAACTGATATTGTTCTCCTTTACAGTGAAGCTTCTTATAGGTCCTGGGAAGGTTTTGAACTATTTTTGGGGAGGGTGTCTTCACCCCCTCCCTCCCAAAAATATTTTTAAAAAATTTTTGAAACTGAAAAACTTCTAGGGGCTTAGCGGCTAGTATTGTATAAAGTAATAATTTTTTTTCTTCTGAATCTTAAGTTCTAAAAAACTAATAAACCGATTGAGTTCTCTATTTCGGGTAAGCTTTACATCAGTCAACAAATGAAATACTGTATTTATAATACTTTAGGTACCAGTGTAATCAAGAGTCCAATGTCCCCTAACTCTCTGGTAAAGGCTATTACATCGTTTTTAATATAAACATGACATTACAAGATTAATCTAAGACATGTTGGCCCTGAAGGTCCCAAGCCCAGAGCTAACAAAATTTTTATTTAGCTTTCTCTTACTAAATTAGAAAAATTTGAATCTTTTATGACAAACTTGTTAAGACATTATTTTCTAATAAAGTTGACCTTTTATTTGCTTTTGACACTTTTTATTTTTAGGTTTTCAATATTTTAAAATATAACTAGCGGCTGCGCCCATAGCATCTAAGGGCTATGTATTCAAAGGTTTTGAAAAATAGATTAAAACCATCTTGAAGTCTTGAATTAGAATAATAGCTTAAAACCATCGCGGGACCATGTTATAAGCATCTTTATAAATATGTCCTAACAATGTAAGATGTCCTGGAGCAGTATCATGCTTATTCAGTTATGCCACTCTTATACAATTGTTAATGTTCATTTCAGACCTTCGATTTTATGGATGTTGACATCCTTGTTTCTCTGATATTTATCAGGGATCTAAATGGATAAGACAATGGCCGATAAATTTAAATACATCCACATTGATAGTAAACATAATTACCCATTCTGTAGATTACAATTAGGGTTGGAAACGTTTGAACACTAAAGATAATAATGATAGATTATTGAATTTTGATTAGTTAAGTTTTCAAACTTGTTTGTAAAAAGGTAATTTTCATCAAAATATCGTCCATTGTCTTAGTCTTTAAGATTCCTAGTTAAAACGAAAATTTAGTTTAAAGTAAAAACAAGAAATATAAATCCATAACTGCAATGCTCTAAAACAAAATATTGGCGCTTTCACTCGAAGTACCTTGATGAGCACTGAAACCTTCAATTTTGGGTCAGGTTAGGATAGGTTGTATAAGGAGAAGGGGGGGGTGGCATTTTTCTTGAAACGTTTTTAATTTGAGGCACATCTTTGAGCAAATAAAATGAAGTTTTCAACGCATTATTCTAAAATTATTTTTACTCTTACAATTATACATTTTAAAATCCACGGAATGCTGTTTAGTGTATATAATATGATGCTATAAATAACTATTTTAGTGTGGCTACGAATCTAAGTTTTCCCTCTTGATTTGATAGGTTTTGAGTCAAAATGAAAAAAAAATATTATATTGTAGAAAAACAGAAATTTACTTGCGCGATAACTGTTTACAATATGCACAATTACAATTATAAAACGGGACCACTTTTGTAGATTCAAATAATTGGTGTAAAAGTTTGAACACTGCCTTTTTGTAGACACACCATATCCAGGGATGTAGGGATCATTGAGCAGTAAATTACATTTTTACCCAAGGAGGGAGGGTACAGTGGACTATATTTTCAAAGGTACCCAAAGTTTTATTACCATCCTCGCCTATATTTAGCATAAAAACTTTGGGTACCTTATTTAATTTTGATATGTTGGTTCCAGACAAGTATTGCCCAATCAATGATTTTCATCTACAATAGGGGTTATTTTATTTTCAGTATGGCTTTGAAACCTATTTATATCCGCAGGATTAGAACCGGTTCAAAGCCATACTAAACAATTTTATATGAATATTAAAATGAAAAAACATAACATCAATACCAGATTTGTAAGCCCAGGACTTCGGCTCCTCAGGGTTAACAAAACCGTAATTAATCTTTTAAATTTACTATCCGCGGAATGCTGTCTATAATACGATGCAATAAATAACTATTATCATCATTGGGGATGTATTTCAATCAAACATTCATTGTCTTATCCCAATAAAAATTGTAACTTTCACTCAGGATACCTTGTTGAGCACTAAATCCTAAATTCTTTGAAATTTAAAGGACAACTCTAACATGCCTAAATTAACGAAAAGGTATTGACAGACATACAGACGTAAACAGATGGACAGACAGACAGATGGAGAGACAGATAGACAAATGGGCAGATTGACGGAAAGACAGACAGACAAACTGACGGACAGACAGACGGACATATACTTTTAAGAATATTTTGAGTGTTAATTAAAATTATGCATTAAATTAAATTAAAATAGGCACGTCAGAATTTTTCTATCAATTTCAAAATTTGTATGGTGATTCTTGTGGTTGATAGGTAGACTTCAGAAATCGTAGGAACTCTATAATTATTACCTGAATGTCCGTACGTCCATTCTAAACAGCTAATTTTTGTGTTATATAATTTTTTGATTGATCTGATTTTTGAAATACTGATTCCTAGGACAACAAAGTATAATTTTGTAAGCGTAGCATCTATAAAAATGTAAGTATGTCCTTAATCATTATTCTTTATCTAAGCAGTTTTTCAACAAATTTACTCAAAATTTTGTTTAATCTTTTAAACATTTATATTCTGATTATTTAGTTCTGACACTCTAAAAGTGTTAATGTTCATTTATCACACCTTTTCAGAGCTTCGCTTTTATGGAAGTTGTCATCCTTGTTTACCTATTTTGACCCCACCCTTTTAAATTTTTTTATGAGCAAATCATTTTGTTATTTAAATTTCCTTGTTTTAAATTAGTAAATGGGTTAATGTTTGGCTTTATTTCTTAAAATGTTTTTAAGATGCATTTGTTTGAGCAAACAAGGAGGGAGGTTTTTGACATTAATAGTTTGAGTATGGGGAATGTCTTGGTTTATAACAGGTGCAACTCATTGCCATGCAGTTAGGACCTCTAGACAAAATTCGTGCAATTAAAGATTTGGCTATCTATTTGGTGTTACCTTACTTAATACCCTTGGGCGATTGAGCGCGTTACATTGCAATTTAGACACAAGTAGGTTCAAGGTGGGGTTGAGAGGACTTTTACCCAAAGCGTCACCGAGCCCCTAGAGGTAATACTGGTATAAGGACAAGTATGTTCATAAGAAGAACAGCATTATTTTACTATACTGAATTTAACATGGACAAGTATAAATATAAGTAGAGCAGCAATATTATACAATAGTGATGTTTAAGTAATGTTGAAGTATATTCATAAATAGAATGGCAAAATTATATTATGCTGTCCCTAGTAATCTCTCCTCGTGGAGTAAGCACGAAAAAAAGTAGGTTGCTTACTTAATTGTGCCATTTTTGTGGTAAATTACTGATTTTAACAAGTGCATTTATATCCACAAGTTTGTCAGCAACATTATGATAATCTAAATTTAACCCTTAAAGATCAGGCCCCAATTCCCACCTTAATAGATCAGGGGGGGGGGGGGGTTCATATTGACCCCCTCCCTCTTACTCGGCTCCTGTTACAGTTAGAGACATAAAATTTTTTTTCTGGTGGTTCATGTGTATTTTTAGAGAAAATTACTTTTTCTAGTCATAGCGGTCAGTAGTAAAAGCCGGACAAAAAACGGTCATAAAGTCGGTCAGGGAGCGGTCAAACGGTCATAACACCACCTTTCTCAGAAGGTCATTGATATCTAAGTATTCACCAAAAAATTTTTAGGTTTTCCTTATACACAAAAGTCATAATGTAGAAAGTAAGATTTATTAAAATTTTTTTCTAAATTTGGTGCCACCTAACTGACTTTGACTGGACGCCACAACTGACACAGACCAGATATCCTTATAAGATCAACTCTTGCCGACGTATAATTACAAAACTTAAATAGTCATGAAGTCACAACTCTCTATCTTACCTACAAAAAAAATGACATTGAAATAACTAGAGGGGGGGGGGTCAATATGACCCCCCCCCCAATCTGTAAGGGTTAACAAGGACATTAGTAATGCAACATTATTCCTTCTAATGTTAACAAGGACAGTTATATACATATGTAAAACAACAACATTATACTATACTAATTTAAAACAAGGATAAGTATATCCATAAGTAGGGCAGCAACATTAAACTATTTAACAAAGTATCCTCATTCCTCTCCCCCTCTGTTTTTTAAAAACTTTCTGAATATAATTGGTTCTTACACAAATAATTTTTTTTTTATTACTCCCTTATCATTTCTATGGCATTGGGGTACCCAAAAATATAGGTACCCTAAAGTTTTTCTGTGTGTGTGTTTTTGTTATGCAGCAAATGCTACAATAATATTTATAATTCAGTACCAAATTTTGCCCTGGATTGTTGGGCTTGTTTTTATAGCTTGTAAGCTCATTTATTCGATTGGATCCACCTGTAAAACTGTAAAAATTGAATTTTGGGACTTTTCTTCTAGGGGCTAGTGGAACAAAAGATCCCCCAAAACACTAAAAATGTAAGTTCTGAGCTTATTTTTAAAGATATCAATCTGATTTTTTTAAAAGAAAACTTTTTTAACATAACTTAACTAAATAACCGTTACAGATTTCATTTCGGGACTTCCTTTCTAGAGGCTAGTGGAGCAAAAGACCCCCTCTAAAACTTTAAATATGAGTTCTGAGCTTATTTTTAGTAGCAAAGCTATTCTATAATTAGTAGTGAAGCTACTCTATTATTTGCAATGTCTATCTGTCTGTCCGTCCATCTGTCCATCTGTCAGAGACAGAAAGGGTGAAACATGATTTTTTCAACTCCTATAAAAGATACAGAGCTGAAATTTTTAGGGGTAATTATGGTAATAATCTTCATATTTTCATTAAGTTTCATTAAGTTTTGCCAATTGTTTGGGGTGCTAGATCGATTCTTACATTTTTAAGGACTTTCAAGCTTTTTTTTTAAAGGAATGGTAATTTCCATTTCAGGTTGTAAATCTTTTTTATTCCCAAAACTTTTAACCTTGGAACTAAATTTGTGGGTATAAATAATCCCAATAATAGAAAAATGCTTTTAACTCTAAAAATTTAATTTTTTCATCACAATGTGTATAATAAGGGAAAAATTCCGACATTTATTTGGCCCCCTTTTCAACATATCTCTTTAGATCTCTGGTAAATTATGCTTTTGAAAATCAAAACTCATTTTGATGAAATTTTATTTTGTTGATATTTTTTTGTTAATAAAGTTAGGATCATGAAAATATCATTAACCTTACAAGACTCAAAAAAATACTTTCACTTAAAACTTATTTTAACTTTTTACTTAAAACTTATGTAAGTTACTTTTTCAAAATTTAGGCTCTTTCTAAAATTTTTTTCTTGTGTGGAAATGTTAAGAGATCAAGAACATATGCTACTTTTTTTGATACACTAAGTAATATGGTCTGTAAACCCTGAAAAATACTTTTTGTGTGTCATGCTGTATTACATAGAAGCTCCACAATGATGTCTTAGTTCCTAAATGCCAAATTTCATTGGGGGTGGGGGTTATCATACCTGTACATCCCTCCCCCCTTAGACATCAGTGCACTTTATTGCTTGTTTTTATATATAATAGCTTTAAATTTTTTTTTGAATAAAAGTCTAATCTTAAATAACAAATACTATATTAGATATTTTACTATTATTTATTTATTCTAAATGTTAATAATAATTCATGAATATTTATTGTAAATATTAAAGAAACATATGTTAGAAAGAGTAGTTTTGTGTATTTCATATCAATATTAAATATATTTTATTTTTAGTAATTTTTTCTCAGGAGTTTACTTCATTGGAGAACAGAGTTGATAAGTCAAAATATCATTAGAGTACATTAGAATCACTCCAAAGACAGATTGTCTCAGTCTGTGGTTAGAGTGGTTTTGCTGGAACTTTATAACACAACTTTAAATCAGAAACAGAAGATTGATTTATGCAGAAAACTAGTGAATTTGATTTAAACATCTAATTTGTATAAATTTAAAACAAATTTTCATCAGTCATTTTTTAAACATGAAAAGAATATAAAATTGTTGAATGTATTGTAATACTGTATAATATCATGTAGTTTAATATAATTTGACTTACAAAGTTTTTTTTTACATTAATTATAGGTTAAATTTTGCCAATTTTCATCATGAAAGTAGGAAATAAATCACAAAAATGGCTTGTTTAAGTAAGGATTTTGTAGCAAAAATGGAAGATTTAAGTAAGAAATTAATCTCAAAAATGGCTTGTTTAAGTAAGAATTTTGTAACAAAAATGGAATATATAAGTGGGAGATTAATCACAAAAATGGCTTTTTGAGTAAGAATTTTGTAGCCAAAATGGAAGATATAAGTAGGAATTTAATCACAAAAATGGCTTGTTTAAGTAAGGATTTTGTAACAAAAATGGAAGATATAAGTGGGAAGTTAATCACAAAAATGGCTTATTTAAGTAAGGATTTTGCAACCAAAATGTGTGATTTAAGTAAGTAATCAACCCCAAAAATGGCTTATTTAAGTAAGGGTTTTGCAACAAAAATGGATGATTTAAGTAAGCAATCAACCCCAAAAATGGCTTAATTAAGTAAGGATTTTGCAACAAAAATGGATGACTTAAGTAAGTAATCAACCCCAAAAATGGCTTATTTAAGTAAGGATTTTGTAGCAAAAATGGATGATTTAAGTAAGCAATCAACCCCAAAAATGGCTTATTTAAGTAAGGTTTTTGCAACAAAAATGGATGATTTAAGTAAGTAATCAACCCCAAAAATGGCTTATTTAAGTAAGGTTTTTGCAACAAAAATGGATGATTTAAGTAAGGTTTTTGCAACAAAAATGGATGATTTAAGTAAGCAATCAACCCCAAAAATGGCTTACTTAAATCATCCATTTTGGTTGCAAAATCCTTACTTAAATAAGCCATTTTTGGGGTTAATTGCTTACTTAAATCATCCATTTTTGTTACAAAATCCTTACTTAAATAAGCCATTTTTGGGGTTGATTACTTACTTAAATCATCCATTTTGGTTGCAAAATCCTTACTTAAATAAGCCTTTTTTGGGGTTGATTGCTTACTTAAATCATCCATTTTTGTTGCAAAAACCTTACTTAAATAAGCCATTTTTGGGGTTGATTACTTACTTAAATCATCCATTTTGGTTGCAAAATCCTTACTTAAATAAGCCATTTTTGGGGTTGATTGCTTACTTAAATCATCCATTTTTGCTACAAAATCCTTACTTAAATAAGCCATTTTTGGGGTTGATTACTTACTTAAATCATCCATTTTGGTTGCAAAATTCTTACTTAAATAAGCCATTTTTGGGGTTGATTGCTTACTTAAATCATCCAATTTTGATGCAAAAACCTTACTTAAATAAGCCATTTTTGGGGTTGATTACTTACTTAAATCATCCATTTTTGTTGCAAAAACCTTACTTAAATAAGCCATTTTTGGGGTTGATTGCTTACTTAAATCATCCATTTTTGCTACAAAATCCTTACTTAAATAAGCCATTTTTGGGCTTGATTACTTACTTAAATCATCCATTTTGGTTGCAAAATCCTTACTTAAATAAGTAATCAACCCCAAAAATGGCTTATTTAAGTAAGAATTTTGCAACAAAAATGGATGATTTAAGTAAGTAATCAACCCCAAAAATGGCTTACTTAAGTAAGGGTTTTGCAGCAAAAATGGAGGATTTAAGTAAGCAATCAACCCCAAAAATGGCTTGTTTAAGTAAGGATTTTGTAGCAAAAATGGAAGATATAAGTAGGACATTAATCACAAAAATGGCTTGTTTAAGTAAGCAATCAACTACAAATATAGCCTAAATGGCTGAGAAGGGATTAAATTTTGAGGAAAAATAATCCGGATTAAAATCTTAATCTGTAAGACATTTACCTCAAAAGCGTCCGATTTTGCTGATTCTTATCAGCCACCCTTATTTTTGGGGTTTTTTAGGGGTTTATAGGGCAATAATAGTTCTTCAAGTAAGCAATTAACCTACGAAAATGGCTCGTTAGTCCGACATGTCCGATTTAAGTAAGCCACTTTTGTTGTAAAGTGCGGACTTTCCCGATGTGAGCACGTCCTACTTAAATCTGACAAAAATGCTTATATAAGCACAAAAAAAGGTAAATTGCTGAGACAGAGATTACTAGGGTGATTTTTTGGGGTTAAAAATCTTAATATTTTTGGTGAAATTTTCTCACAAAATGTCAATTTACACCACCAAAAAAATGTTTTTTTAAATTTTTTCTTTAATTAGACATTGGTACAGGTATCTGAAAAGTACCTCAATAAATTTTTTTTTCATAAGATGAACATAAATGTATTTTTTGTTGCTTTGAAAAAATTGTGTAAAAAAATCTAGAAAATCATCAAAACTGAAAAGAAATTTTTCACTACCTTTTTTAAAAATGGCATAAATCCGCCAAAAATTAATATTTTTAAAAAATTTCTTTTCTAGCTGTCTACTTACAGCCATTATTAATTCCTAGGATAGATAAAAGTCGATTTTAATTTTTTTTGGATGTCCCGATTTTTTTCAAAAGATCCCACTGTGTTTCACGGATATCAAAATGAAAAATTATAAGATTAAAACCAGTTTCGTATTTCGAAGACCCGGGATAACAAATCTGGTATTATTAAATGATTTTTATTTTAATATTCATGGAAAATTGTCTGTAATAAGATGCTATACATAATTTTATAGTACTGCTGAGAAACGATTATGATCCAGCGGATACTAATCGGTTTCAAAGACGTACTGAAAAAGGATTGACTAAGTTTTTTAAGGGTTAGGCTAGGTTTATTTACATTAATTTGTGACTAGTACTTATGGGAGCTGACAAGTGATTGCAGCAAACCCAGTTTTCACACATCATTCATCATTATACACACAAATAATAACAAGTTTCGGACAGTGATAATATGTTATACTACAGTGAATAACAATTTTGGCTTTACCCATAGACTTTAGTTTCATAAAGTATAAGGTTTGTTGTCTGAAGCTTGTCCTCTGTAATGTTTTAGGCTATTTAATTTTTTGGGTGGTTTTAAGCTATTTTTCTAGCCCCTAGGTGGCAGGGGCACAGCCACTAGTAGAAAATAAACTATCATTTTTTTGGTTTCTTAAACTATCTCACTCATGAAAACAAAACTTGAACCTCTTTAGGCTTAAGCATAAACTGATTCTTCTAACCGTTTGGGAAATTTAAAGGAACATAAAACTCCTTAAAATCTTTTCGATATTTCGATTGATTTATGTCATTTAAGCAGCTATAAAGTTTAAGCCATGCCTTTTAGGAAGGCTAATTTTGGTCTTGGGCAGGTTTTAAGCTATTTGTAATCTACCTAAAAGAATCCGTCCATAACCAGGAAGGTTTAAAGGGATGAATAAAGTAATTGTCCGAAAAACTTAGTTTTTTCCTATAAGATATTTTATTCCTGTAGCCAGCCTGTAGGTGTGTGAGAGGAGTAAATATCTGCATAAGCTAATTGTATTAACACCCAAACAAAGAGGTGTATGGGTGTATGTATGTATATTGTACATAATGTGTTTTATATATTATTATGCATCAAAGTAATCACTGTAAAATAGATTTATTATAAGAGGAAAATTATAATGCACATATAACCTCCATTTTCTTAAGGTATAAGTTCCAAAAGTTACCACTTATCTAAAGTCTTAAATCATTTTATTGATGGTAATGGTTTGTTAGAAAGTCAAAGTATTTTTATATAATAAGAAAATCTCCATCTTGGAAAAGACATGAAATCCACGTGGAACATAAATTAGTAATAAGTTATTAACATTATCAGTTGACAGGGATCTACAGGGAAAAGACAATGGCCGATAAATATTGCATATCCCCAATTATAATACACAAAATTACCCATTCTGTAGATAACAATTATTGGCTGAAACGTTTGGACACTCAACTTAATTAACCAACCTATGAAAATTTACTGAAGTCCTAAAAATTGTTAAGCCAATAAATAAGAAAACTTTATTATACACTTTTGGGGACTAGTGAAATAAATAGCCCATTGTCCCCTCTCTCTCTGATTAGTTCATATGAAATAGAAAAAATCCTATAATCTTAATAAAGCTCAACAAGAAAGGTAGAAACCCTATGAACTGTTCTTTTCCTTCCAAGCGACTAAAAAAAGTTTGTGACAGATAAAATGAATATTGTTTTACTTGTAGGCGCTGCCGTATGTTATGATGTTGATGATCATGCTGTTCTTCATCTACGCCATCATTGGTATGCAGATGTTCGGTAACATCGCGTATGATCCTCACACTGCCATTGATAGACACAATAACTTTAGAAATATTTTTCAAGCTAATCTCATGCTCTTCAGGTATTATTTTTAGTTATAAAGCTTGAAGCGCTGTAAAGTGTCATGTGTGACGTCATAAAAATGCGTCTATTATCCATCTCTTTTTTTCAGGGGTTTCCTCTCCCACCCCTTCTCTCATCCTTCCTTTTTAGACGTCACAAATGACAATTTCTAGCGCTTTATGAACCTTATAGGTCCTACGTCATACAGGCCTACCATAGGTCAATTAAAATGTATACTGGCCTACCATTGGTAAATTAAAATATATACTGGCCTACCATTGGTCAATTAAATAGATATTTGCAAACATAAGACAAAATGATATTTTCGTCCTCAAAGGGTTTTTCAGGTTATTTTGTCAACTGTCATTCTTAAATCTAACTGAGGTTTTTAAAAAATTTGGTATAAAGATAGGCTTTTTAATGCAATCTAAAAATAGGAGAAAAGCTACTATGAAAATACGACGAAAACCCGCAACTTTGTTTTCTGTCCATGATCCTATTTTTTTATCAATTATTAAAATCAATTTTACCTGGAAAAAAAATTTGTTCAGATGTTCTACTGGTGAGGCCTGGCCGGACATTATGATGTCGGCTGTGTCAGGTCGGGCGTGTGACCCGCGGGCCCACAGCTGGAACTATACAGAGTACGGAGAGCTGTACATCACAGATCCGGAGAAGAGGTGTGGCTCCAACATAACATACGTGTATTTCATCTCATTCATTTTCCTTTGCTCTTTCATCATGTTGAACATTGTTGTTGCCGTTATCACTGACAGGTAAGATTTATAATAGTTATTTATCGCATCGTATTATAGACAGCTTTCCGCAGATATTAAAAAACAATTTTATTTAAAACCTGTTTTGTAAGTCCCGAGGGGCCGAAAGTCTGGGCCAACAAAACTAGATTTATTTTATCATTTTTATTTTGATATTTGTAGAAACCTGGCTATAATACGATACGCTACCTGGTTTTTTAGTATGGCTTAGAACCGTTTACAATACAGCAGATATTAATTGGTTTTGAAGCCATACTAGAAAAATTTTCTACAACAAAGCTGCTCTACTTTACAAGCCGGTCGTTTAGAAAAAATGTCTTTTCGTTTTAGTCACATACAGTTCCATTTCATCTTCTATTTTGTATGCGCTTTTCCTACTTTTAATCCCACGACTTAAACCTAAAAAATAAGTAATCTTAAAACCATTAAAGACCTATCTGAAGCTTCTCTAAAATGGAGAACTCAATCGGTTGAGCATTTTCCGAGAACTTTAGCTTTAGACAAAATAATCCTATTACTTTATATAATTGGATGTCCAAACACATCTGTACGATAACTATATTGTCATCAAAGTTTAACAAGGTATTTTAATATCATTTAATACCTATATTTGCGGCAACACATTTTACTACACAGAAACTTCAAATTTTTAACATTTACAAAAGAGCCTGTTTTAATGCTTTAATATCCATGTCAGCTCGAGTTCTTCAAACATTAAACTCATAGTGGTTAAATTATTCTGTAAAGATAATAAAAGCATTTTTTTTTTACAAAATGTAATACATAATTTTGTTTTAGTTTTGACTATTTGACCCGAGACTCGAGTATCCTTGGTTCTCACCATTTATCTGAGTTTGTATCTACCTGGTGTGAATATGATCCTGGAGGAGAGTAAGTATCATTAGTTTGTATCTACCTGGTGTGAATATGATCCTGGAGGAGAGTAAGTATCATTAGTTTGTATCTACCTGGTGTGAATATGATCTTGGAGGAGAGTAAGTAACTTTGTTTCTTGCAGTGAGGAAGGGGACAATGGGCTGTTTATTACACTAGTCCCTCAAAGTTTTATGATAACGTTTTCGTATTCCTTAACTCAACAAGTTTGGGGACTTTTAATGAATTTTCATTGGTTGGTTGATTAAGTTGAGTGTCCAAACGTTTTAACAATTAATTGTAATCTACAGTAGGGAATATCTTATGTCTAATCATAGGGGATGTACATCAATTCATCGACCATTGTCTTATCCCTTTAAATCCTTGGTTTATTTTTTGTGCTTAAACTGAAAGTTCCATTTCAGCACTCATAGCCCCCTAGTCCCTTATTTTTGAAATAAATTTAAAACAAGAAAGTGGGTCAGCATTTTTTTCTGTGCTTAAACCCTGCGGGGACCCTATCCCTGCGGAGCCTATAATTGAGGTGACTATAAATAAGAGGTTGGGGAAAAATTTAAAGGAATAGGGCAATAAAATACAGTATAAAAAACATGCTAAACTTTTTCACCAATTAAAATCTGTATGATAGAACACTGGGAGGCAATTTATCGTCAGAGTTAGTACAACTTTTGTTAGCATAAAAGTAATAATTCTTTAGCACTTCTACTTTTTAGGGGTCTTGTCCATTACACTGACCTGCTAGCCCTGTTGAGACAGATAGACCCGCCCCTGGGATTTGGCTCCAAGTGTCCAGACCTGCTGGCCTACAAGCGCCTGGTCAGGATGAACATGCCTGTCGACGAGGAGGGGAAGGTCCATTTCAAGACGACCCTGTTCGCCCTCATCCGAATAAATCTGCAGATATTCATGCGAAGTATGGAGGAGATGGATCAAGCGGATCAGGTAGCAAGTTCTTTTATAACCAGGGAGGGAGGGGATATTGAGCTGTTTATTACATTATTCCCCTAAGTTTTATAATAACATTTTTTATTGGTCGGGTTACCAACTTTTTTGATTTTTACTTAATTTTGATGTGTTTGTTCATCAAGTTGAGTGTCTAAACGTTTTAACAACTAATTATAATCTACAGAAGGGTTGATTTTATTTATCTTCATTTGGGGAACTTTATTAAATATAGTTCTAGAATATTTTTTACACTGTAATTTTGTAATATTGCATATACGGGAATAGGTTTCTACCTAATTCGTCCAAGAAGGGGAGAGAAAAATACGATAAAAAAACTACTTGGGTTTCAAGGCAAAATGAAGAATCATCAAGAAGCAATTCCATTTGAAGTAAATTACCTATCTATCATTAAATCTATTACATTTTCTAGGAATTGCGAGCTGCTATACAAAAGTCTTGGCCGAGTACTCGGGGTGGCACACCCCCTATGGTGGATTTGTTGGTGCCACCCCCCGAGGACACGGGCCCTGGCAAGCTGACCGTCGGCAAGGTGTACGGGGGAATGTTGATCCTGGAGAATTGGAAGCTGTCCAGATTTGGTCAGGGATTCCCCACCATCAAGCATATGGCGGTAAGAAACTTAATAGCTATTTTTTAGAAGCCGCATAAAAGGAAGATAAAAGTTTGATTTGAACAAATATTATTTATGAATGGTAATTTAATTTCCAGTGTTGTTTCGAAACTGATTAATATCCGCTGGATTAGAACCAGTTTTTATCCATACTGAAAATTATGTATAAAGTGTAGACACTCAACTTAATGAATTAACCAATCAAAAATCAATAAGGATAACAAAGTTGTTAAGACAACGAATAAGAAAAGTTATCATAAAACTTTGGGGACTAGTGAAATAAACAGCCTAATGTCCCCTCCCCCCCTGGTCCGTAGCCAAGGATGTGTTCAATCATCCTCAGAAACTCAATATCAACATAAGATATAAAACCGCCCCTTCCCTCCTCGTATACACACACAAACACACGCACACACACACTCACACACAATGGAATAAAACTGTAAACACAACATTTTTTTTGAAAATTTTAAAAGTTCAATTCTAATCCATAATTTAATTTTTGTGTGCCTGTTTGTTTTTTTATTAAATTAGAAAAGAAATTTTTTTTCAAATTTTTGAAAGATTTTTTTCTACTTTATGTAAAGCTTTTGGGCTCTTGGGAAGTTTTTTTTCTACCAACTTTAATACAAATATATTTTTGACTAATTCGGGCTTAAAATTACATTTTTCATGGTGTCAGAATTTTTGCAACCCTTCCTATATCCCAACTCTTTTTGCAGAACTCAATATATTTTATAAACATTTATAGTTTATCTAAGAGAGATTTAGAAAAGATAAATGAAATCTTGCTCAACTTAAAACAGAAATAAAATAAATATGTTAAAGCTCTTTAAAGTAACTATAAAAAAAATTACGTCATACAATCAAATGTCCAATGATAGGCCAACACATAGACTAAATTACCAATGGCAGGCCAGTATACATTTTAGTTGGCAAGTATGGCGTCTTTTTTACAGGCACTATAAAACTCAAATGTTTTGATTAATTAATTAAACTAATTTAAATACATACAGAATTGTTTATTGATTGATAGAAAGATAATTTTGATGTATAAATTAACCAAAATCTGCTTATTTTCTATGTATCTTGTACTGTGGTACAAAATATAAAATTATAACATTCAGGGCTCGGCAGCCGCGTGTAGGCCTCATTGAAGTCATCATTTTATAACATTCATTTGAAAGTCTAAACCTGTTCTTAACAGGCAATCCATCTTTTCGGAATTTCTTTTTTTTGCACAGAAGCGGGTTCAAATTTGAGACACATGCGCGGCTTAGAAGCTAGGGGCGCAGCCGCTAGTAAAATATAATATGATAACATGGTATCTGATATACATATTATGTGTACTATAGTCTGTAAGTTAACAAAGTTCTTCTTATTTCCTATGTATCTTGTACTGTGGTATAAAATATAATATTATAACATGGTATCTGATATACATATTATGTGTACTATAGTCTGTAAGTTAACAAAGTTCTGCTTATTTCCTATGTATCTTGTACTTTGGTATAAAATATAATATCATAACATGGTGTCTGATATACATATTATGTGTACTATAGTCTGTAAGTTAACAAAGTTCTGCTTATTTCCTATGTATCTTGTACTGTGGTATAAAATATAATATTATAACATGGTGTCTGATATACATATTATGTGTACTATAGTCTGTAAGTTAACAAAGTTCTGCTTATTTCCTATGTATCTTGTACTGTGGTATAAAATATAATATTATAACATGGTGTCTGATATACATATTATGTGTACTATAGTCTGTAAGTTAACAAAGTTCTTCTTATTTCCTATGTATCTTGTACTGTGGTATAAAACATAATATTATAACATGGTATCTGATATATATCATGTGTACTATAGTCTGTAAGTTAACAAAGTTCTGCTTATTTCCTATGTATCTTGTACTGTGGTATAAAGTATAATATTATAATAACATGGTATCTGATATATATATTATGTGTACTATAGTCTGTAAGTTAACTAAAGTTCTGCTTATTTCCTATGTATCTTGTACTGTGGTATAAAATATAATATTATAACATACAGGGCTCGGCAGCCGCGTGTAGGCCTCATTGAAGTTATCATTTTATAACATTCATTTGTTTGTCTGGCACGGCTGCCGAGCCCTGAAAACATAGTGTATCTGATATACATATTATGTGTACTATAGTCTGTAAGCTAACTAAAGTTCTTCTTATTTCCTATGTATCTTGTACTGTGGTATAAAGTATAATATTATAACATGGTATCTCATATACATATCATGTGTACTATAACATGGAGGAAGAGGACATTGGGCTGTTTATTACACTAGTCCCAAAGTTTTGTAATAATGTTTTCTTATTTGTTGGTTTAACAACTTTGGAGACTTTTAATAAATTTTGATTGTTTGGTTTATTAAGTCGAGTGTCTAGACGTTTTAACCACTAATTGTAATCTACAGAAAGGGTTATTTTGTGTAGCATCACAGGGGATGTACAGTAATTTATCGGCCATTGTCTTATCCCTTTAGACCCATGGTACCATAGTCTGTAAGTTACCAAAGTTCTGCTTATTTCCTATGTATCTTGCACTGTGGTACAAAAGAGACAAAATTGTGAAATTTTATTATTTTTAATTTTCTAAAGGAGAATTATGATTTGCTTTTTATCTTTAAAATCAATAATGAGCAAAATAAATTTTTCAAAATCTTTAAACTCTAATTAAAAAACATACAAAAATTTAATTTATCCAATTTTAAGTTTGAAAAGTCACCGTGTATTGTATTGATATTCTTAAGTATACGGTATATCTGTGTATTTCTATTAGACTGGTTCATTAC
This sequence comes from Acartia tonsa, assembly GCF_053477335.1. NCBI lineage: Eukaryota > Metazoa > Arthropoda > Copepoda > Calanoida > Acartiidae > Acartia > Acartia tonsa. The sequence continues at coordinate 51,089,110 of NC_137263.1, read as the reverse complement.
TTTTACCTTTAAAAATTTGTTTTCAATTTTGCATTACTTTTTTACTTTTTGACCTTTTAGAAACTGTACAAAATTTGGGTCTTGTAAGGTTTATCTTGATCGGGTAATTGGTGCTTTTTAAAAGAATTTTTATTTTAGTTTTGCTATAAGAATACTAAGTTAAGTATTTTGGCAAAAATAAATTTTGGGTATAGTCCCTTTCGTGATAACGCCTTTTAAGGGGCATTTCTTCGTATTTTCACAGTAGCCTTTACCCTATTTCCAGCCCCTGCGGGGCAATCACCTAACTTAAAATAGCATAACATAACCTATCAAAAGCTAGTGTGAAAATATGAAACGCTCCTTAAGAAGCGTTGTTACGAAAGGGACTATATCCATAATTTTATTTCCATGCTAAAAATTTAGAAAAACAGTGGCTTAAATCAGCTTAAAGACTAAGAAATTTTATTATAATGAACAGGTCTAGCGTGTATGTATATGTGTGTGTGTGTGCGTGTATGTATATGTGTGTGTGTGTATACTAAATCTAATACCTTGAGCTGGATGTAACCTTATACCTGGATCCTGAATTCATATTCATATATTCTCTAATAATATGTATCAGGGTTCCCAGATATTGGTTCGTGTTAATTTTAAAAAAGGGACCATAAAATATGAAATAATTAAATATTATTTATTACAAATAATTCTCCATATGTTAACATTTTTTTTTTTAATATGCTTAGTTTAAGATTGGAAGAAATAACTTTTTGCTTTTTCATAACATTTAATAAAATAGCCTAAAACAGGCGTTTATGGCATCTTTTAAAACTTGAATTATTCTATAATCCGTGAATACCCTGAATATATATATGTAACTAGTGTTATTGATAATATTAGGCTCTGTTTTTTACATAAAGATGTTATTAGGGCCTCCTTGATGGCTCTTATGTTGCAAAGTAAATATAACAAGGATGACAACATCCAAAAAAGCGAAGATCTGAAAAAATAGGACAAACGAAAATTAACACCTGTAGAATGTAAGAACTGAATAATCAGAATATAAATGTATAAAATAAAAATAAAAATTGTAAGTAAATTTGTTGAAAAACTGCTTAAATACAGAATAATGTTTAAGGACAAACTTACATTTTAGGACTGGATTATAGAGATAATTCGCTTATAACATTGTACATTGATGTCCATGGAATTAGAATTTTAAAAATCAGATCAATCGGATAATTATAATGCATAAAAATTTGTTGTTAAAAAAGTTAGATATCAACTTGTTTAAATTGGACATACGGACATTCTGGTAACGATTATAGAGTTGCTACGATTAATAAATCCTACCTAAATACTACAGGGATCACCATGGAAAGTTTAAAATCTATAGGACAATTCTAACATGCCTAAATTAAGGAAAAGAGCTAACCGTTACGGACATACGGACCAAGCCTAATTATAGAAAAGCTTCGCTTTTATAAATTATGGTTGCATATTGTATATATTATATTTGCTAAGAGATATTGGTAATGACAGTGGGCGGATTTAATTGATATACAATAAACAAAAACATATATAATGTACATTAAGTAAAATAATATTAGAAAATTAATTTATTATATCGAATTTTTCAATATAAAATAAACCCTTTTTAAATCTAAAAATTATAAGCGTTATTTATCGCATCTTATTATAGACAGCTTTCCAATATTAAAATGAAAAATTAAAACAAAACTGGTTTCAATCTTGTAATTTTTAATTTTAATATCCGCGGAAAACTGTCTATAATACGATACGATACATGATTTTTCAGTTCGATTGAGAACCGGTACTAATCCAGCGGATATTTATCGGTTTCAAAGCAATACTGAAAAATTATTTAGATAAAAAAGTATTTAAATAATAATAGAAATCAACTCATTTTATAATGCATTTTTTTTAGAATGGAGGCACAAATTTGAACAACAACAACATCAACAGTAAACCCATCATGGACACCCCAGTCCCCACCTCACTAGCAGCTGTCACAGCCACCCCAATATCAGCTGTCCCCGTAACAACATCAATGGTGACCACTGTATCAGCTATCGGCACCACAGCAGTAGGCACAACAGCTGCCCACACGGTGACTGTGCCTGCCACCGCAGCAACTATCCTTGCCACGTCAGTGGCGCAGACAACACTGCCAGAACCGTTGTTACCCTCCTCACAGACTATGGAGGCAAAACAGGAGATTGTAGAAAATTATTTGAATTCATTGCCACCGATGCCTATGAACGGAACAGTTGTACAGCCAATGACTGATAACAGGTACAAATTTAAAACTAATAATCAAATGTTAAAATTTTAGTAATACGCTTGTATGTAAATTGGTAAACGTTTAACTTTTGGAATGCAATTAATTTCTGTAAAAATAACCATTTATTAATCTTTCAGGCTAGCAGAAATAAGTTCGAGCCTTGCAGATGGGGAGCCGTCGTTGACCCAGCTGGTAAACGGAGTCAAGAACAACAGGTACAGAGGAGTTTCTGTTGACAGATACCGTGAGTACACAACTCCCCAGTATTATCAGGACACATATTACAAACGGGACCCTTACGACTCTTCCGGTGACGACCGGTGGGGCCGTTACGACTCGTTGCCGAGTCGTTACAGACGCGGGGGCGGCGGCCATGGATATCACTCAGACGTGTACGAGGGATTCGACGAGGATGAGTTGGATCCGGAGGGTGCCGGCGGCGTTGGGGCCGGTGAGCGGACCATTTTCAAGCTGGAGCGCCAGTGGAGCCATCCCAACTTGCGGCCACGGCCACGAGGAGCTGGCCGCCGGCTGCCCAAAACTCCAAAGGAATATCCGGACGGTGTCGGGATGCCCACCACGTCGCCCTCGGTCAACCAGGATAATCATCTGTTGGATGAGTGGATCGAAGACGAGCGTGTCCGAAGAACTCCTATTTTGACCAATCAGTGTAGTTATGAAAGTGATACATACAGTCCACCTCCGGCTGTGCGCACAACGGCTGCGAATGCCCGCGAGGCCCAGGGCTTCAGCCCGCCGCGGCCGGAGCCTAAACGAAGGACGCCAGTGTCAGAACGGCGGACAGGCACGGGCCGAATGTTGCCCAAGCCTCCGCCAGGTGGCTCGCATCTAGTTTTAAATGCTGCTCAAGCTAAACCGAACCGTGGCATCAGCCGGGAGCGCAAGTTGCCCAAGCCCTCGTCACTAGAAATTCGGAACCCCGGCCGGGATTTGCCGAGCCGGTCAACTAGCATAAATTTCCCCCGTATTGACTCTAGTCCATCAAGAATATCAAATTTTATCAACGGAACGAATATCATTCCGTCGCTTCCTCCAGGAAAGGCCGGGTTTCCCCCGCGACAACAGCGGCCATTCCTAGACTGAAATATCAAATTCGTTATAATGATAAAGTTATTTCTATAAAATAATATTAATAATAATTTCCTAATTATTTTTAAAAATTTTCTCTGAAGTGATACTCTATGAGAAGCAAAATATTCTTAATATTTACCTTTCCAAACACTTAAGCTTTTCCGATTATTACCCTAAAATTACTAACAAATGACCATAAATTTTAGGCTGCCAAAAACAACTCTAATTAACTGCTTTTCCTATATCTCAAACAGTTTGAATGAAATAGTAGAATTTCACAATTTCTTTCCATCATGATTCCATTGCATTATTACAAGATTGTTATGAATAGCAGTGTTTTTACATTATTTCTTTTTTTTTTCTTGGTGTTTGATTCTTCTCTAGAGATTGTTATACCTCTTTGCTAGCAAGCAGCAAATGGGATTTTTATTAAAATAATATAGGTGGCACTACAAAGGCTAACTTAAAATTAGATTTTTTCTTTTTAAAGATGATATAAAACAAATATAGATCAATAAGTTAGCTTTTTATTCACATTATCTTTCTGTTTTATTAAAGGAATGATTAAAAATTTCTGTTGCTATTAAATATAATTTTCTACTTTCTGTTATAAATTAATTAATTGGCTTTAGCTAGATACTTTCTGATTTTATCTTATTTCAATTGAAAAAATATTTTATTGTTGTTCTGGAATTTTAGAATTAAAAAAAATGACAGTTTAGTTTATGCACTACAAAGAAAGAGGGCCATTTTTTTCGCGTATTTTTGATATAAAGTTGTAAGTAAGTGTTTAGTCAAATGCGCGTATTAAGTCAAACTGTTCTTAATAAGCCCATTTGACTAAACGCTAACAAACAACTTTACGGAAAATACGCGGGAAAAAAATGACCCTCTCAATTGATAATTATTTTATACATTTTTTAAATTACAAATATCCAACAGGGTTAGAAATCTTATTTTGACTGGTCATTTTCAACACAGAAAAAATTAGTTTTCAACAAGAAAAAATCATATAATATTGTGATAAATAATTACTATGCAGAATTATCTTTAATCTAGCTTTTAACAATTTTATTCTTAGTAAATGCATCAATTTAGTTATAATCAATGCTAATTAATTAATTATAGTCATTTTTAAATTGTCAATTTATATGTATAGAAACAAATTTTATATTAACTATTGATAATTATGTTCCTATTTAATTCTTACTATTATTATATTTATGATTAAAGTTGCAGTGTTTCTTTCTAGTTTCAGCTTTGATGATGCAGGATATATTAAAAAAATAATTAAAAGACTTTATAAAAATCATCAAAAATTTTATTTTCATTAATGTGTTACAAAAGACTACAAGAAAGACCAAAATTTTTATTTAAATTAATCCACGAATATCAATCTTTATATGAAAAAAAATGATATTTTAATTAACGACTATTTGTACTTATTTATTTGATTTTTAAAAGGTAAAATATTATGTATCATGTTGTTAATTAACTTTTTTATAATTTGACTAGTTAAATAAAAATATTATTATTGATAGTAAAAATAAATTCTTTTGAAAAACAAATTGCATTGATAAAAATAATTTAAAATCGTAAATTTACCTTTAGATTTATAAGTTTTTTAAGTTTTTAATTGTAAAAATTATATTATTTTTACTATCAATGAAATGATCGAGTGAGGAAAAATATCAATTTTGTACACTAAGTAGGGTCGAAACTCAATACAAAAACTCAGGACATATACAACTTTTTTCCAGTATGGCCTCAAAACCGATTAATATCCGCTGGATTAGAAACGGTTCTTAGCCCTACTAAAAATCATGTATAGCATCGTATTACAGACAATTTTCAACGAATATTAAAATAAAAATTATAAAATTCATACCAGTTTTATTAGTCCGGGCTTTTGGGCACTTGGGGCTAATAAAATTGGTTTTAATATTATAATTTTGTATTTTAATATCCGCGGAAAGCTGTCTATAATACGATGCTATATTTGACTGGTGATTGTAATTTCTAAATTAGGTACTAATTCTTTTAATGCATTAATGAATAAGAGCGTACAGGTTGTACAAATTTGATGCATTTCTCTCACTCAATGAAACTCTTTATAGTGCCTTTAAAAAGGGGGGATAAATTACAAATCTTTTGGCAGAAAATTCCTAAATAACGTCATATTAGAATAATGGACTATTCGAGATTTTTCGGCCAAAACTTTTAAATTTATCCACTATTTTATAGGCACTATAAAGATCTTTCACTCAAAATGTAAATGAAACACAAAAACTGTTAATAAAATAATTATAAAAACTGCAGGTATCCTGAACCATATATCCTCCTGTAATAATAATACACATCTGGTTTCCACAACATTATTAAAAACCTGTAAATAACTGCCATTTCAAATAATACAATATTACAAAAACAAAAAAATTAGTAAATAAAATTTCATATACAAATACATGCACATTACAGAGTATAGCTAAAAATAAAATATATGTTTTCATGTTGCCTTTTTGCTCAGAATCAAAACTTAAAAATATATATTTTTATTACTTTTTCTCAAAATCTCGTTCAATATTATTAAAATTCCCCTTTAATCATCTCCTAGTTCATCTCCTACCCTTCCCCCTTTTCCTAAACATACAAGTAATCATTTTCTAGCTTGGCTTCGAAACCGATTAATATCCGCTGGATCAGAACCGGTTCTCAGTCATGCTGAAAAATCATGTATAGCATCGTATTACAGACAGTTTTCCACGAATATTAAAACAAAATCATGAAATTAATATCAATTTTATTAGCCCAGGACTTTGGTCCCTCGGAGCTAACAAAACTTGTTTTAATTTAATATCCGCGGAAATCTGACTATAATACAATGCGATAAATAACTAAATTCAAGGTATGACAATTTTTAGAGGTATGACTTAAGACAGCATGATACATTAAATAAAAAAAAACTATTTCTCTCTTAGATATTCTCTATATATTCCGTTCAAAACCACTCTGACTTTCATTTTCTATGATGGTGAATAAAATTTGCATCATATCTGTGTAAGGTAAAGAAAAAGTACACAAATACGAACATTCAAATTGTTTTTATCAAGATTTGAATACATATATTGTATCATTTGTTTACATAGTGATTTAATAAACTATCAGAATGCTTATGTGCTTTTTTTTTTATTATTTTTAGTAGGTAAAATGTCTTTGTTGTTTCTTCTATAAAAAGTAACATTAAGGTAGTAAGCTTTTTTGTCTGTAACGAAGATTCTCGCTAACCGCTGAACCCAATGTGGTTCTCCTTAACAGTAAAGCTTCTTTTAGGTCAAGGGAAGATTTTAAACTATTTTTGGAGAGGGTAACTTCACCCTCCAAAAAAATATCCCCTCTTAATTTCTTTTTAATTTTCATTAGAAACCTCAATTTCCCCTGGAGGCTTCTATATATAAGGTTAATCTATGTGGTAGATAAAAATACCTAATCTGTTATAATTGCATATATAAGGATATAAAGCATATTTGTGAGCTATTATTCTTATAAATCAAATGCCTAACAGGCATCAAATTAGTATTAAGAAAAACAACTTTTATATAAATAGCAAAATAAGAAGCTTTTCTATATTATGGTGAATCCGTTCGGGCGGAACGGATAGTTAGATAAGTTCATGAATGTTAAATTTAAAAATTCGTATGAAGTCCCCTTTAAAATTAGGGTATGATTTAGGGTACGTGGCAACTCTAAAATGATCAGAACGTCAGTGTCTATTATGAACGTGTTGATTTGGATCTATTTTGACTTTTGTTTTACCCTGTTAAAACCTCCTTTTTGATATTTTAGCGGTGATTCCTAGGACAAGTAGAAACGTTATCAATTATCTTCTAAGTTGAGTAAATTTAAAACAAATAAAACTGCGGATTTTTTGAGCTTTGCTTTTGTGTATTTTGTTATTCTTATCAGAATCAGAGAGAGGGGACAATGGGCTGTTTATTACACTAGTCACCAAAGTTTTATAATAACGTTTCTTATTCGTTGGCTAAACAACTTTGGGGACTTTTATATGTAATTGGTTGGTTCATTAAGTTAAGTGTCCAAGCGTTAATTTTCAGAAGGGGTAATTTTGTGTGTCATGATTGGGGATGTACATCAATTTATCGGTAATTGTCTTATTCCGTTAGATATCTGAATTTGAATACTATTTCTTCTATAAATCTGACATAAAAATATGTATATATAGAAAATTTTAAAGACTTTGTAAAACAGATTGGAATAAAAAGAAAATAAATTGATCTGTTTGGCATGAAATGACGGTGTGTCGTGCCAAAATTCTTATTTTCTCAAATTATGTTGAAAACACACCCATCCCCAATATTTAAATGATTAATTGCAGAGATTATAGGGAAATCAAGCTATCAAGTTGCAGGGATCTAAAAGGATAAGACAATGGCTGATATTTGATATACATTCCCAATTATGATACACAAAATCACACCATCTATAGATTACAATTAGCGGTTGGAACGTTTGAACACTCAGCTTAATGAACCAACCAATTAAATTTCAAAAAAAGTCTCTAAAGCTGATGAGCCAATCAATAAGAAAACGTTGTTATAAAACTTTGGGGACTAGTGTAATAAGCAGCCAATGTCCCCTCCCTTCCTGGGAAGATCAAGCTATTAGGCTGTAAGGTTTTTATAAATACTGAAAGGAAACTTAATGTGAATTCCTATACATCCTTATGATAAAGTAAAAGGATCACTGTCTGACTGTCTGTCCGTACCGAAGGATCTCGCTAATCCCCGAACCGATATGGTTCTCCTTTACAATATAGCATCTCATAGGTTCTGAGCAGGTTTATAACTACTTTGGGGGAGGGTACAACCACCCTCTCCTAAGAGAAATCACCCCAAGAAAAAAATTTCCTCTCCTAAAACTTTTTTTCAACATTTTTCTTTTTAATACATAAATTGAAAACTATGGGCGGGTCGACTTCCCCAAACCCCCTTAAGTGACTCTAGATAATTTAGTCCTTAACCCTTAACGGTCGGGGGGAAGGCGTTGAACGCCCCCCCATCCGGTTTTTTCTATCTCATTTTCTGTGTGTGAAAGATAAAGAGCCCAAACTGCTTGACTTTTTAAGTATGGGTATGACACATAACTGAGAGTTGGAATTTTTTGAATATCTCCATCCTGGCGGGCACAGGATGCCAGCAAACCTGGCAGGGTCATCCAGGTAAAGAGCAAAAATATTTTTTTGACTAAAACAAAGCATTTTATCATACCAAAATACTAAAAAATCCTCTAGTAGTACATCCTTATATGAAATACAGGTGTTCAAGTCACTTTCAGGTTCCAGGTATGATCCTGCAGGTCCTGATCCTCCAGGTCTCCAGAAATCTTTAAAAGGCTCCTGTGGCCGCAATTTTTGACTTAGAGACTTCAAATTTTAAACTTAAGCTTTTCTTACATGTCTACATAACGTATTAAAATTTCATGAAGATCCGCCGCCGTTTTCCCGCCGACCGCCGACTGCGGCGGCTGGCAGCTGCCAAGTACAGCTGCGGCCGCTGAAATTTATATTTTGATATTTCTAATGTAAAATTTACATAAAAATAAACATTTTCTGGGAAAAAATTTTTCTTCTAGCTTCAAAAATAAGAAAATTACAGCCGTTTGAAATTTTTAAATAAAAAAAGACCTAAAAACAAAGGTTGTTAAATAAAAGGGTGAAGGAAGCGAAAATTGACTTAGACTTATAAAAGGTCGGAAATTCATTATCAAACAGGGGACTTGCACAAAAAAATTTAGCCCTCTAGCTCTAATAGGAACTGAGATATTTAGGGGGGGCGTTGAACGCCCCCCCCCCCCCCCCGACCGATTAAGGTGCGGCAAGGGGCCCGACTGTAAAGGGTTAATAAAGTAATTATTTCTCATTTCAAAGATATATAAACTCTACTATCATGTGATCAAATTCAAGAGAAATTAATTCGAATCCTTTGAAACTAAACTCAAAGGTTAAATTGTTTCTCAGCATACTTCAAATATCTCAAACTTCAGGGTTATAACAATAGATATATATTATTACTTGGATCTTACACCAGATTTTCATGTTCACTATAAAAAGTGAAACACACAGCAAGCAAAAATAACAATCGCATCCACCCCCCTTTTTTACCCCATCCACTTCCCTCCTACTGGATAAACTAACTGAACAATAAATGACAGGGGAAATAGCAACAGCAATTTTCCCCTGTCATAATATCCACGTATATTCTACATCCATTGTGTTATAAGGTAATTCAACAATAAATGCCTAAAGAATAAAATAAAAGTTTTCCTCTTAAATCAGCTATTTTGTAGCCATTCTGCAGCTTTTAATTTTTTTAAAAATTATGTTAATGTCAGAGACCAGAAAAAAATACAATAAATAGTCTTTTATAGACAGGTGTCCGCGGATTTAAAATGAAAAATTTTAAGATTAAAACCTTCGACCTGTCGGAGCTAACAAAACTGGTATTGATTTTATGATTTTAATTTTAATATTCGTAGAAAATTGTATGTAATACGATGCTGTACATAATTTTTCAGTATGACTGAAACACGGTTCTAATCCAGTGGATATTAATCGAAGCCATACTGGAAACTATTTTAGATTTTTGAAAATTCATGGATAACTCAACAAAATATATCCTTTTCTATTATTATTGTTGTGATACGAATATTGTATCTAAATAAAAATCTTAATTTAATTCTTCCCTGTAGACAAAAGCATTTTCAAAAGTAGCATTTTTAGAGATCTAAAGGGATAAGACAATAGCCAATAAATTGTTGGACACTCAAAGAAATAAACCAACCAATTATATTTTATTAAAATTCCCCGAAGTTGTTAAACCAACAAATAAAAAAACATTATTATAAAACTTTGGGGACTAGTGTAATAAACAACCCTTCCTGGAATTCTTTAGTAGTAAAGCTATTCTATAAGTGTACTGTACGTGTCTGTTTTTTGTGTCCTCGTGAGAATAAATTCACTCTAATCAAGTCTACACTCTGTTAGAGACGGAGGGGACATTGTACTGTTTATTACACTAGCTGTCCCCAAAGTATTCTAAAAACATTTTCTTATTCGTTGGCTTAACAATTTTGGGGAATTTCATTTAATTTTGCTTGATTGGTTCATTAAGTTGAGTGTCCAAACGTTACAACCGCCAATTGTAATCTGTAGAGGGTGTAATTTTGTGTATCATCACATACGGAAATTTATCAGCCATTATCGTATCTCTTTAGATCCTTGCAATAATATACATGTAAATAAAAATTGAAATCAAATGGCAATGGGTATTTTAAGTAATATTTAAGTTGCAACAAATATGCCAAATTAACATGTAATATATTCAGCAATGCTAACAGGGAACTAAAGACTAATAGTCAAAATATTCATGGATTTCTTTCATATATCTGCCTTTTTTTTTATCAAAAGTAATATATTAATATTATCTAATATCCTTATCCTATTATATAAATTAAGTTTCTTTTTGTGTTCGAGTGCCCAGTTTCAGAAGCTCTTTATAGAGCCTATAAAAATGACGTCATACAATACAAATGAGCAATATGATAGGCATAAACACAGACTAAATTGCCAATGACAGACCAGTATACATTTGAATTAATCAATGGTAGGTAAGTATGACGTCATTTTTTTATAGGCGCTATAATAAGTTTCCTGAAATGTTAATGTAATATGATTTTCTAATAACATAGGGCCATATCATTCTTTTTATCTTATGATTATTCTGTTTATGAGTTTGTTCTTGTTCTTGCATAAAAATATGCAAGAGTAAACAAAATTGTCCTACGGAAACATTGAAGAACATAGAGCAAAGTATTTTCCAAAACATATGGGCTAAAAAAAGTTTCTTTTCACACGTCATTCTAAAATGTATAATAATGCACATATACAGGGTGTTGCTTATTAAATATCTTTTTTTTAAAAATTAGTCAAGTCCCCAAAAACAACTCCATCCCACCCCCTATTGAAGTAAAACCTGATTTTTTTTGGAAAAATTATAATAAAATGCGCATAATTGAAATTTATACTAGGATTTTTATCTTGTAAGAATTACAAAAACAAAATTTGAGATCTTGTCTTGTTAATAATAAAATAACAGCAATAAAGTTAAATAGTAATATACCCAGGAATCTTCAACTAACATTTACACACACACACATGTGCACAGACACACAGACACACACACAAACTTATACAATAACAGTCACCCAAACACATAGAGGCAATGAAAGTAAAAGTTTGGCCCAACTTTTCAGATTTTTCTGCGCTGAGAAACTTTGTCCATTTTGCTTGGTAGTTGACAGTTTAGAATTGTGATATTGTAGCCAGGCGGAAAGTGTGTCCTTCACACAGTGGCGTACACAAGGGGGGTGCATGTTGTGATATTGTAGCCAGGCGGAAAGTGTATCCTTCACACAGTGGCGTACACAAGGGGGGTGCATGTTGTGATATTGTAGCCAGGCGAAAAGTGTGTCCTTCACACAGTGGCGTACACAGGAGGGGTGCATGTAGTTTTTTATACAGACACCCCTCAGGAAAGTGTGTCCTTCACTTGGTCGCGTTCACAAGAGGGGTGCATTTGAACTTTACATACCCCTTCGGAAGGATCTGTACACCATTCCACATCTTTTTACCAACTTTATAAAAGTATATATCTATTATATCTATGTAGGGAACAGACAAAAGACGAAAAATAAATGTTTTCCCTAATATTATCAAGTTTAGAAAAGCTGCGGATGGGCCAAAAAAATCATTCCTTAAATTTACAAACTATTTTATTTATATAAATGCCACTTTTATTCAACAATTTGGTTCCCTATTTTCTATATCGATTTGCATCAAAGTAGCATAACATCGTTTCTTTTTCAATAAAAATTGTTTGTATATACTTTTGGTGCGATTCATGTCATTCCCTGACAAAATTTTCTGTTTATGCACCTGCTCTCACATGAAATATAAAAACAAACTATCTTTTTATTTTCCTTTTGAGCCTATATATAAATTAACAAGGTGAATTTGTTAACAAAACCATTTTTACTAATTAGTTAATAGTTATTTATCGCATCGTATCATTGACATCTTTCCGCGGATATTAAAATGAAAAATTATAAGATTAAATCCAGTTGTGTGAGCCCCAAGTGGCCGAATGCACGAAGTAACAAATCTGTTATTAATCATAAGATTTTTATTTTAATACTGTCTGTAATACGATGCTATACATGATTTTTCACTATGGCTAAGAAGTTGTTCTAATCCAGGGGATTTCAATCGGTTTTGAAGCCATACTGGATGGAAAACTTTTTACCCGTCGTCAAGCAAAAATACTAGGAACAACAGGCAAAAAAAACGGCTAAGATATTTTCCAGGGAGGGAGGGGACATTGGGATGTTTTTTAAACTAGTCCCCAACGTTTTATAATAATGTTTTCTTATTTGTTGGCTCAACAACTTTGGGAACTACTCTTGAATTTTAATTGGTTGGTTCAGTCAGTTAAGTGTCCAAACGTTTCAACCACAATTTGTAAACTATAGATAGGGTAATTTTGTGTATCATTATTGGGGATGTACATGAATTTATGGGCCATTGTCTTATCCCTTTAGATCCCTGGATATTGTCATTCCTTAGATTTCGCACAAAATTATTGCACAAATGTTTGCATCAAAGAGAAGGATAAATTTGCTGGAATTATTGAAATGTATCACTCAGTTTTCAAAGCTTTATACAACAAGGAAAAAGCCTAACCATCTGACCGAAGCAATAAAAAAATATCATAATTTAAATATAATGACATATAGTAGAAACTCAAAAAGATTGATAAACGAAAAAAAGACAATAAAAAGAAAAAATAATCAATTAGCGATCAGGATCTCTCTAACCACTGAACCGATATGGTTCTCCTTTACAAAAAAGATCTTATAATTTCAGGGAAGGTTTTTACTGTTTTGGGGGAGTTAAATCGTCCCCAGATGACTCTAGGGGCGTAGACGCTAGCTTATCTAAAAGATACAAAATCAATCTTTATTTTCATCAGTCAAAATAACGTTAAGCTAAAAAATAACAGACATACAATAACTAAGCAATGTCAGACCTAGTTTCATGATCATGCTAAAATGGTTATTTATCGCATCGTTTTATAGACAGATTTCCGCAGATATTAAAATGAAAAATTATAAGATTAAAGCCTTCGGCCCCTCAGGGCTAACAATTGGATAGTAATTCAATGATTTTTACTGAAATATTCGTAGAAAATTGTCTGTAATTCGATGTTATACAGGATTTTTCAGTATGGCTGAAAACCTGTTCTAATCCAACAGATATTCATCGGTTTCGAAGTCATAATGGAAATAACTTTATACTTGCTAAGTTTCGAACTTTTTACCTCAAGTACGATATTAATCTATAACACAAAGTAGAACGATGTCTGTCTGTTTGTTTCTCTGTTTGTTTGTCTGTTTGTCTGTTTGTTTGTAGCGAAGGATCTCGCTAACCGCTGAACCGATCGAGTTCTCCTTACAGGGTAGCTTCTCATAGGTCCCGGGAAGGTTTATAACTATTTTCTTGGGGGGTGGGACACTCCTAACACCCCCAAAAATGATAAATACCCCCCCCCCAAAAAAAAAAGGCTAGGGGCGAAGCCGCTAGTACATGATAAAGAATATCAAACCTAAAAAAATTCAAATGTCAACACCACCCTTATGCGTCTTTAAGTCCTTGAATACTTGAAACATATTGTTTCAAACCTTTAGTATTCAATGTTTTATATATATAGTTTATAATTAATCTTTTTATTTGGTTAATGCAATGTAATTATCATTTCTAAATGTTGATATTAAATGTTGTTTTGTCCCAATAAATATTTGAATTTTAAACTATAAAGCTATTCATTTAGCATAAATGTTTTTAAAAGCGAAGCTTTTCTATAATTAGGGTCGGTCCGTCCGTACGTCCGTCCGTAACGGATAGCTCTTTTCGTTAATTTAGGCATGTTAGTATTGTCCTATCGATTTCAAATTTTGCATGGTGATTCCTTTAATAGTTGGCTACGATTTAGAAAGCGTAGCAACTCTATAATCATCACCAAAATGTCCGTACGTCCATTTTAAACATGTTGATTTTTTCCTTTTTTAACAACAAATTTTTATGTGATCTAATCATCCGATTGATCTGATTTTTGGTATAATGATTCCTGGGACAACAAAGTATAATGTAATAAGCGAAGCAACTCTATAATCAAGTCCTAAAAATGTAAGTATGTCCATAAACATTATCCTGAATCAAGCAGTTTTTCAACAAATTTACTTACAATTTTGCTTTGACTCCTATACATTTATATTATTATTATTCAGTTCTGACACTATACAAGTGTTAATGTCCATTTGTCCTACCGTTTCAGTGCTTCGCTTTTATGGATGTTGTCATCCTTGTTTTTTAATGTTAAAATTTCAACTTTTCCGCCGCAGGTATAAGTTTAGACATTAATTAAAACTGTCACACAAGAGTCTCATTAAAACATTGTCAGCCAAAACCAGGGATATAGGAGATAAGTAAATTCAATGTTTGCAATTTAATCAATTTTAAACTGAATGGTGGCATTAAAAAAAGTGAAGTTTTCGTATTTGTTTCGAATGTTGATAATAGATATTTTAAAAATCCAAGCTTTTCTATAATTAGGGTCGGTAGGTCCGTAACGGTTGGCTCTATTAGTAGGTTTAGACATGTTAGAATAGTCCTATCGGTTTCAAACTTTGCATGATAATTCCTATAACAGTTGTGTACAATTTAGAAAGCGTAGCAACTCTATAATCGTTACCAGAATGTCCGTATGTTCATTTAAAACATGTTAATCTTAAATCTTCTTGACAAAATTTTTTTAAGTGATAGAATTATCAGATTTTTTGGAATACTGATTCCTAATACAACAAGGCACAGTGTTATAAGCGAAGCATCTCTATAATCAAGTTTTAAAAATGTGAGTATGTCCTTCAACAGTATCCTGTATTAAAGTAGTTTTGCAACAAATTTACTTACTATTTTTTTTCGACTTATACATTCCTTTTCTTCTTATCCAGTTTTGACACTATAAAAGTGTTTATGCTCGTTTGTACAACCGATTCGGAGCTTCGATTTTATGGATGTTGTCATCCTTGTTAGTGCATTAAGAGTTTGGTCGGAGATTAAAATATTTCCTATTGATCTTTCCCTTTATTTAATAAATGATGCTTAGTTTTACATACTGCAATATTATCAGGGGATCTAAAGGGATAAGACAATGGCCGATAAATTGATGCACATCCCCAATGTTAATACACAAAATTGCCCCTTCTGTAGATTACAATTAGAGGTTAAAGTTTGGACACTCAACTTAGAAAACAAATCAATCAAAAGTATTAAAAGTCCGCAAAGTTGTAAAGCCATTGAATATAAAAACGTTATTATAAAACTTTGGGGACTAGTGAAATAAACATTCCGTTGTCCCCTCTCTTTGAATATCATATATTATTCATCCATTTGCTGGTATCTTCATAATTCATCAAACAATTTTTATTTTGTTAATCAAAATTGTTTAACAAATTGTTCTATAACCTTTTGATCATAGATGATTTTTCTTATGGGAAGATGAAAAAAACATCCACTGATGCAATATTCACAATTAAAAATTAGTTTTGGACTATATTTATTTTTATTCATTTAAAATGTAAGCTTTAAAAATTCCAGGATCTAAAGGGATAAGACAATAGCCGATTAATTGATTTGCATTCCCGAAAATGATTCACAAAATTACCATATATGTACATTACAATTAGTGGTTGAAACGTTTGGACACTTAACTTGATGAACAAACCAATCAAAATTCAAATAAAGTCTCCAAAGTTGTTGAGCCAACAATTAAAAAAACATTATTATAAAACTTTGTGGACTAGTGTAATAAACATTCCAATGTCCCCTCCCTCCCTAAAAAAATCACTAAACTAAATCATTTTGTATTTAACAAAACTATTTTTAAATTGGTGACGTTAAACATAAATCGTAGAAAAGCTTTGCTTTTAAAAGTATTTTAAGTTATTAATTTATTTTTTATGAGGTTGGGGTTAAGATTAACTAAGGTTGGGCTACAAAATAATTAAAAACTTATTTCTTGAAAAAAATCCTTTCCTGTTTCTGAAAGGTTCTAGTTCACTACGTGTAAAAGAGCTGGTTCTGTTTTAGAATGCTCCTCTCTCCTCCTACTGAATGAACGAACTGACCAATAAACGAGTTCCATGTTAGCAACCTAAATTGACGACAATTTTTCCACTGTCATAATATCCACGTATTATATATTCTACATCCATTGGTTAATGAAATTTTAATCTTCTAAATAATTTTCCAGTATGGCTTTAAAACAGATGAATATCTGCTGGATTTAAATCGGTTCTTAGCCATGCTGAATAATCATGTATAGCATCGTATTACAGACAATTTTCTAAGAATATTAAAATAAAAATCATAAAATAAAATTAATACAAGTTTTAATTTTAAAAATTTTACTTTTAATATCCACGGAAAGCTGTCTATAATACGATGCGATAAATGACTATTCTTATATTTTTAAAATTTTGTAGTACCATAACTAGATATGTTTATTTAACGGGCATACATATATACATAAATAAATACATACATACATTATACATATGTACATATGTACATACATACATACATACATACACGCACACGCAGTTTTGGTTTGAAAATACTTCCTAGTAGGAAACCAGTCAAAGTCGGGCATTAGTGTTGACAATAACCAACCATGCAGCTACTTATCCTGGTATGTAGTTTTATACAGGGAGGCAGGGGACATTAGTGTTGACAATATCCAACCATGCAGCTACTTATTCTGGTATGTAGTTTTATACAGGGAGGCAGGGGACATTAGTGTTGACAATATCCAACCATGCAGCTACTTATTATGGTATGTAGTTTTATACAGGGAGGAAGGGAACATTAGTGTTGACAATATCCAACCATGCAGCTACTTATTCTGGTATGTAGTTTTATACAGGGAGGCAGGGGACATTAGTGTTGACAATATCCAACCATGCAGCTACTTATTCTGGTATGTAGTTTTATACAGGGAGGCAGGGGACATTAGTGTTGACAATATCCAACCATACAGCTACTTATTATGGTATGTAGTTTTATACAGGGAGGGAGGGGGCATTAGTGTTGACAATATCCAACCATGCAGCTACTTATTATGGTATGTAGTTTTATACAGGGAGGCAGGGGACATTAGTGTTGACAATATCCAACCATGCAGCTACTTATTCTGGTATGTAGTTTTATACAGGGAGGCAGGGGACATTAGTGTTGACAATATCCAACCATGCAGCTACTTATTCTGGTATGTAGTTTTATACAGGGAGGCAGGGGACATTAGTGTTGACAATATCCAACCATGCAGCTACTTATTCTGGTATGTAGTTTTATACAGGGAGGCAGGGAACATTTGTGTTGACAATATCCAACCATGCAGCTACTTATTCTGGTATGTAGTTTTATACAGGGAGGCAGGGGACATTAGTGTTGACAATAACCAACCATGCAGCTACTTATTCTGGTATGTAGTTTTATACAGGGAGGCAGGGGACATTAGTGTTGACAATATCCAACCATGCAGCTACTTATTCTGGTATGTAGTTTTATACAGGGAGGCAGGGGACATTAGTGTTGACAATATCCAACCATGCAGCTACTTATTCTGGTATGTAGTTTTATACAGGGAGGCAGGGGACATTGGGCTGTTTATTACGCTAGTCCTCCAAGTTTTATAATAATGTTTTCTTATTCGTTGACTTTGACAACTTTAAGCATTAAGTTGAGTGTCCAAACGATTCAACCATTAATTGTAAACTTCAGAAGAAGTATTTTTTCTGTTTGTAATCATTGGGGATGTGAAGCAATTTATCGGCCATTTTCTTATCCCTTTAGATCCCTGAGTTTTATATTAATTATTAATCAATTTTGAAAGCAGGGCATTAATATAAAATTAGAACAATTTCTTGAACAATAAATAAGTTTTACAAAATAATTTAGAATATAATGCTTCTCGATGCTAGTATTATTTTTCCAGTATGGCTTCGAAACCGATTAATATCCACTGGATTAGAATGGGTTCTCATCCATACTGAAAAATCATGTATAGCATCACATTACAGACAACTTTCCACAAATATTAAAATAAAATACCAGTTATTTTAGTCCGGGCCTTCGCCCCCACGTTGCTAACAAAAACTGATTTTATATTAAATTCTTTATTTCAAATGAAATTTATGAAATGTTTAATATTATTTAAACTTTTGTTTAACAACTGTCTAAGAAACGAAGCAACTCTTGAATTCGACCATTTGAAAAGCAGTTCTTTTTTAATTAAATCAAAGTAATAAGAATTCCATCATCGATTGCAAATGAATTGTAAATGCGAATTTTTTAACATTCGCTTTAATTTTAAAATATTTTACTGAATTTGCGAAAACACTTGAATTATAAATGTGCGAATTAAATAAAGATTTAGCAATTTTGAAATGCATTAATTGTCACAGTTTTTCATCAACTTCATGCATTAAAATTCTATTTATAACATACCTTTAAATTTGATTGTCAGTATCTAAGCTACTCTATAAGTCAATATTTTAGTGAGTAAGTCCATCCTTACACTGAAACTATTAATTTAAAAAGGAAGACAAATTTGTTTCGATATAATGACCCAAATCCTATAAAGTTTTCTAGGGAATCCTAGACATTAGGGTTTCCTTAGCCTTACATAGATATATAAGAAAATATTACGACTTAGGATGCCCTAGCTCGAAGGCTAGCCTAACAAGAAGTTTTTTTTAGGATTTAACCCAATATTATGGAAAAATGTATCATATAAAAAACTTATTTGTATTGACTAATTCACTTTTTTATCCTTGTTTTAAATTCTTAAATGCGAATTTAATTCCGTTGCAATATAAAGAGTAATAAAATGAGGAATTGATTGGCCAAAGGTCAGCTTATTATAACATTCTGTTATAAAATAGCATCAAATTATTCATCTGCTAAATGGATATAGAATACGTGGATATAGTAAGAGATTCTAGCATACCCTGATAAAATGTTTCTTCCAGCTGGCTAATTTAACAATAACCCCCATCCTCCCTTATGACTCTACTATATCCGATCCTCGGACAAAAGAAGAACATTTTGACCAATATCTGAGGACCCAAATTGACGAAAAAATTTCTCCTGTCACAGTATCCACGTATTCTACATCCATTACTCTAGTTAATATCCTATGGGATCGTAAAAATATCCATATTCATATTTGCGGTTCCAGGACAAATGTAGGAGTGACAAACGTACGAGTGGACGGACACAGGCAGGAGTGTTAAAAATATAATTCAGTTTTTATATATAGGTTAAGTTAAGGTTAAGATATGAATTTACAAATAAGCCCCCCGCATGGGTTAGTCATTTTAAAAACCTATAAGATAGTTTTTAAAAAGTTAGGTTACGTTTTGTGTCCACTCTGACGTTTGTCACTCCTGCGTTTGTTCTAGAACCATATTTGCCCATTAATGTAACCTGCTTGACAAAGAATAGAACTAATTATTAAAATTCTTTAGTTTAGTTGTTTGTTCTTCGTCTCCAGCTCCTTACCCCAGTTCCTTCCCGTGGCAGAAATTCAGAGTATTCAAACAGGAGGTAATTGATCCTAATTTATAAAGTAGAAAGGTTTTTTTTGTCTGTAGCTTAAGATTTCGAGAAAAATCGATTTGTAGAGTTTAGGCTACCATTTCACCACCGAATATAGATACCCCAGATGCTAGGGGTGCAGCTGCTAATATATTTATGAAGCCTTATCAGGGAAGGTGGGGTCATTAGACTGTTTATTACACTAGTCCCCAAAGTTTCATAACAAAGGTTTCTTATTCGTTGGCTTAACAACATTAGGACTTGTTGAATTTGATTTTTTTGGATCATTTGTTAGAGTGTCCAAACGTTCCAACCACTAATTGTAATCTAAAGATGGGTAATTTTGTGTATCATCATTGGGTACGTACATCAATTTATCAGCCATTGTCTTATTCCTTTAGATCCCTGAGCGTCAATACACTTCCTATCTGTTCACGCAGTGCACAGGACATAAACACACACTCAAAGAATAGTTATTTATCGCATCGTATTATAGACAGCTTTCCGCGAATATTAAAATGTAAAGTCATTATATTAATAACGAGTTTGTTAGCCCCGATGGGCCGAAGGCCAGGGCTTACAGAAAAGTATTGGTTTTATGGTTTTAATTTTCGTGGAAAATTTTCTGTAATACGATGCTATACTTGATTATTCAGTATGACTGAGAACCAGTTCTAATCCAGCGGATTTTAATCGGTTTCGAAGCCATACTGGAAAATCACTTAGCCAAGCACACTGCAATTTGTTATAAAGCTTCTATGAATTTTATTTAGAGTTAATTCCTGTTGACGGTGAAAACTTGGATGTAAATGGATGTCTTGTTGGTCCCTCTGGTGAGAGAGTCTGTCCTCTCGGAGCTTTCGGAGCCGACGGTCAAAGCAGAGTTCAATTCAGAGGAAACCAGGTGACTCCTACAAAAAGCTCTTTATAGTGCCTATAAAAAATTACATTATATAATATAAATGACCAATAATAGCCAGTATACATTTTACCATTGGCCATTTTTTTCTAGCACTATACGCTACTTCCTGCTGAAATAATTATATGTACATATTTTGGTCAACTAATTAAACATTAACAAAGGCAACATGGATTTATGAATAACAATGGACATTTTTGACCGTTAGAACGGTTAGAGACAAAAATAAAGTTCTACAGATAGAGTAGACTAAACCTGCTTTCGCTTTAAATGGACAAAATTCGCCTTTAGCCTAACGAAAACGGAGGTCAGGAAAGTAGCCTAAAACCACCCCGAGATATTTATAAAGATTCCCTGAAAGTACAACCGCTTCAGTCCAGCAAAATCTAAATCATTAGTTTCAAACAAAACAAACCTTAAATGAACTTATTATTTATCCTTATACTAAAGTAACAGTATGTTTGTGTGTCTGTGTGTGTGTTTGTTTGAACCGAAGGATCTCGCTAACCGCTGAACCGATTATAACTATTTTCATGGGGGGGTGGGACACCCCCAACCCCCCCAAAAAATGAAAAATCCCCCCCCCCAAAAAAAAATTTGTAATTTTTTTATCTAAAATTAAAAATTGGGGGTGGAGGCAACCCCCCCCAAAAAAAAATTTCCCACCCCCCAAAATAAATTTTTTTTTTACTTTTTCTTTTAAAATATAAAATAAGAAATTGGGTGATCAAATTCGACTCTCCCCTCCTCAAGTGCCCCTAGAGGCCTCTAGGGGCGTAGCCGCTGGTAAATATAATAAAGAGCCATACTGTACAAAATAAAAAACCTTATTGCTTGAATCTAAAGCAACAAATCATAATAATAATATTTTCTCGTATTCATTCGAATCCGGTGGATAGGAACCGGTCCTCATCCATACGAAAAAACTATGTCTAGCATCGAATTATATCCAGCTTTCTACGAATATATTTTTTATATATTTTTATATTTTTAGCCCCGAGGTGCCTTTTAAACTAGTTTTAATCTTATAATTGTACATTCTATTTCCGTTTATAATACGATGCGAGAAATAACTATTCTTATGCCAGGGACCTGGACTGACTGGTAGCAATGGAAACGCAGGTCCAATTAACGCAGCTGGACTTCCAGTGGATCCTGCAGCTGAAACTTACAAGAAACAGGTAATCTTTTATAGACAATTTTCTGCGGATAGTAAAATTTTAACCAGTTTTAATCCAGCAGAGTTTAAAATGATTCTGTACCCTACTGGAAGAGAAACAAAAAATCTTCTTACCACAAGTTTTCTTCATACATAATTTTATCCTATTCTAAAAAGAAATAAGATGTATATGTATGTTCTGAAATATCACGTAAACGGCTGAACTGACTATTCCACAATTTTCAGTGAAGGTTTTCTGCAATTGGTTGGAGTGTAGGGGTCGTGTAACCATCCCCCCCGGCAAAAAGATTAAAAGCTTTTTATAGTGCTTATAAAAAATGACGTCATACTGGCCTACCATTGGTCAATTAAAATGTATACTTGCCTGCTACTGGCAAGTTAATTTGTGTATTTGGCCTACCATTGGTCATTTGTATTGTTTGACGTCATCTTTTATAGGCACTATTAATAACTTCCCAAAATTATTTTCAAACAAAAAAAATTTGTTTAGATCGAAGAATATCAGAAGTGGGCTGAACAGCAAGTGAAGAATGCTGAGAAACAACTTGGCACTGCTGGAAGGAGATAAATTCAACCAGAAAGTTTTCAGCATGGCTTAGAAACCGATTAATATCCGGTGTAAAGCTATACTGAAAAATCATGTATCGTATCGTATTATATCCAGTTTTCTAAGAATATAAAAATGTACAATCTTCGGGCAAACGAAAATGGTTTAGGCTTATAATTGTACATTTTTATATCCGCGGAAAGCTGTCAATGATATGATACAAATGATAACTATTGTAATGTAACAACCATAACATCTCTTTCTTCTAGTCTACTTCAATAAATAAATACATTAAAATCTTAATTTCACTTCATAATACTAATTAATGCATTAATTACACTAGTCCCCAAAGTTTTATAATAACGCTTTCTTACTCGTTAGCTTAATGACTTTGGAGACTTTTAGTGAATTTTGATTGGTTGGTTCATTAAGTTGAGTGTCCAAACGATTCAACCACTATTTGTAATTTTTGTGTATTAGCATTGGGAATGTACATCAATTTATCGGAAATTGTCTTATCCCTTTAGATCCCTGAATTATGTGACTGTCAGAGATGGGGAGTAATTAGACAGTCCTCATTTTCTATGGCCAATAGGAAAGCAGCAGAGGAACAATCCGGCCATATTATTGGTTAGAATGGGTACAAAATTTGTTAAAATACAACAAGGGCTTTCCAAAAATTAATAACTCAATCGGTTCAGTAGTTATTGAAATCTTAAGCTTCAGACAAAAAACCTTACTTCTTTATATAATAGGATTGGACATTTAAATACTAAAAGTGTCGCTTCTAAACAATTGTTATTGTTTTTAGTTTTCCTATGTCTAATTTGTTGAGCTAGGGCCTTTAGAGTTATTTAAATTTTCCCAAAAATGTTTGTTATAAACTCAACAAAGTGTAGGTAAAATAATTAGGTTCCAAAAGGTTTGCTCGATAACGTGGGCAATTAATTAATTTCCCAACTTTATTTGTAACCTCATTTAGTTGTCAGAGAGTAGGAGGATAATGGGCTGTTTATTACATTAGTCCCCAAAGTTTTAAATTAACGTTTTCTTATTCGTTGGCTTAACAACTTTGGGGACTTTTGATGAAATTCGATTGGTTTATTTGAGTGTTCATACGTATCAACAACTAATTGTAATCTACAGAAGGTATAATTTTGTGTTTCATCATTGGGAATGTACATCAATTCATCGGCCATTGTCTTATCCCTTTAGATCCCTGAGCTGTAGAATAAAATAGTTGTCTCAAGGATTCAAAACAAAGAATTGCATTTATTGGAATAAAATAAAATCAGCACAACAGCTTCTGGTTGCATTTTAACAGGGAATATTTAGCAGGATCCTGTTATTTTGTAATGGGGCCCCCTTCAGCTTTTATGTGAGAAAATTGAAAAAAAAAAGTGTTTCGGTATTATAAACCACGTCTATCTTGAGATTGATGAAAACCCGCGGAATTTGCGTAATTGGTTCGAGTTCGGGTTCGAGTTTGGACCACAACGCGTCATACTATAGACGTTAAAAAATGGTACCTGTTGCTATTTCAGGCGTTTGACAACCTTTTTACCTGTCCCCCAAATATTATTTTAGATTTATATCATCTGTTGGCTATACCTTATTCCTGGTTTCGACTTACATGTACATGTATATTATGCTAATTCAGTTCTGACACTTAACAAGTGTTCATGTTCGTTTGTCCTACCGTTCCAGAGCTTCGCTTTTATGGATGTTGCCACCATTGTTTTTTTATAAACCTATTTTGAAGAGGTATAATTCGTTGGTACAATAAAAACCAAAGGAATTTTGCCAAAAAATTCACAAATATTTTCTAGGAACTAAGAAAAGATTAGTTTATAAATGCAAATATAAACAAGGATGACAACATCCATAAATGCGAAGCTCTGAAACGGTAGAACAAACGAACATTAACACTTGAAGAAAATTTGTTGAAAAACTGATTAAATACAGTATAATGATTAAGAACATAGTTACATTTCTAGGACTTGATTAGAGATGCTCCGCTAATGTTGTCCTAGGAATCAGTATGCCAAAAATAAGACCAAACGAATAATTTTATCACATAAAAATTTGCTGTTAAAATAAGTCAAGAATTAACATGTTTAAAATGGACGTACGGACATTACGGATTGACGTACGAACCGACTCTAATTATAGAAAAGCTTCGCTTTTAACAAACTTTTTATAAATAATCGGAATGAAAAATATCCAATGGAAAAAAATAAAAATAATAATCAAATAATTATATTTAAATAAAAACAATTTATACACTTACTTAACATAACATTTTATACAAATATATTCAATATTTCATTATAAGGAATAAGGATTGGGGAAAAATTAGAAAATTTATTTTTACAATTTTGTGCAAGATAACTTATCAAACCAAAATATAACAAATCAACAAGAACGTGAACAAGCTAAAATATTTTTTTCATCTAAAAATGTGGTTGGCTTAAAATGTTGGGTACGGTGCTTAGTTTTGTAACTGTCTTTTGGGTACTGGGTGGGGATTGGTTAAGTTTTACTAAAAAATGGAAAAAATAAAGTCAATGTTATCTAATTATACTAGCATTTCATTTAAAAATCAATTCATTAAACATTTTCTTTTAACAATTAATTCAATAAAACAGTCACGCTGCATAAATACATAAAAGCTAATACTAGTAAAAACATAAAAACATTTATTTAAAAAAAAACTATTAAGCTAAACATCTTATGTAGATGGCACATATTTAAAATTTAAACATTTCATAAAAAATTAAGTTAAGAAAAAATGCAGTCTTTTTTTTTAACAAGGGACAGATTTCTAACTAAACAAATCAATTAATATTTTGGGCTTTGATTGAAATAAATGATTGATTGATTGATTAAAAATATCTTGTTCTATTGTAATTCAATTGGTAAAACAAAAAAAACTGGGATATTTCTAAATACCAAAAGCAGGGCTCCATAAATGCAATACAGCCGACAAGTAGTAATACAAATTCAGGGTGTTTTCATTTTAAGGGAAAAAAGTATTGCTTGAATTAACCCACTTACTATTGACAAAAGTTAATATCTCATTTTCGTCATTGACGTGGCGAGTTTTAAATCAGGAAAAAAATATTTAATGGATTTCAACAAATTATGTCTTATAAACCGGTTTTTCCAAGGTGCCCACTTCAATGAAGAAAATGAGATTGAGTATTAACTTCCGTCAATGGTAAGTGGGTTAAATAAAGCAATACTTTTGATCCTTTAAATAAAAACACCCTGTATAAGGCATTAAAATAATAGGCAGCAAAACAACAGTAAGATGGTGGTTAAATAACGACTGGCTGCCGGGACCTGCTAAAGAGTAAATATTTTTTATAAAATAATATTTAATTTTTGTTTAGCTAGAAATCTAACCATTGTGTAACCATTACCAATTACCATAAGATGTTTGTAAAACTATTAAGTTTGGTAATGCTTGATCATAATTGTGTTAATGTTGCTATATTCATAGGTTTGACAGCACTAGCAAACTAACCCTTTTCCAGCACAAACGCTTTAAAATATTTCTCTAAAATTATTTTAAGAATCTGCCATTTTTTCATTTAATGTATATCCTATGTGAAATATTTTCACTTTAAGTACAAAATCACTTAACAAAATGGACTATAACGGGTTGCTTTTATAAATTATCAAAAAATATCATTCTGTTTTTTTTATACATATTGATTTCTATGACAAATAAATCCTGAATTCAACCCAAACAATTATATATATTATAAACGAAAAAGGATGTTATAAGTTTATTTTAGGCAGTATTTATTTTTTGGATGGTTTATGTAAATTTTTGGCAGTAAGTTGTTGTATATTTTTGTTTCAGCTGGAATTTTTTAGGCTAGTTGTTCTAGTACTGTCCCCAATATCATGGATTCAGTAGAGCTTGCTGCTGTAAAGCCTGAAATTAAAAATACAAAATTAATTTTCTTGAATACCTATTACCTAGGTATAAAGGTATTTTTGTAGAAACACTTTTATATATAAATTGAAAACCCTTAATATTTCTGAATTATTACAACTACCTATCAAATATTCTGAAGTAAAAAAAACATTTTCAGATTCCTTCCCACTCTCAAAAAATGTGATATTCTTATTTCTCGTATTCATTCGAATCCGGTGGATAGGAACCGGTTCTCATCCATACGAAAAAACCATGTCTAGTATCGTATTATATCCAGCTTTCTACGAATATAAAAATGTACAATCATAAGATTCAAACAAGTTTTTTTAGCCCGTGCCTTCGGCACCTCGGGGTTAAAAAAAAATGTTTTTAATCTCATAATTGTACATTCTATATCCGCGGAAAGCTGTTTATAATACGATGCGAGAAATAACTATTCCAGCATTGATTAGAAACCGATTAATATCCTGTGGATTAGAACCTATTCTCAAGAAAAATATGAAAATTTACGTATAATTGTAACCAGTTTTCTACGAATATAAAAGATTTAAACCAGTTTTTTAGCCCGTGCCTTCGTTATGCGTATTTCTGATACTTGAAAATATGGAGAGAAAAATATGCCTTAGTTTATGCCTGCTTCCTAATTAATCTATTTCCTTTTATATAAAGTAGTGCCTAAGCTGTTTTTGTCCTTAGCGAAGAATCTCGCTAACTGATGAACCGATATGGTTCTCCTTTACAGTAAAGCTTCTCATAGGCCCTGAGATGGTTTTAGGCTATTTCATTTTTATTAATAAGTCCGCTAGTTAATAAAAGTTTTTTACCTGTTGAAGAACTAATTGCTGCTGGGGAGTCATTTGATTCAAGGAGCTCATCATACTAAAGAAAATAAATTATCTAAATTCTCCAAAACAGTATAGGAAACTACAAACTGACAAATATTAAGGAACTACCAATAGTAAAAGAAACCTTGAACTGCTTTGTCTCAAATGCCGCATTTCAACTTCAAACTATATCTGCTACTGCAAAAAAGGAAGTCTAATTTAGACAATTTAAGGTTCTGAATTAACTCTATTATCTACCTAAGCTTTATACTTTTCAATAAATTTTCATATTATATAATATATATCCATAATAAAAAGTAGAAAGGGATTTTTATCTCAAAATTAAGAGGTTCAAATGGATGTATTTTTTAGGGAAGCAAAATAAATGTTTTGGGATGGTCTTTAGCTATTTTCTTGGCTGCCTTCCCCGCCCTCTATGGAGGCTAAGGGCAAAGTAACTAGTTGAATAAACGGTATAAAAAAAGTGGGAATATACTATAATTCTCCATCAAAAGAACAAACAAAAAATTAATCTGTTACTGGCTTTAATTCATCAACTAAATCATACTTAAGGCGAAGCCTTTATACCTACACAGTACACAGTACACACACATCCACATACAGGCTTTATACCTGTGCCCGAGCTACAACAATGAAATGTACCTTGTAGCCATAGTTGAGGCCATAGAAATAGATGATTGCGTTGTAATTGGCGTGGAATTTGACCTGGAGAACGGGGCAACCTGAGAAACACTGGAGGTATGGGTCATGCTGCTCTGATGGTGATAGGGGCGTGCTACACCGCCCATGGAAGGCAGCGGGTTTTGACTTGCCAGCTTAAAGTTGTTGTAAACATCTTTCAGTTCTTTTAAATGATATTCTTCTAGGATAACAAATCCTTTAAGTTCCTGGTTGTGTCGCCTGGCGCAGTCCAGACAATAGATAACATGCTTTTTCTCCTGAAATATTAAATAGGTAATGGTTAGAAAAATTGCCATGTCTTCATAAAATGTAATGAATAGCATTGTCTAAGAAAAAATAGGTGTACAAGCTAACACTTTGAGACAAAGTTTTTACATGCTTTCAATGCGAATGATTTCAATGTTCCTACTAAATATTACTTTCTCGTAGGTATTCATTCGAATCCGGTGGATAAGAACAGATTCTCATCCATACGAAAAAACTATGTCTAGCATCGTGTTATATTCAGCTTTCTGCGAATATAAAAATGTACAATCATAAGATTAAAACTAGTTTTTTAAGCCCGTGCAATTGGCATCTCGGGGCTAAAAAATCTGGTTTTAATCTTTTAATTGTACATTCTATATCTGCGGAAAGCTGTTTTATAATACGATGTTTCTATTTCTAATACTATTAGTTTCTTTAACTTGCGGCTACGCCAACATAAGGGGCACTTAAGGTGAGAGGGGATCACCCCCCCCCCCCTTCCCCCGACTTTAAATTATAGTTTTAAGTTTCAACACCCTTATACGAAGTAAAAGAGTGGCGCCACCGCCAGCACTTTTAACATAATTTTTGGTATCTCTTAACTAGGGGCTTTTTCTCTTGGGATGTGGTGCATGGTAACCTCCGAATAAATAGCTAAAACCTTCCCAGGATCTATGAGAAGGTACAGTGTAAAGGAAAACCGTATCGGTTCAATGATTAACGAGATCCTTTCATACACACACATGCACAGATCCCGTTAGGTACTTTATTTTAAGGATAAAATGTTACCTGTTCTCTAACAAACAAAACTCCAAACACTTCAATCTCACATTGTATACAGTAATGGGCTGGCTCATTTCTATTCCGTCCGTGAAATTTGACATCAAGACCACGACTCTTCAGATAATCAAGCGTCAAGATAACTTGCCGCAAAGTTCTCATGAGAGTATGTTTTACGGCCTCAAACAGCTTGGTTTCGGTTATCCTCACATTTTTAGCCAGATTCCAGGATAAAAATATCATGGCAACTTTGGATTTAAACTGTTGCAGCTTATTCCATTCGTATCTATGCAAGGCTAATGTGTACTGCTTGTACGTCATGGGTCCTACATTCCACTCGATGTTATTGGACCATCCAGAAGCCTGCATCCAGTGTATGCATCCTGAATTTACCCAAACAAGGTCCCCGGGCTTCTGTAGGAATCTATACACAGGTATTTCAGCATCCATGAGATCTTTAACACTGGGCCACCAACTACCAGTCAGATAGTCAACACCG
This sequence comes from Acartia tonsa, assembly GCF_053477335.1. Taxonomy (NCBI): domain Eukaryota; kingdom Metazoa; phylum Arthropoda; class Copepoda; order Calanoida; family Acartiidae; genus Acartia; species Acartia tonsa. The sequence continues at coordinate 51,059,299 of NC_137263.1, read as the reverse complement.
TTTTTATCACACAGCTCATACATGGCGCCCCAATAATCTTCGGGAACGCCAAACCATTCACAGTCCCCGGGGCCAATATTTATGTTGACAACGCAGAAGTTGTTGTGCTCCTGCCTGGCGGTGCTGCGCGCGTTGGGAACCTTCATGGACATCTTGACTGTGTTCATGCCCAGCAACTGATGCCCGGCGTGAGAGAGGACGTTGCCTGCAGACACAACCTTAGTCCAGTGAGGTAGCTTCATCATTTCCTTAAATATTTAGGTATTAACTTAAAATTAAAACATTTTTATATTTTATTACGTTGATACATAGTAATAACGTAAACATTTTGAACAGGATTTAACGTAGATTTAATTTATAATTGTAAAATAGGGAATTATTGCATGAAATGAATAAAATTTATACAGTAAGGATTAAAATTCATTAATGTAAGGATCCTAGAAAGAAAATAGCAGGTTTTGTAGTATTTTTTAATTTTAAAAGGTTATTTTAGGTTAGGTAAATGTTAATGATTGACCCGCATGGTTCTAAAATTGGCTCGCCAGGGTAGAGACCCCAGTATTGGCTAGAAGATAGGAGAAAATCTACTGTAAAAAATAGAATACGACAAAACCCGCTACTTCGTTTTCTTTCCATGATCCAAATTGTAATTTATCATTAAAATTACTACAGAAAATACGTAAGTATGTAATAAAAGTATTTTATTGATAAAAATATTGATACCTGAAGCTGAGGTCTAAACTTATGTTCTGCGGAGAGATCAATATAATACCCATGCTTCAATGTTGTCATTCCCTTCTTTTTCTTCCTGCTATTTATTTCCTCGTCGCTCCTGCAACCTGATTTGTCCTGTTCTTGTGCAAATGCTTCCTGGAAAGAGGAGACTTGATATTTAGAGTAGGCCTTAATAGTTGTCAGCCCTTCTTCGCCGTAGCAGTGCCAAACCTGATTTTGTCCAGTAACGTCATAATTTTCATCACTTGTTTGCTTGAACTGTGTAACAACGTGAACTGGATGCTCGGGTTGGGATTCAACCAACTGTTTTGTGGAAAATAGTCCCAGGTCCAGCTTTAATGCGGCAGCAATACCGCGAGCAACAGTTATTGGATGTTGAAGACAAAACTCTTGCAGCTGAGGGGAACATGCTTCTTTTTTGTTTTCCAAAACAACGCTTGGTGTTGGTGGTAGTAGTTGTTCTTTAACCAAACGATTAACTGGTCTCTCAGGTGGGCTAGGCGGAGGATCATCCTCGTCAAAGACACTGCTAGATATGCGGCCAGCCTTAGCTGGACATTTTGCACAGGATTCAACAATTTCTTCCGCAGTCATTTTGATATTGATTTCAGGAATATTATAAGTATCATGTACAACCTTTTCAACTGTTGTTGGAATATCCAAATGGTCTAAATCCATCATTTCGTGCTTTAAGCTATCTTCAAGATTTTCGGATTTGGCCAATTCGGACAGAAGGTCGTTAGGGTCAGGTTTCGATTCAGATTTCATTTCAGAATCGCCTTTGTCGTCGCCAGAATCACCAATCTGGGCCTGAAATTGTTTTAGTAAACTTTCGGCAAAAGAGCCAATGTCTTGCTGAGACAGCAGAGATTCCAGTTCTTTGTCCGACACGTTAAGGCCATCAATTTCAGTGTTGCTTGTACTTTGTTGTGGCGCCTGCTGTTGCTGCTGTGAAAACTGACCTTGAGGTTGCACAGGACGCGGAATGCCTACAACTTGTTGTTGCTGTGCCTGAAGACGCATTTGCTGTTGGTGTTGTTGCATTAGCCTGAACTGGTGCTGTAGCTGTTGTAAAAGATTTTGCTGTTGAGGCGTAAGGTGAGGTTGATTCTGCAGAAACTGTAATGTTTGCAACTGCTGAGGTGTTAGATAAAAGTGTGGCCTCTGTTGTGGTTGTTGTTGTGGCTGCTGGATTGGAGCCGCTGGCTGCTGCGGTTGGCCATCTTCTTTTTTCACTGTTTGACCTGCACGCATGCCCTGTCTTGGTTGGTTTTGCCGATTAGTCATCTCATTTGATATTGGAAGATTCCAGGCTTCTTCTACTGATGGCAACTGTCGAGATTTTGATGTGGACACTGGAGAGGGAGCACTTGCCATCTGGGTTTTTAGATATTTAATTCTTTGGGACAAAGTCGGGGCGCTGGGTTTGTTTCGTGTAGCGTTTGTGTAGCATGCCAACGCATCCTGGGGCTGCGACTGTGATTCATATAATATTCCCAGATTTGTCCAGGCAGCTGAGTGGTCTTTATCCAGTTGTACAGCACAAATATATGCTTGCAGCGCATCCATGGGCTGGCTTTGTTGTTGATACAACACTCCTATAGAACACCACGTGTCTGCGTTAGATTCTGATTTGTCTACACTGTTTCTGTAGGCGATGAATGCATCGTGCACCTTACCAATACTCGCATAACATCTTCCTAGAAGATACAATGATTGGCCAGACTTGGGATCTGATTCTATGGATTTTTGTAAATGAAATACAGCCTGTTCCACTCGTTGTGTTTTGTCTCCAAATTCTTCTACAGAATGAAACATCCAGCCGATCTGTCTTAATATATCCGCTCTAAGCTGTAGGGGAAGCCCGGGATCAGATAGAAGGACATCATACCTTTGCTTGGCTTCCATGTACTTGCCACAAACCTCAAACAAGTGCGCCATATGAAATTCAATTTCCAAGGGTGCAAATGTACATTCTGAACTGTCCGTTTTTGCCAGGGTAAAATGCTTAAGGCTTCCATCGAAGTCATTCTTCATTTTTCTAATAATCCCTAGTCGCATATGAATTTCGTTAGCGCGTGAGAAGCCAGGGTCAATATAAAGAGTAATCTGGAAAGCTTTGGCCGCCCATTGAAATGCATTATAGTAGAAATACACCAGGCCAAGGCCGTACATGCAGGTTGAGTCTCGCCACGGATGCTTCGATATCCGGTAATATTTCTGATATGCTGATAACGCCTGCAGGATCGTGATTCTTTGAAATTGTTGTAAAAGTTATAAAGAATGTAAAAATATATAAAAGTCAACAAAACATTAAAAAACAATATCCACACCTTATATAAATAATTGACTCTCTGTTGGTCAACAATTTTTAATTATTGAGAAAAAATACCTATTTATAAACTTTTGCATTCTATTAACCATAACATTTATTTATCAATAAAAAAAAGGATTGAACTATTTTATAGAACCTAAAAGCTAATGGTATGATAATTGCCTAAATAATGTATTATAGCCCATTTCTTTCTCTTGAAATTTTATAAAAACTTTACATGACTTATTTGTCGTCCATTATCCAGTCCCTGTATTTAACTAAAAATAGGTACAACAATTATAAAGAATTTCCTTTGAATAGTTTCCAAGTAGTAGATGAAGATGTCCAAGTTTAACAAAAGTTTTTGGTTCAACATGAAATCCTCCGCGACTTTTCTCCTCTCCATTCTTCTTTTTCTTTTCCTAAAATATGAATTTGATTATCTTTTAAAAAATCATTTAGTTATAGGTAAGTACTTTTAGATTATTTATTTATGTTACCTACATTTTCTTAAGTTCAAAATCGTAGAAAATTATTTAAGTTAAGAAAAAGCCAAAATATATACCTATACTACGGTTCTTGGGAAAACTTTGAACAAAATGAGAAGTAAATTTGTTGAGGAAAAAACTTTATAAATAGATAAAAGTATTTAGGTATTAGTTTGCGTGTTTGTCCTCTTAAAGACAAACAGATTATTAAAAAGTCTACTAGCGATGAAACGAAAAATAGCATAAAACCACCCCAAGACTTAATTTTAAATGATAAATTAGTCTAAATCCATTCCAGGGCATATTTTAAGCTTTCCTTTCATGGAGAGCTCAATTATTTCATTAAGAGGGGGGGAAGTTTTGACACATTTGAGGAAACAGTGATCATAGGCTTTATCTTTGAACTGAGAGGATAGGTTAATAGGGATATAATCATTCTTATATGATAAATTTTCCCAAGTTTTAAGATTTTTTGGATAGGCCTCCAGGTTTAGGAGCTGCATGCCTCCAGGTTGTCTCTGGGCAGGCAAAAATTAAAATAAAAATTTCTCTAAAAGTTAGAGATCAACTTATAAAAGAAACATGCATATTCTTTAATGTTATTTACATATTTTAAGAAAAAAGATGCATATTTTGTTTTATAAGTTGACCTCTAACTAAAAAAAATTTAATTTTTATTTTTACCTGTCCAGAGACCATAAAGTCGTAAGGTTTTATTTGTCTGAAGCTGAAGATATTTGAATAAGAGGGGGCAAGTTTTGACACATTTGCGGAAACAGTGAATATATGCTTTATCTTTAGACTGAGAAGATAGGTTAGTATAGATAAAATCATTCTTATATGATGAATTTTCCTAAGTTTTAAGATTTTTTGGATAGGCCTCCTGGTTTGGAAGCTGCAGGCATCCAGGTGGTCTCTGGACAGATAAAAAATAAAAATTGAATTTTTTTTGAAGAGTTAGAGGTCAACTTATTTAACAAAATAGGTTGGCATCATTTTTTTTCAAATATGTAAATAATTTTTAAAAATATGCAGTTTCTTTTATAAGTTGATCTCTAACTCTTTAAAAAAAATTCTTTAATTTTTGGCTGTCCAGAGACCACCTGGAGCCATGCAGCCCCTGAACCTGGAGGCCTATCCAAAAAATCTTAAAACTTGGGAATATTTATTATATAAGAATGATTTTGTCCCTAATAACCTATCCTCTCAGTCCAAAGATAAAGCCTATACTCACTGTTCCCGCAAATGTGTCAACCCCCCCCCCCCCCTTCTTATTCAAATATCTTCAGCTTCAGACAAATAAAACCTTACGACTTTATATATAAGATCTCGGATGATTATATTTACCCCACCTGTAAATTTGCTTGAACCAGAACCCTTTCTAAATATTGTATTGCTTTATTAGCCGCGTTCTTTTTCGATGTATTTTCCTCTTCGTTTAGTTTCAAGAATCCAAACTGTCTTGAGTCAAGCTCAGCGACAACTTGAAGTTCTGTTACGGTTATTTCTATATTGGACTCCATCTTTAATATATCAGGCTGGTCCTATTATAGTCACCTTTCAATTAACATTTTTATATCTGAAATTGAAGAATTATATTAATTCTAAAATAAAAAGTATTCGGATGTGTGTCGGTGTCTGTGTATTTGTACCGAAAAATCTTGCTGAACCTAAAACCGGGCCCAAAAAAACACTTTAAATTATGTAATATTTTATTTTGTCAAACAAACAAACAACATTCATGTTAATTTAGAAAATAAAAAAAAACTGCGAAAAGTCTCTTTTATAGCTTAAATTTAGTAAAATTGTTTTTTTTCGACTTTGTGTTAGTAAACTAAAAAATATTCTTCTGAAACTACTTTTGATGGTAACTAAATACTTCCATTATTATATGTTTATCTTAAAACTTGGAGCGGTTATGGTGAGATTTTTATTTCACTACCCCTAATTTTGAGCCAACTTTGGCAACAACCTGCAGCTAGTGCGATGTGGCTTTCCTTAACAATGCAGCTAGCTTTTTATAGACCACGCAGAAAAATTTATAAATATTTATTTTTTGGGGGGTAGGGTAGGTAAATCCACCAACACAAGAGATAACCACCCTCAAGTGCCTCTAGGGGCGTAACCGCAAGTAATTCAAAGTTTAATAAAAATATTTCATTTTTCTCCCACTTTCCTGCTTTGCCGAAAAAAATAAACGAAAACAAACAATTTGTAGTGTACACTCGCGTCAAGCCAACAGTAAAGTCGTCTTCACACAAATAATTATTTTTGGCTTTTTCGAGCTAATAGATGTGTATTAGAACCTAGGGATCTAAAGGGATAAGACAATGGCCGATAAATTGATGTACATCCCCAATGATGATAAACAAAATTACCTACCCCTCCTGTAGATAAAGTCAGTGGTTGAAATGTTTGAACACTCAACGTAGTAAACCAACAAATTAAAATTCAACAAGTCCCTAAAAATGTTGAGCCAACGAATTAGAAAACGTTATTTTTAAAACTTGAGGACTAGTGTAATAAACAGCCCATTGTCCGCTCCTGATTAGAACCCAACCTTCACTTTGGATATTAAACTTCATAATCATTTATTCTATTTGCATAATTTTGCGGGATAAGATTCCATTAATCTTTTACTTCCCCTGTACCTAAAAGAAATTGAAGTGAAAAAAAATTCTAGAAATGTTTTAAAGTTAAAATAACTATATCTCATTGAAAAATAATAATTAGGTATAATATAGTGGACTTTAAAAAATACCACTGAAAATAGACTCAGATTCTGAAGTCTGAATTCTTACGAGGTTTATTTTTAACGGAGATATCGGCAACGAATAGGACAATAAAAGAGAAATCATTTCAGCGTCAAAAATATGCCTTTTTGACGTAATCTTCTTTTGGATGAGGGGGGGGGGGGTGCTGTCTTATTTGTCATAGGCCTCAACATCCAGGCATTAAAAAACACTATCATAAGTTTTCATTTTTACATAAATAAAATAACAATTATCTAGAAAACAAAATCACATTTATTGATCTAATGAAGATGAGATTAAAAAGAATTAAATATCTATGAAACAAGCTACGAGATACAATTTAAGAAGAGGTAAGGAGTGCATTGTAACGAAGCCACCAGGATATTAGAAATATTGCTGGAAACTGCCAACCTAATAGAAGGTGGTCCTAATAAATGACCTAGTCAACCATTTTTGTTGAGCTTAATTAACTTTAGATTCACAAAACTGTTTACTTAATAAAAAAAAAACTATTTGGTATCTACAAATCTTTGTCGTCACTGGTTTCATTCACAACACTTAATTAATTTATTGATTTAAAGCTCTGTAATTACTGCTTCCCCAAAACTCTCTTGACGGCGGCAACAATATTTTGTGGCTTTGGTGTGGCGGCGTCTTCGCAAGCCTTAGCATATGGCATAGGAGCATCTGCACCAGATATTCTAATGACAGGGGCATCCAGGTAATGGAAAGCTGGGCCCTCAGACAGGCTGGCAGAAATCTCAGCGCCAACTCCATGCTGTGGCCAGCCACCCTCAACGGTAATGCAATGGTGGGTCTTCATTACGGAGGCATTCACTGTGTCCATATCCAGGGGTCTGATGGATCTTAGATTAACAACCTCGCAGCTAATACCCTCCTTAGCAAGTTCTTCAGCAGCGGACAGAGCAAAGCCAACACCAATGGAATGGGCAACAAGAGTGCAGTCGGAGCCAGCTCTCATAATCTTAGCCTTGCCTATAGGCAACACAAAGTCAGGGCCCATAACTGCGTCCTCCACATCAAAAGCTGTACCGTACAACAGTTCGTTCTCCATAAAGACAACTGGATCAGGATCTCTGATAGCTGCCTTCAGCAGACCCTTGCAGTCTTCGCTGTCGTAGGGGGAGATGACCTTGAGACCGGGGCAGTGGGCATACCAGGCGGCAAAGCACTGGGAATGCTGGGCGGCGACACCCATGGCACAACCATTAGGACCTATAACAAACAAAGAATTAAAATTTTAAGTCTAAAATGTAAGAAAGAGGATAAATCTCAACGTTTATGTGATAACTTAGAATAATTATAGAAAGCTAAGACTACAATATAAGATTTATAGAAAGAAGTATTAAACGGTTAATAGATCTATAGAGTTGTTCCATCTCCCATTAAACTTTACACTTTATGATATTTATTTTCAATAAATCTTTGCTGAAAAATATTTCTAAAATTCCTAGTAATATGTTAGAAATGATAATTTTACCTCTAAATACAATTGGAACATTAACAGTACCGCCAGACATGTAAAAAGTTTTGGCCGCTGAATTGATGACCTGGTCAATGGCCTGCATTGAAAAGTTGAAGGTCATAAACTCAAGAATGGGACGCAGGTTGTTGAAAGCCGCTCCAACCGCTAGACCAGCAAAGCCCATCTCTGTAATAGGTGTATCGATGACCCTCTTGTCGCCGTATTTCTTCCACAATCCTCTGGTAACTTTGTAGGCTCCGTCGTACTGAGCCACCTCCTCGCCCATTATGAACACCTAGATATAAGATTTAATGCAAGTAAAAGTTACAATGCAAAAAATGTGCAACAAAATACCCGTAGTCCTTTTACCAGAAAGCATGCATAATGAAGACTGTTCAAAGTTACCCCAATTGTGTTGTGTAATTTATGTGTGCACTGCACGTGCCTGGTAAATATAAAGAGAGTTCATGTATATAAAATCTACTAATTGGTCTGTAAATAATGCATAATCTTTTGTTTTCATAAAGGATTTGGTAGTCTTCAAATGTAAATAAAATATTTGAATTTACAGTCTTTTTAGAAAATATACATATTTTTAATATTAGACTAGTTCTAACAAACCTTTTTTGGTCCCAATAATGAATAAATCTTATACTTTAATACCTTTTACTACGTTCACCTTTATTCAATATTCATGTTTATTCATCTTAAATTACAGATAAATTGTACTAATAATTTAAGCAAATAATTTGTAAGTTGTGGAATTATATTGGAGTTTTATTTTACTTCAAAATAATGTTATAAGATATTACCCAATTTCTTAATTATTTACATATTAAGATTGTAATACAAATTGTGCTTACTTCAGCTTATATACGGGATCCTTTTCCTTTCTAGAGGATTTATGAGGACAATCGGCAATTTATGTAGCTTATATAAAATAAAGTTTAAAAACAACAATTATTATGATTAATTACCCTTTCGTCTCTAGCAAGTTCTTCATCCAGAGCCATATTAAGGGCATCTCTGACGGTCAACTGTTTGGCTCCCACACTGCTTGACACAGAAAAATTGCGCACTAAAAAATAGACCTTGATTAATTCGTGTCATACTCTTTTGGGTCAGAGTCATTTCGTCGTAGTTTGTGGCTGTTTTCGACTTTAAAAATCAACATTTGGTAGACAGCTATTAATGTGCATTTTTTAGTAATGAGATCTATAATTAACTTTGTCCAGCCAAGCCACTATCGAAAATGGATTGAAGTAATTTAAGAATACTATTTTACTGTCAATAATAAGTTTTTTTTAAAAAGAAAAATATTTAATATTGCTTACATTTTCTTTGTTTTGAATTGCCTTATTGTGGCAAATAATCAGTGATCAGGCGAAACTGACATTTGAGGGCGACCATTTAAAAAAAATATGGCCATTTACTTCGGAAAAAAATGTACACAAATCTACTAATAAACGTAAATGCAAATTTCAATACAAATAATACAGTAGGTACCTTATAAGGATATTCATAGTTATTTTCATCGTAATAATAATTTAATAATAAAACGAACATATCATTTCGATATATTTCTACCGAATATGTTTAAACCTAGAATGGATATTACCTGAAGGTAGACTGACTCTGAGAAGAGACGCCAAGGTGTTACGGCCGACCGCTGAAGCCATATTATTTTGCCTGTCTCTGAAATATGTAAATTTTATCAAACATCAATTAATATTTTTTTATTTTTCAATCTAAGCTTTACCCTGGCCAAATGAATGAAAAATCACTTTTCTTGGACTATTCTATAAGGTGAGAGAAGCTTTACAAAGATCCTACACATCATCACTATGAGGTTATTAGTCAGACCAATTGAAATAATTAACTACAATAACAGTTAATACTTTTTAATTATTTGTCAAAAACATGTCAAACTGATAGTAATTTGAAAGAGAGAAATATCACTAATATTTTTTTTCTATGTTTATTCTAACATTTAGCTTACTAATTTGGGAAGGTTTATATGAATTATTACCCCGTTTTCATAAAATAAATTGACATCGGTTAGCAGCTTAGACATAAGTTAAGAGTGCTGTTAAGTGTTTCATAGACCAAACTGAAGTAAATTTAACTGATCATGATAACCGATGTGTGACGTCATAACATAAGTTAAAGCTAAACCAATGTTCACATCAGTTAAGACTTAACCGAAGGTGATAAAAACAGCTTAACCAAAGCCAGCTGTCGAAATTCGTACGTGGCATTTGTACTTCAGAAGAAAAAAATAAAAACAAATAATAAATGGGGTGGCATTAATTTTGTAAATTAGCAAACAGCTACGATGATTTTGTAGATTTAAAAATAAAATTTTTTTAAGGAAGAAAATTTTTTTTTCTTCTCACATTACAAACCATACCATAACAAAGCTATCCAATAAATATAATTAATTCTAAACATTAAAAATTACTTATTACAAGACTGCAGTCGCGCCCAGCCCCCTGCCCCCACCCAAAAAAATAAATTTTGAAAAATTCAGCATTTGCCTATTTTGAAGATCTTAATTGACAAGGGATTTAAAAAAAAAATTTATCATACTAATATTATATGTATTTAACCTAAATTAAAAATTTCTCCTTTGTACTTTTTCTTCATTTTCTATACTCTTTGCATCTTTTCATTACTTATACCATTAATTAAATAAACACCAAGACGTATTAGGTCTTTTTTATAAGACGACATTTGTCACAAATAGGCCTTTTATGCTAATTTAAATGAATTTTAGTACGGCAACCCTGCCTTTCATCGGTTAACTGCGACAGCTTAAAACCTATGTTAAAAATGACGCATTTTCCACATCAGTTTATTTATGAAACCATTATAAAACTTTTGCGTACTTTATGATTGGTAACTGAACTGAGTACAGTAACCTAACCACACTTATTTTAGATCAGTTAGCTGCTTGTTTAAGAAAACTGATGTGGAAAATGCGTCATTTTTAACATAGGTTTTAAGCTGTCGCAGTTAACCGATGAAAGGCAGGGTTGCCGTACTAAAATTCATTTAAATTAGCATAAAAGGCCTATTTGTGACAAATGTCGTCTTATAAAAAAGACCTAATACGTCTTGGTGTTTATTTAATTAATGGTATAAGTAATGAAAAGATGCAAAGAGTATAGAAAATGAAGAAAAAGTACAAAGGAGAAATTTTTAATTTAGGTTAAATACATATAATATTAGTATGATAAATTTTTTTTTTAAATCCCTTGTCAATTAAGATCTTCAAAATAGGCAAATGCTGAATTTTTCAAAATTTATTTTTTTGGGTGGGGGCAGGGGGCTGGGCGCGACTGCAGTCTTGTAATAAGTAATTTTTAATGTTTAGAATTAATTATATTTATTGGATAGCTTTGTTATGGTATGGTTTGTAATGTGAGAAGAAAAAAAAATTTTCTTCCTTAAAAAAATTTTATTTTTAAATCTACAAAATCATCGTAGCTGTTTGCTAATTTACAAAATTAATGCCACCCCATTTATTATTTGTTTTTATTTTTTTCTTCTGAAGTACAAATGCCACGTACGAATTTCGACAGCTGGCTTTGGTTAAGCTGTTTTTATCACCTTCGGTTAAGTCTTAACTGATGTGAACATTGGTTTAGCTTTAACTTATGTTATGACGTCACACATCGGTTATCATGATCAGTTAAATTTACTTCAGTTTGGTCTATGAAACACTTAACAGCACTCTTAACTTATGTCTAAGCTGCTAACCGATGTCAATTTATTTTATGAAAACGGGGTATTGTCTTTCAAAATTATGTTTTTCTTAAGTAAACACTTCATCATTACATAATTGTAAAATAAAATATAGTGATAAAAAAATCATTGTTTCTGGATTGTTTTACTTTACAGTCTTAAGTATTTTCCAATTTTTGTCTTGTGCTTTAGCTTATTCCTTTTAGCCAGAGCGTATAAGCATCGGTCAGCTGATTAGTTATGTAAAATTGTTGTCTGCTATTTTAAATAAAAATGTCGCCGATAACCCTGAACATGATTTCTATTTTTGACGTTTAAAAATAGAAAATACTACTTGGGTGAAAAATTAATAAAGAACTTTAGGAATGTTTAACAATAAATTTTGAACATATTTTAAAATATGTTTTTTTTGTAAATTAATAATTTTCAATTTAAGTTTTGGCAACTTGTATTATAGAATGCCGCAAGTAATTATATATAAACCAGGTTGTCAACTTTTGAAGTCATCTAGATGCAAAAAATAAATTGAAAGTATAATTTTTTTACTTTTTTTAGAATTATACTCTAGACTGAAAATAAACAGTAAATATTTTTTTAAAATGCTGTTTATAATTATAAATTTTTATTTATAACTCTGAAATTTGTCAACCATGAGGTTGCTATTTTATAAACAAAACATTTTCTTTTTCGTTTGAGATACTTCAATGAAAACCTCACATTATTGTTTCATAGCTTGAATTCCAGAAAAATCCGTTTGGAACGTGTACCTACTCAATTTTGCCATATTGTCCGAAGCTCGATCGAAATAAAACGCGGAAAGACTCGGAACGAGCAAATCTGTTCCATCTAAAGTAACCCAGAAGTTTCGAGAATGGTAAATTTAAAGAATTTATAGGAACAGAATAAGTTCTTTGTCTTACGTGCTTTCATTCGAATCGTTTAACAAATTTTCGCTCGTCAATCTTAAATAAGCACATTTTCGATAGAAAATTTTCGATAAAAATTCACAGTTGAACGCTTATTCGTACAATTAAAACGTTCGTTTGTCGATTTTTTACGAAAACGTGCTTAATTTTGAATCTTAGGTAATTCTGATTTACATACCGCACGAATTCGTATGCTCTATGATTTCTTTCCATTCTGATTCTAGGAATTCGCAAAATTTGCCAAATTTAAACTTCGGAAATATGACTGAATCGTATCGCAACCTTCTTAACAGAGTGTTCAAATGAGACTACCAATCTTCAAGAATCTTGTTTTTCATGGATTTTTATAATTACACGAAAAAACGTCAATCGATATGCGGACGTCGAATTATTACGATCTTAGATAACCAACATCATCACCTTGCTTGGTGTAACATCAATTGAAATTCCGTGGAACCTTGTAATCATAAAGATCACGCGTCCGATTGCAATAACCTTGAAGGTTTAGTCGATTAAATGACTGAAATTGACAAAACTAATATATTTTATTTACCTAGGTAAAAAACTTTCCCAATCGAAATGAAAAAGTATTTATCTAAAAAATCGCACACGGTTAAAACATTTAAGATCTACAGACACACATTCAACTACTCTGGATACAAAAATAAACAATTTATTTTAGGAAGGCTGGTTCACAACTTTATTAAACTAGAAATATAATCAAATGTTTTTGATACTAGTTAATAACCATGTGGTGACACATCTAGATGGCACGATATTCCTCCTCGTGTCGATTGATATCTTGAAGCATAGTAGACAGCTCGGCAGCCTGCGCGGCAGCTGACCTCTCAGCAGCAGGGCGACAATGACGCAGGTTAGCCTCCACCCAACCATGGTGGTATAGGCACCTGGTCAGTGCCCTTTTTAACTCGATATCATCAGTATTTGTAGCTCTACTAAGCATTTCCTCCTTTATTAGATCCATACGACTTTGCAAAGCATTGTACAACTCCTCGTTGGCGGCGAATGACATTTTAACTCTATACTAGTGGACAGTATGTGTCTAACTCTCTACTTAGTAAATGAAACTAGTTTCCCACAACTAGGTGTGGCGAACAAACAGTCAACCACCACGGGCAAACATGGCCTAACCAACCAACCATATAATTATCTTCTAAAAAACCACTTTCAGTTACAGGGAGAAAAGAATAAGTAAATTCATCTGAGCAGAAGCTATAACGGCCGGAGAATGAAGTAATATCTTAATGATCTAATAAAATATAAATGCAATGATTTAAAAAACTGCCGTTATAACATGAATATTTAGGATATGTCATTGGGCGCGTGAACGGCTTTCCCCACAGTCGATTACAAGCGAGAAACGGATCAAGGTTGCTGCTGAAAGAGCCTAGTCTAAGGAAGCACTTCACCTCCAGGAGGTATTTTCCAAATATGGCTTAAATTGAAACCGAGACCCACGAACTGCTGGTCGTGTAAACGCTGAATTATTTCCCGAGAAAAATCTATAAATTTTACTAATGAAAAAATTCATAAAATAAATGACTAACTCATTATTATTGTTTCACTTATATTAATTTTCTTGAACATGAAAAACATAAATAAATTATTACAAGTATTGGGATGACTGTGATATATATAAAGAGGCTGTGATGACTGTATTGTTTTGCACTGGTATAAAAAACTTGTTTGAAACGCTTACTGATTGAAAATAATGCTCATAGATTATATACTGGTTTGCACGTTATATCATAAAAAATTTTCGTAAAATCCTATTATCATTAAGATATAGATTACTTCCAAAAATCAGAAATAAATTGTAGCATGATTTGGATAGAATAAGTTTTAGATTTCTGACATGACTAATACAACAGGTACTAGATTTAACACAGTATGAATTTTCAATGGATATAATCCTTTGTATCTTTCATGGTAATATTGTTAATTGGGACTGAAAAAACCGATAGCTTATCGATGAAATATCCGACAACGCATGTCGCGCTTCGAATGTGGTCGAATTATGTCATTCGAAACAAAATTATATCGTTAACCGCCGCCAAATCTTATGACAACCTTAATATCTTGACTAACCTTGAAATACCATGATAAAACACAAAGGACATAACCTATAAGGTCGAATATTACATAAAATAATAATTAATACTTAACGGAAAACTTATTTGTTTGGCTAAAACCAAGAACGAAAAGCGTCAGTGTTTCTTGTGAAACGTGTGTTGACAACGCCGTCGTCGACGAATCTTGCCGTTCGCTGTCCTCCTGTGAACGGAGAATTTATCACAATATTGTGAAAAAGCCCAGCTCTATTTGTGTGGCCGTTTATCACCGGCTGGCATGGGAATAATCTTTGGGCTGCCGACGCAGGCCTGTCTTGTGGCCGCTGTGTCATAATGTCCTCATGTCTGCTTGGGGACGGACGCCGCGAGACTTGGGGATGGGAGGTCGACCTAGGATTTTGCGCCCCGCGATAAATTGGTTGACCGGAGTTCCGCGCAAAATCCGTTATTTGTGGATCGTCCTGCATTGTAATGCACCGCGACAAAGCCATTTGATATGGCTCTGTCATCTGTCGGTACATACGGGACATCTCAATCGACCGCCACTTCCCCTTATCCCTCAACGCCTCGTCCGACAAGCCGGCTTCGCACGCTGCGGAAACCCCGGACATTTTACAGGACTTTCTGCCCACTGGGCCGAAATATCCTACTTGACGGCATAACTGCGTGATATCATTCAATAGAGTCTGTGGCGAGAGTTGATACCTGCCGTCAGCTACAATTTGTCTACCTCCTGGCAGCCACATGGTTGAAGATCTGCAGAACAAGAAGTTTTCATCCAGTATCCCTTCCCCCATGAACTGAAATCCACATCTGCGATAGTACTTCTTAATCAGCGCCACCGGGCACATATCTCCGCCCTCTGATGCCAACAGATTTGTACATCCTTCATGTTCTTGGTCATTCTTCCTCTTGGGGTAGATCACTCGCAGGACTTCCACCCCGCCGATTTGATCTTGGCTTATATGGCAAGCCCTCACTTGATCAAGATCGGCGAGACGAGTGAATGTGTGGAACTGCAAAATTATTGCCACCGTCGCTCGGAAAACTGGCAGCGGAATGTCCCAGATGGAGTCATAGTCGTAGACTATCTTGCGCATGATTGCCGTGAGAACGCCCTTAGGAATGGGCGTGGCTTTTCTGACGGGGGCGCGTTCCATTGCTGCCCTTCTCACCGCTCCTTCCAACAGCCGCGACACACGTTGTGAAAATTCCGAAACAGGCTGATCTATTATGTATGACCATGCCTTCAAACTTCCACAAACCTGTTTGAGGAAGGAGTAAGGCTTCCTTATATCCTCCAGATAATGGATGAAGTCCTGCAACACCCTCTCCTGGAACGTGGTTGCAGGCAGATTCCTTTTGCGCAAATAGGCAAGAAATACCTCCACTACTTGGGAATGCACGCTCGTGGTGGACTGGGCGCGGGACGACGTGTATAATTTGGCATCTCGACTCTTTGTTGGCGACAAATTCAGACCTCGCGCTGCTTTCATGATTCTCAGAGCTGGCCTCTGTGAAATTCGAGCAGGAAGACCCTCTCCAACTAAAAATATAGATTAAATTAACCATAGGTTTGAATAAACAAAACTTCGTACGCATTAAAAACCTCTTATAGAGACAGTTATGCAGCCACTTGAATGAAAAGAAAAAATATGTGTCGAAAACGACCGTTGTACATTAACAAATTTCTTTGTTTGTTGTATCATAAATCTGAGACTAAAAGACTACCAATCCTAACGCCGAAAAAACGTTCGATTCTTGCCTTTACTACCCGATTTTATATCATTTGAACAACTATACTTGCCTCTCATAGGTCTTTGTTGTCCTCTGACTCGGTAAGCTGGATCAAATCCGGCGCGACCCATTTTATACTGATTTCCGCGGATTCCTCTAATATAAAATCTGAAATGGGTATACAAATTGAGAATTCAAATAACAAATTTCCGAAAAAAACTCGTTTAATTTGTAAAAAATCAGTGTTCACATATATGAAATCCATTCGGAATCAACTACTAAAAAAGGCCAAATATTAAGATTGTAAAACCCATTTCTTGAACAGCCAACAATTATATATTAAATTTTCAGAGCGTATCACAGACTAGAATAATTTTCAAATTGCACTTTCATGGAAAGACCGAATGTTTGACAAATACATAAAAGGACATAAATGGATAATAAAAGTACTTGTGAAAAACCAAAAAGTCCGAAACCAGCAGGGTTTCTCTTATAAGCATACATAATCTAATTTCATCCAAACAACCTAACTGAATTTAGAATAATGTGCCTAAATTGTATGTAA
The DNA here is from genome assembly GCF_053477335.1 of Acartia tonsa. NCBI lineage: Eukaryota > Metazoa > Arthropoda > Copepoda > Calanoida > Acartiidae > Acartia > Acartia tonsa. Next base: position 51,042,455 of record NC_137263.1, on the reverse strand, counting down.
ATATTTTTAGAAATAAAAATGCTTCTCACGATCCTATGATTTCTGGACTTGAATGGTTATTGAATACTTTAGATTACAAATCAGATGTATACATGAATTAAAATAATTATATCTGCATGGAAAATGATATCATTTTATTGGGTACGAATGAACTATCTTCAAATCTTATTACATGTTTTCGTTATGACGAAAATAGAAATATAACCTCCCCATATGATCTAATAAAGTCTTATCTGTATATTTACTAAATCTTGCCAAAGAAGTATCGTAGCCCAATAAATAGAACATTTCTATTAACTAATAAATGCACAACTCAGGTTTTAATCAATAAAGCGATCATAGAAAAATTACACATTCCTTTAAACATGCAATCTGCTGCTTCTGATGTAAAAATGGTCTTAAACACAAAAATTCTTTTTATGAAAGACTTAAACCTTCCGGCTTCAATAAACTGCAACCAAAAACAAGCAGACTGCCATAAGGGAATGACAAAAACGGTAGTAGCGGACGGTATACTTAAAATTTTATGTAGTGCTGGAACTATAACTTTAACCGGAGGGCATATGTACATGACGCGCTTATTATCCAATTCTTGTATAAAAAAGTCGGTGCCTAATGCCGTTTTATCCGGCAACTTTGAATAAAACGCCGAACATTTTGTATTTGCCGCGCTGGCCATAAGATCGGTATCCGGCATAACCATAAATTTCTCACATATTAAATTATAGTCCTCGAGAGCTACCGACCACTCGTCGGTGTTACTCACTTTAGATCCCTCGTCGGCAATTTTGAGCAACAACGTGCTCCTCCTTTGCCATACTGGCAGGAGAATAATGTCAAACTGTAGCTGGACTAGCTTGATGTTTATCACATGGCGCTGTAGAATTTCTACTCTAGAGCCGCGGTTCAAAATGCTGACTAAGCCGCAATTGTCCGTGCACCAAACCACTGTTTTGTGTCTATTTTGCTGGAGAAAGGATTCCTGTTCAAACATTTTAACAACTGCCAACAACTCTCGCAGTGTACTGGACTGCTGCATTTCATCGTATTCGAAGGGAAACTCCTTTATGAAACGAAGTTGTTCCGCTTCAAATACATAAGCCCTAGATTCACTCGAATCAGAGACCATGATGGACTCTATCTGCGTGATGTCTAGAGGATCTACAGCTTCCAGCAAAACTGCCTGCTTCGCAGGTTGGATAATGTTGATGACAGCATTGCACTTGTTGACAGGTTGTCCGTTGAAACTAAAATAAAAACAAAGAATATTTAAATGTATAACTCATATTTAAATGAACGTCAAAACTTAACCGAGGCTTAAACAAAACATTCGTAAGATGCCGGGGAAAAAATATATGCACAACTGAGACGGACTTGTATCTTGCAAAAAATTTTTTTTTTTTTTTTTTTTTAATTTTGAAAACATTTCAAAAACTAAAAACTCGAATGTACACACCTTATTAAATAAACTTTCAACATTTCGAATTCTTGTAACATTCTATCGTTTATAACTAACGACCCGGACCATCCTTTCTCCTGAACAGTCAATCCGAGTGTCTGCTGACATGCTCTAGTCACCACTCTCATTATATTTCCATGAGAATGGAGAAGGTGACAACATACACCAAGGATATGTGCTAATTCTTTGGCCTGTATTACACCAACCCTATCAGCTTTTGAAATTGCAGCGTTAATATCATTTGTAAGAATTATTATCTTCATTAAAGGGGCACTGATTCTCATGGAAATCGAGTCTAAATTGAAACCCAGGTAACACAAAGAAGTGGCAGGCCCGAAACATTTCGATAAATTTAACGTCCAGCCTGTGCTTTCGAACACAAATTTTATGAACTTAAGGCTAGCCAATCCTTTAATCTTAGACAAGGCTGAATTGAACGAGTCATCGACAAATGTCGATAAATCGATGCCTCGAGCGTGGCAGAATCTTCGTATGGGGACTATCAGAGAATTCATTATGTATGTGGCTGGACCTGACAAAAAATATTGCATTCTTATGGATCAATTTGAAGAAAAACGTATAGTTCAATTTGACGCCCGATCGTTTCTTAAGAAAAACACACTACCAAAACGTAAAAACAAAAAATATACATTCGGTTTTTGGTTTTCAGCATGCATGAGGCTGTCAAATAAATTTCATATTGCATTCATTAAACAATAGACATCGCTATCCTTATGCGTTTTAGCACTTGCGTATCGAAAATTTATGCCATTGATAGAATTAGAAAATGATAAAAATAACTAACCTGTGCCAAATGGCAGCGTTAAAAACTCATAGAACTCCCGCGTGCCGGAGGCGTTGACAACCGCAAAACCAAATAAACCACGGAACTCTGGATGTAATGCCAAATGGCAATACATCGCTGAGATGTCCAACACGGACATCCAGCAGCCGGGTGTAACTCTGGGAAGGACCATGGAGATATCCTCCATTTTCATAGAGACTTTTCTTAAACAATCGTTCAGTGTACGCGACAGATCTAGACACTGTCGCAATTTCACGTTACCCTCACTATCCAATTTTGACGCCACCGTCAAAGGGTTGACAAAATATGGTTTATAATCAACTTTTCTAACAATGTTTTCCTTAACCCATTTGTCTGTTTTTGCCTGAACGAATTGAATGTTTTGCAAAGCGCTCATATTGTTCCTGATATCTGTCGCCTCAGGAAGAGGAGTAACTATGTCCGGCTTATAACCGTCTCTTAATAGTTCTAAAACTGAATCACTGGCGTTTAAAATTTGTTCATAAAATAATTGAGCCTTTGGATCATGGATCCCTCCTGCAACTGGACCAAAACCAAGGCCTTGCAACCGGTCAATTTCCTTATCAATAAAAGCCGCAAAATCTTGGTCAGAAATGTCACTTAAAGAATTTACTACTAAGTCACTGGTAACAATTTTTACAGAAATATTGTCGTCATTTTCAATGTTACCATTGGAGTTAAAGTCAATAGAATTTGTGTCAGTTAAATTGTCGTTATCGAGCGGGGCGATAACATCGTCAATAAGGAGCTCCTCGGCTTTGGTGGATGGATATGCCGCTATGGCCGGGGAACTCGAAGCCTCGCTTCAGTCCTTTTTCTTAGGAGCTGTGCACTGAGAGGCTCTATGGCCTTGTTTCTGGCTGAAAATATAATAAAACATTAGACTGGCTGAATTTAACAACTAAGAAACTCTCTGCTAAATGGTAAGCTAAATTGCGAATATATTTTTTTTTTTTTTTTTTTAAAAAAAAACTAAACTATGTATTTTCCGAAAAGAAAACATCCTTGATTATTTATTTGGCATATCCATTGATTGCCCACGCAAAATCGAGATCCAACTATTATTACAACAAACTCAAAACGGCTGCAAATAAAATATATTAAAAAATTTTTGTCGCTTACCAATTGTGGCACGTGCCAGTGAAGCGTTTCGCAGATGGTCTAGCCTCCCGCTCTCTGTCCCGTCTGCGCTTCTCACTTTCTTCGTGCTCCTTGCGCAAGGTATTTAATCTGGTTAGCCTCTCGCCCTGCAGAACTTCACGGTTATCGTTGCAGGCAAACTTGACAACCACAGAGGGGCTGTTTGTAAACGCCAAACTCGTGTAGAGACTCATGAACTTGAGCAGCTCGATGGCCATAAGTGAGAACTCCATACTGCGATGCACGGCGGCGTGGGCCTCAGGGGGCAAATACATGTTGTAAAGCTCGCGAACTGCGTCCTAAATTATAGTTTAAAACGTAACAAATTTTATAACACTTAAATGTTACTTAAATCAAATATGGTGATATACAACAATGACCTCAAATATTACATTGTACAGATAAACCGCTCTAGTGCCTATTAAGATCTACAGCATTACAGATAAAAAACACATCTCAGTGCCACAATACTTGTGAAATTAAAAAATTGAAACCGCAAAAGAGATTAAGGAACTAGAACTGCGAACGAGACTTTTTTATCGTATAATTGTAATAATGTTACCTCGATATTATTTTGGACAGATAATAGATCGAGACCAGTCTTCTGCATCAACCTCAAATAACTGGAGTCACGGCAATTCTGCGCGTTGACCTCAGTTATTTTTCCCAATCTGGTTTGTTGCGTAACGGCATAATGTACTAGGCAGAAACTGGGCGGCTTTGTTTTTGTAGGCACGCCTGCGACAAGTCTTCTGCTCGGCAACGCGACCATCTGCCACCCCTGGGGAAACGGCGTAGCCTGTTGAAAATTGGCCGCTTGAGATGCTTGTATGCCAGCCCTCTGCTGCTGCTGAACTTGCTGTTGCTGGACGCTGCCAACACCATTGCTGGTCGATGGCTGAGAAGCACTGGCGCTCTGCTGGTTTTTCTGATTTCTATCGCTGACTAGCATGCGAATTACGTCGATAAGAGCACTGTTTGGTACCTGACCCGAATTATCGACAGATAAAGGCCTGTCAGCCGTTGATCCTCGGTCATGACACGTACCACGTGGAGGCATGACAGGCTGAGCTGATTTTGTCGGCACTCTGGGTAGTTCCTCCGACCTATGGCGTATGCGTTCGCCGTTTTGCTGCGGTTGGGGCCTAGCTGCCGCGCCTCCTGCCATATATGGTGCCGCATTTATGTTAACATTACTAAAATTCATTGCCTGATTCTGAGATGGATAATGAACTGGACCAGGCCGGCATTGTGGAAGATGCTGAGGGTGTTGCTGTGCTACTCTATTGATATGATCATGCTGACCATATCTGGCCCTTTCTTGTTGAATGTAAGATTGAGCCGCTGGAATGAGAGGTGTGGAAGCCCGAAACGGTCTGGCTCCCATTGGTGCATCATCAGCCAGCATGGCCAATAAATCCGCTGGATCTCTTCCGTTTCCATCATTCATTCGATCCGCCTCCGCAATCTCATCCATCATAGGAGCTGGTTGAGATTCATGGAACTGCGCATGAGCGGCGTCGATCTGATCCTCTTGATCATGGACACTTTCGTCACTATCAACGGCGGGATCATCATCTACGTCCGCTGCTAAAAAATAAAAAACTATTTCAATTATCGATTTTCATTTATACATTGCAACTGCTATTTTGAATGGTTAAAGCTGAACAAAACATGTCCAACATGAAAATCCATGAATTTAGTCGACAGATTTGCAACTTTGCTAAAGTATATTTTATTTTATATATTATTGTGCCTTAAACAAGTGTATGCACGAGTCGAAAAATTTAAAAAAGCATAGAATTGATGTAACGTATATAACCATAGGCCTATATCATGATACGTGACTAAAAGAAAAACTCTGAACTTAACAGCCAATGGTCTGTCAATTAAAATAATACCTGGAGATACAGGCTCGAAACCGTTTTCTTCCTCAAACGCCGGCAACTCCTGGGCTATATCACCCAAATGTGGCAACTGCATCTCATCCTCACCGTCGGCCATTTTATGTGCAAATATGTGCCGTATGAGATGGAAACAAAAAGGCTTATGATAAAAATCTGAAAAATTTATATAACATATAAATCGAGAAATCTAGAATGAACGAATATAAAAATAAACGAAGCATTATGAGTAGGAAATTAATATTTAAAAGAAATAAATCGAATCGACATTAAAAATGACCCTTATAAAAATTTTATAGGTTAAGTCTTATAGCATTCAATTCGAAATTTAAATCATAAAACTATCTATTATTGCCCTATCAAAAACCACGTGCATAAGAAAATCGGTGAATTATGAAAAGGGAAAAATATAAAGAAAAAATGCTATAAAATTAAAAGATATTGATGAAAAATTTAAGGGAGTGGGAGGGAGGGAAAAATAAATTTTTAGAAAAAACTTAAATGATTAATATCACAAGCGACTTTGTAGCATAAACCTATGTTTCACTATCCTTTATTCTTTATTCTTTCACTTTTGTATTTAGATGTTGTTCGTTCAATGGTCAGATAAAGAATGAAGTAAAACAGCGAGCTTTCTCTCGGCCCCTGTAGTCCGAGTGTAAGTGTGTGTGTGCGTGTGTGTGTGTATGACTACTTGCTTTCGCGCTCAGCTTGACAACAACCACCCCTCGTGGTTTAATCTAAACTTGTACCGTTCCGTCTCACAATCTGCCTACCGCAATTGAGAAACTTATCTGGCCTGTACCGCCTTACGTAGAGTCCTCCTCTACTACCACTCAGTTAAGAGTATATAAACGTGCCTATACATCATTGTCGGCCCCTGCCGCTTCATATAGCCTGTATATCATTTATAATGCACGAATCTGCCGCAAGAGGTACTCCCTCTATACTACGTCTCTCTACCGCCATCTAACGGCCGTAGCTGACAACTAAGGTTAATTTAATTTTTTCTGTCTGCTAGCTCTCCAGGCTTTCTATATCAGCCATACTACTTTTTATTCAATACTACGAGCGAATTTTTTCACATAATTCGCTTAAGATCTCTCAAACTGTGTTACTTTAGACTTCTCATATCAACTTTTTATCCTTGTCTTTCCACGTTTTATTTCGAACGACCTGGGCCGCTTGCCAAAATGCTCCTAGAGACACGTTTAATGTATTTTTTGAAATTCCACCATATTGCACAACAAATACCAAATGATTCGTACAATTTCGTTTTAAGTTATTAGTTGAAATTTTTGGCAGTTTAATAGGAATTTATATCTAATAGTACACAATTTTATAAGTTTTTGATAAGAAATTCTTATAAGTTTAACTTATATAATTACACTTGTTATTGGTAATGAAATTCGATCATTAGATTATTCCGGCCGGCTTAAAATTGACTTGAGAAGCCATAGATTTTTTTAATACTAAACGTTCATTTAGAATTTCCTTGTTTAGGGATGTTAAGAAATCTTTTTCATAAGTAAATCAATAAGCATAAACGTAAGAACGTGTTTGAACCCAAAGATTTACTTACATTTTGTTAACTATCCACTTTAAAATACCATTAAAGCCTAATTTAATTATATTCATTTTGCTGTTATTACTAGTTTATCATAATTTTAGATACATATGTACTCTATAATCTTTAACCCCACAGTTAATTTTAAGCACAACTATAAAATATATAAGTAAGCTTTGAAGTATGTACACAAAAATTTGCAGCTCCCCATAGGTTTTTTAGCACAACTTTAAAATATAATTAGCTTTGTACGTATATTTTTATAAGAATTGTTCACATTTTTTATAAATATCCAAAAATTTGAATAGGTGGCAAACAAACTTTTACTCACCGTTACCTAATCAATTACCTCATACAGGCGGGGATGCTGTCCATGACCCTCAAACGCCAGGTCCAAGGCATTCTTGATCCCTACTCTATCTATTAATGTCGAGCACATGACATAGTAGCAATAGGAACCATTTTTAACTTCTTTAGGTATGACGATGTGTTAAGCCGATATTCAAACCTATCACCTGATCCCTGACAATTAGCGGATTCGTTACGTGTTGAGCTACGGTCATGGGCACCCCCCACCCCCTCCCTGGATGTCCACACTGACTTTCTAAATCGTACCTAATTACCAAGGGAATCACCGTAAGTTTTAAGTTTATAGGACAATTCTATCAGGCCAAAATTAACGTTAAGAGCTAGCTGTTTGGGACGGACGCTAGGCATTAAGAATGTGTTTTTTGAAGAAAAAATATAGTAGGCATTTTCTGTGATGGTTGTTTTCCTCTGAACTTCTTAAGATTATATGAGTATATCCTAATATTAGTCCGTTTTCTTAAACAAGCTGCTAACTGATCTAAAATAAGTGTGGTTAGGTCACTGTACTCCGTTCAGTTACCAATCATGAAGTACGCAAAAGTTTTATAATGGTTTCATAAATAAACTGATGTGGACAATGCGTCATTTTTAACATAGGTTATAAGCTGTCGTAGTAAACCGATGAAAGGCAGGGTTGCCGTTTTAAAATTAATTTAAATTAGCATAAAAGGCCTGTTTCTGACAAATGTCGTCTTATAAAAAACCATAACACATCTTAGTATTTATTTTATTAATGGAATAAGTAATGAAAAGATGCAAAGAGTATAGAAAATAAAGAAAAAGTACAAAGAAATTTTTTAATTTAGGTTAAATAATTATATTATTTATGATAAAACACTTTTTAAAAATGCCGTGTTAATTAAGATCTTCAAAACAGGTGCATGCTGATTTTACTTATTTTCATTATTATTTTTTTTTGGGGGGGGGGCTGCAGGGGGCTGGACGCTACTGCAGTCTTTCATTACGTAATTTTAGGTTTAAAAGTAATTTCTATTTTTCGGGAAAGCTTTGTTTTGGTATGGTTTGTAATGGGAGAAAAAAAAATTTTCTTCCTTAAAAAAAAAATATTTTTAAATCTACAAAAGCATCGTAGCTAATTGATAATTTACAAAATTAATGCCACCCCATTTTTTGTTTGTTGTTTTTTTTATAGGCTGAAGTACAAATGCCCCGTACAAATTTCGACAGCTGGCTTTGGTTAAGCTGTTTTTACCACCTTCGGTTAAGTCTTAACTGATGTGAACATTGGTTTAGCTTTAACTTATGTTATGACGTCACACATCGGTTATCATGATCAGTCAAATTTACTTCAGTTTGGTCTATGAAACATTTAACAGCACCCTTAGCTTATGTCTAAGCTGCTAACCAATGTCAATTTATTTTATGAAAACAGGGTATTATTAAGTTTTAATGTAAAATCTATAGCTGGATGCATATTAGCAAGCAGAAATTTGACACTGGCTGATTAGCAGGTTTTCTAAGAAATTAAGATATCTTATTATTATCCAGAAGGAAGGGGACAATGGGCTGTTTTTTATCCCAGTCCCCAAAGTTTTATAATAACGTTTTTATATTCGTTTGGCTTAACAACTTTGGGGAATTTTATTGAATTTTGATTAGATGTTTTAATAAGTTTATTGTCCAAACATTGCAACCACTAATTGTAATCTAAGAGCAATTTTGTGTATCATAATTGGGGATGAACATTAATTTATCGGTCATTGTCTTATCCCTTTAGATCCGTGATTATTATAGCTTTTAAAGTATCAATTACACAGAGAATCAAATGCACAGATGATAAGATTTGAATGCACATTGCATGTTCTAAATGTACTTTATTTGCCCCTTCACCCCGTTTATTTCAAAGCAAAGCTATCATATGATTCGCAATGTCCTTCCTCCGCAATGTGTGGATTGGGTTGATCTAGGTCAATGTTTAAATATCATTTACAACTTTTTCTGATTTTTTCTCTGACCAATCAGCATCTTCTCTACAACAAATTTAATCAGCGTGGCCATATTCTTCAGTATACTGAAAATCTTCAGTATTCTTCAGTATTTGGAAATTGGGGCTTCAGTATTTTCAGTAAATACTGAATATTCAGTATTTGAAAATTTTATTCAGTATTTTTCAGTATTTGGAAATTTTCATGATTCAGTATTTTCATTATTTCTTAAATTCCAAAAAAAATTTGCATAAATAAGATGTCAGATTTTTTTCGGCGCTTCGCGCCTCACTTTACTTTCCTTTAAATTACCCTATAACTTTGTACATTAATTTTGCTTTTTTTTATGGTATTATACATTTTTTTCAATTTCATCTCAAATATAAATTTTTTAGATATTTGAGATGCTTTTATACAGTATTTTTTTCAGATATTTTTTTTGTCTATTAATGGAATGAATAATCTAAGGTGAGTACTTTGCATGGTTATTGCAGGTAAAGTTTTTTAGCATGCTCTTAACCATAGACGTCCAAATTTTACCCTACATTGGGGGTGCCTACGGCACCCCCAACTGTTTAGGAGGGGGTATTTACCCCCCCAAACAATTTTGGGGGGTTAAATACCCCCCCTAAAATAAAAAATCTCTAACTAAAAAAAATTTTGCGCGCTTCGCGCGAATTTTTAATACTAAATATTTAATAAAATTTAAATTGCCCCCTCCTAAAATTTTCCCCGGGGGTAAATTTTGGGGGGGGGGGGTAAACAAAATTTACCCCTGCCAACATATTTCATGGGGGGTAATTACACCCCCCCACCAAACAAATTGTACCCCCGGAGTAAAAAATTTTTTTTTGGGGGGGGGTAAAAAAAAATTGCGGCGCGCTTCGCGCGCCATTTTACCCCCAACCCCCCAAAAAAAAGGTTGGACGTCTAGGCTCTTAACTCAACTAAAAAGTATTTAAGTTTTGTAATCATTTAAAATATTTATCAGTCATTTTCTGCTTAATTGGTGCAAGAAAATCTAAGAGGCAAAATTAAAAGATCTTTAAAATATCCCCCTAATAATAAAGCTATGATGATATGAAATTTTGAAATGAGGAATCATATAAAAAAAATACTTATTCAGTATTTGTATTTTTTTGTTCAGTATTTCAGTATTTTTTCTTATTTTAGGATTCAGTATTTTCAGTATTTCCTTTTTTTTCTTCAGTATTTTCAGTATTTTTTCTTGTTTTAGGATTCAGTATTTTCAGTATTTCCCTTTTTTTCTTCAGTATCAGTATTTTTTTGGTTGTGGCCACACTGATTATTTTGTATTGTCATTTGTTTGGCTATTTTATATTTTAGTCGGTATCATATTTCGGGTGCATCATGCATGGAAAGGTACTTATTGATGTTGGCATCCTTATTTTTTGTAAGTTTTTTAGAGAACTGTTTTTATGATGTTTAACTCCTAGTTTCTATGAGAAAAAACATAGAATATTAAAGAAAACTATTCTTACCTATTTAATGTATTCTACTCTTCTTTAGTTGTTAACTAAAAAAGAAATTTAAATGATTTGTTTGTAAGGTTTGTTTAAAAGAAAAAAATTCTTGGTTGTGATTTTTTTTTCTGCGTAAAAAAATAAGTTTAATAATCTTACCTACTTCCTTATTGTGTCTTAATTCAAGTACATCTTAAGTAACACATGTGATTATTGAGTATAAACAACATATGTTAAGTTCAAAGGTCAGATTGCATAGTCTATTATATATTTTAGATTCATAGTTGTCTTTATAAATTGGTCTTTATAAGAATAGTTTTTTAATAAATAATAAATTTAATAAAATTCAGAGACTTAATGATAATTTTTGTATTTTATAATATTCTCGTAATATTTTTAAAAATTCTCAGATTATTCTAAGGCGCAGTAAAATCAAAATGTCCGGCCTGTAAACTTGATTCTTGAAATTACTGCTAGCCTAGCTTGACACACTTCCAAGAATCTTTAGTCAACAACTGAGTTGATAACCCTTAACAACAATAACAGTAATCATTTATTTTCAGAATTTCTTTGTCAGTCGTTGATCAAGCCTTGTAATTAAGGGTTGGTAGAATGTTGGCAAAATCTCTGTTTGGCCTGGCCCTGGTGGCTGGCCAGGTGCTGGCTAATTGTAGAATTGGTCCCAGTTATTGGTGCACCTCTATCCCCCAGGCGGCACAATGCAGTGCCCTGCCATTCTGTATCCAGGCTGTGTGGTCCAAGCAGAGGGTGGACAAGGATACAGATGAGGTGTGTGATATCTGCAAGGACATGGTGGGACAGGCCAGGGACACACTGCAGTCAAATGAAACACAAGAAGAGCTCAGAGAAGTTTTTGAAGGATCCTGTGATCTCATTCCTCTGAAAGTCATCCGCAAGGTAAAAATAGTATTTTTTCAAAGCTTTTTTTTGGCATCTATTTCTATTCTTGTCCAATAAAATTTCAGTTTTGATTATCGTGTTAAAAAAGATAAATGTATTTTGAAATATATTCCTTATTCTTTACGTTTTGCTTTTAAAATTATTTTTAAAAAAATTATTTAGGTTTTTTGTAACATTATTAGCAGTGTTGTTTTTTATGTTTCAAATATCTACCAATTACAACGTAAAATAATTTTCCTATTTATTGAAATCAATACTTAAATTAAGCGTAAAGCAAAAGCAAATAAAAATGGTGTCAATGCAATCCTCCCTCTTACATCGACCCCGAATAGCCGCCAAAACAGGTTTAAACTAGTTTGGATTATTTCTTAATTGCGATGGATTCTTAGTTTTTCTCTGAAATCTGTTTGCTTTATTAATTGCGCCTTAAGTTAAACAAATAAACAAGTTAAGCAAATTTGTTGAATTTAACTGTTAAGATGCAGTCTCAATTTTTGATTTAGCAGATTTTGAATAATAAAAGATCTAGATCACAATTTTTGATTTAAGATAAGCAATATTGTGCACAAGATTAATTTCCCAGCAGCAAAAATATTTAACTTTTTTCCCAAGGAGGGGGGAAAAATGTTTTTAATACTCTTTATTTTGTTGATTTCCGCCCCTCCACCATCCCCCCCCCCCCCACCCCCCCCGCTTACATATTTTTCTAGTTTTCTTCCTTAAGTAAGGAAAAAATGGTAAGAAATGTTTCTGTACTCTTTAGTTTTTAATTATTTCCTCCCTTTCACACATATTTTATCCAACCCCCCCCCCCCCCTCCTTTAACAGGGGATCAAACGAAGAGTATATACACCCCTGGTTTGTCAATGATTATATTAAAACTAAATAGGTAATATTTTAGGAGTGCAAAGTGTTGTCCGATGAATTTGTGGTTGAGTTGGTGGAGACTTTGTCCAGTGAGATGAATCCCGACACAGTGTGCACTGTAGCGGGACTATGCAACAATCAGAGGATTGATGATATGCTGGAACAATATTATGCAGAGGCAGGATTATTCAGCTTTTACAAGATAAAACGATTATCAGAAAATTTGCCTGTTGAGGCCCAACAACCATTTTTTATGATTTTTTTTATAAAAATGTTTCTTCCACCAATTCAAGAACAATTTTCAATGCTTTCTTGTCATTTCTATGGCTTTTGAGACTTCCAAATTAATGGTCTCTAAATCGTATGTCTGTCCGTTTGTTTGTTTATCTGTTTGTGTGTATGTGTTGGTTTTTTTAATATTTGTGTTACGTTATGTAATTGTTGGGCCCTACGCAGGGACTAAAACAATTATCTGAAGGATTAGTTGGGATGTAGTTGTAAATGATATTTGTTTTTTTACAAAATCCATGAACCATAGCAGATAAAATGTAATTATAAATTGATTGGATATTTATTACCCAGTGAACAGACAATGCAATATCTGAGTACGAATAATTATAGTGGTTGAAAATTTTTATGTACAAACACATAGTATTTTTGAATACTTGTTAAGTACTTTAAGCTCAACCTTTTTTGTTTCATTTATTTACTTAGTACATATTAGGGACAACATAAATACCTCATGGAGGGAGGGGACATTAAGCTATTTAATATTTATCACACTAGTCCTAAAGTTTTCTTATGTTTAATGTTTTACAACTTTTGGGACTTTTATTGAATTTAGAATAGCTGGTTTAATATGTTGAGTGTCCAAACGTTTCAACTACTAATTGTAATCTACACAAGGGACAATTTTGTGTATCGTCATTAGGATGTAAATCAATTTATCAGCCATTGTCCTATCCTAGGTAGCTTTTTTGGTTGACAATATATTTAGATGTAATCTTCACTAATTTCCCTATGAATACCTATAAAACCCAATTTTTTTATGGCTATATTTTTAGAATAAGTAAAAATAGACCTTTGTTTAATCATGGTCATTTGTATAAACCGTTAGATTAGATACAACTCATATTTTTATCTGTAATTTCACCTTTGTTTTAATTAAATAATAAAGCTAATATTTCTGTAACAGACCGGGTACTGCCAAGACTGCAAAACCCAAATGTCCGTAGCTGGCTCAGTGCTTGCCGATACTGATGACAGCGTCTTACAAGAAACACTTCTCCAACTTTGCGGTCAGATGGACAGCTACAGTGACGCGTGTTTGTATACTGTTACAAACCAGTTTCCCGTTGTCCGCTCGATGATTGAAGCCGCCATTACTTCAGATCTATGCACCAAGTCAGTCTGCTCGGACAAGGATATTATCAACATGTTCAGCGCAACCAAAAACGGAGAGGATGTCGAGTGTGAGTTCTGCACTAAGGTTGTCAAGCACTGGATTGATGTCTACGCTTCAGATTCTTCCCTGGAGGAGTTCAAAGAAATTCTAGAGGGTATCTGCGACAAGGTTGACAAGAGCAGAGCAGCACACTGCAAGCATATTGTTGATGATTATTACATGCCTCTCTTTGAATATATCAAGAAGGTGGATCCCCATATGGTTTGCTCCATTGTTGGCATTTGTAACGACGCAATTTATCAGCCACGACCCCTTGCAACTCTTTTCCCAGGACAGGAATCAGTCAAATATACACGTCTGCAGCCAGCTCAACCAACCAATGTTGATGGCAAGTCTAGCTGCCTGCTGTGTGAATTTACCATGCAAAAATTGGAAAAATTCCTGGAGGATGGCCACAATGTTGATGAGATCAAAGATTACTTGGACGGCCTGTGTGATGAAGCTCCTGGAGCATACAAAGATTCCTGCAAGTCATTTGTCGACGGCTACGCACCAATGATTATTGACATGATTGCCTCTGAAATTCACCCATCTCAAATTTGCAAGGAGTTGAAGCTGTGTTCCGCCCCCGCTCCTGTGCCACCCAAAAAGTCAGCCTCATGCGAAACCTGCCGCATTGTCACCGAGGAGGTTTTCTCTGTTTTCTCCAGCAAGGACGATCAGGACATGGTTAAGAATGTGCTGGAAAGCATCTGCTACAGATTCCCCGAATATATTGATGAACCATGTGAGCGTTTTGTTGACAAGTACTCAGCAGCCTTTCTGGACTTTATCTCCAAGAACCTGACTCCAGAACAGTTTTGTGACGCCCTTGACATGTGTTCTGCAGAAGAAGACCTTGCTATTGCTGTTTATGGTATTGATAAAGCATCCGATGATTCTGCTTGTGTCATCTGCGAATATGTCATCTCATACCTGGACAAAGCCCTGACAAACAAGACAAATGAGGATGAAATTAAACAGGCGCTTGAGGAAGTTTGCGACCTCTTACCTTCAAGTGTAAAAAATCAGTGTGACTCATTTGTTGAAGCATATACTGACATGATTATTCAGCTGCTGACTGGAGAAGTTACCCCCAAGGAAGTGTGTGGCTACCTGGGCCTGTGTCAGAACAACATCCAAATGGGTTTCCAGTCTCCCATTCTGGGTGCTGGTGGTCCCGGACCCGTCATGATGCCACTGGAACAGGAAGCCAACGACAAGCCCTACTGCACTATCTGTGAGTACGTTATCAACACAGTTGATCAGATGTTGGAGGATAACAAGACTGAAAAGGAGATTGAGGTTGCCCTGGACAAAGTATGCTATGTACTACCCGCCTCTGTTAAGAAGAACTGTCTAGACTTAGTTAGAGATTATACTGATCAGATGATTCATATGCTAGTTAACAACTATCCCCCCCAGCAGGTCTGCTCAAAACTTGCTCTTTGCTAATTTATCTTAAATATTCTGACATACAAAATAAGTAATCTCATATATTAAATGTAAAATAAATACTCTTGACTTTATTAATAACTGATACTCGTAACTTATGTGCCTAATAAACTATGATTTTTATAAAGATTGGTATTTTCTAATATTGTTTTCATATAATTAATCGTATGCTTTCAAAAAGACATTGAAAATGTATTCAATGTCTAATATGTCAATATATCAATTCACGAATGAGCTTGAAAATTTTCGAAAACTTCATGTATTTTTTTTGTAAATGCTTTGATTTTAATATATTGTATTTAAATTTTGATCAAAATAAATATTTGATTGATTTATGGTATTTTGAATTTACACTTTCAGATCAACAACCTCTTGAAATTATGTCGTGGAACAACGGGTGGAATCAAAATCCATATGGCGGCAACAATTTTAGGGGCGGCGGAGGCGGTAGGGGTGGAGGAATGCGCGGCGCGGGCGGATTTGGTGGAGGTGGTAGGGGTGGATTCGGTCCTGGTGGACCAGGATTTGGAGGAGGAGGGTTCGGTGGAGGTGGTATGGGGGGAGGCATGGGTATGGGTGGGGGGATGGGCGGTGGAGGCATGGGAGGTGGGGGAATGATGATGTCTCCAGCTGCTGCCGCTGCCTCCATGAAACCAACAGTTAAAAAGAATTTGACTCTTCAGGTTTGTAGTGATTAGGTTCGAAGGGGATAAATTTAAGATCACTGTAGGCATAAAATATTTGGTTATCAACTAGAGGTATTTTTCCGTAAGGAAACTAGAGAGGGCAGATGTAAGGAGTCTTAATATCTCGGTAACCGCTGAACCGAATGGGTTCTCCTCTTCAGGAAATGTACCTACTGGTCCTGTGATGGTTTTAAGCTATTTTTTGCGAGGTGGTACACCCTCCCCAGTGATGTGATTACCCCCCCCCCAAAAAAAAATCTCCACCACCCACCGAATTTTTTATTATGAAAGCAAAAACAAAAAGTGGGGTGGGGAAACCTCCACCGTTGCATACCCTGGGTCGAAGCCTTCGTGAAAAAAATACCTCCTTCCCCCAGTTTTTATTCATTTTTTCACAAATTCCTAACGAACAAATCTATATAGGAGGGGGGATTTTCCAACACTTTTCTTTATTGTAACTAAAATTCATCACCACTTAAAGTGACTTTAGAGGCCTTTAGGGGCGTAGCAGCTAGTATTATAATTATACACATAAATTACAAAAAAATATTAAGATTAAATTAAATTTTAGGAAGTTCAAAACTGGTTAGAAAAGCAGTCTCCATTTGTCCTACAGACAGTTATGAAAAATGTGACAAACCTTCTGATAAACAAACACAAGGTGGAGGTAGAGGACCTCTCTGACTGGTACAAGACTGACGAGGCCGCTGTTCCCTCCATGAAATCTGGCACCTTGCTGGAGGGTGGTGTCGGAGACGAGTCGGCCAAAGCATTAAAACGTGACCTTACACCTACCGTCGGCTGGAGCAAGTCGGACATGCGACATCCACATAAAGTAACACACGCGATGAAACCACTGCCAGAACTAGAAATCATTCCGCCGTTTTCTGCCGAAAATAAGGAGGCCGACGTGGATAGGGACAAGAGAAAAATGTTGATCAATAACGTCAACATGATGCAGATTGAGCTCAATAAGATCTGCCACAGGTTCAAAATAAAACCGTCAGAATTGGACCGCGAGAACTTGGACAAATATCCTAAAGACGCGGCTGAAAAACTGAGCTTAGCCCTGACCTGTTGCACAAATGCTGAACGTACCTTGTCAGATTTTCTTGATTTCCTAAAAAATGAGAAATACAAAGATTGGAATGACGATCAGATTTCAAAGCGCGAGGCTTTGTTGAAGTCAATGATAGGTAACTATAGTTTTTCTCATTTTTCTAATTTATATTTCACAAGGTTGTAACTTTAATTAGGTAGTAAAGTAATATAAAAGGAATACATTTTAAACAAAAAATAGTTGGCACTAAGTAAAAATGATAGCAAAACCTGGCTTCGTAGTGCTTTAAAATCCAATGAGACATTATACGACGATTTAGTTAGGTATTAGGTACTTTTGTCTTTATTTATTGCTCACAATTTTTATATTCAAACATTTTTTAGGTGAGGTACCTCAGGGTAAGCCCCACGCCAGCAATGTTCGGGAAGAGGACATAGAGTTGGTGGATGCTGATTTCGATGCGGATGGAAATGTTGTGCCAGGAACCAAGAAGCACTCGGGCTTTGCTGGCAGACCAGATCAGGAGGTAATTATGGTCATACAAAATGATCTCAAGAAAAACAAGGATGACAACATCCATGAATGCTAAGCTCTGACACTGTAGGACAAACGAACATTTACACTTCTAGGGTGAATAAGTAGAATGTAAATGTATAAATTCTAAACAAAATTATACCTAAGTAAATTTGTTTAAAAACTGCTTAAATAGATGATACTGTTTAAGGACATATGTACTTACGTTTTTTAGAGATGCTTCGTTAATAACATTGAACATTGTGGTAATAGGAATCAGTATTCCAAAAATTAGATGAATAGGGTAATTATGACGTACAAAAATTATTTGTCAAAAAGGAAAAAAATCCGTGTGTTACTTTCTGGTAACGATTATAGAGTTGCTACGCTTCCTAACCCGTACTTTAACTTATTGAAATCTTCATGCAAAGTTTGAAATCGATAGCACAATTCTAACCTGATTAAATTAACATAAAGAGCTAACCCTTACACGAAAAACACTAACTGTTACCTTATAATATTCAGGATGATGTTTGGGACTCAGATTCAGATGATGAACCAAAACAGAAGAAAAAGAAAGATATTGTCTTTCACAAAGGCTCGTAGTAATTCCAACAGAATACTCCAGTTTCCTCCCAAGAGTAATAGTTGCATCTCACCAATAATCCTTGTTACCACGAATGGGAAACCACAAAAGACAAAAGAATATGGTGTTTCATTAGTTAATTTTAACAAAATTTTGCACCTTACATTTAAGGGGGGTTTTGAGCTAAGAACCGAGCATCATTAAGTGTATGTAAATAAGTTTTCTCTTTAATTAATTTTCATAGATCACCATGTTCCCTCCAAAGCAATCCATTGGCATTGACAGTTATTATTTTTTTTATTTTTGTACAGCATATTTTTGTTTCATTAAAAGAAAATTTAAATACATTTTTAAGTTTGGATCATTAAATGAAGAAATTCTTAGTAACTTTGTTGTTACCTATGAAAAATTGTTTATATGTTTTGATTAAATGAAGATGGAATTTTTTAATAAAGTATTTAAAGACCACTGTCATTTCTATCAATGTTTTTTTTGTTGTTAAAAAAAATGCATTTGTTTCAGAAATGACCAATGTTGAAGTATCCCGTCGGGTTCTGGACAATCCAATCCAGGCGGAGACCATTCAGTTTATGCCTTTCAAGTAAGAATCGTTTGTATTAGAAAATGGATCAGAAAAAAACGAAGTAGTGGGTTTTGTCGTATTTTTACAGTAGCTTTTGACAGTTTAGGTTAGATAAATGTTACTGATATCCCCGCAGGGTCTAGAAATAGTAGAAAAACTACTGTGAAAATACTACGTAACCCGCTGCTGCGTTTTCTTTCCATGATCCGAAATATGGCATCGGTAAAAATAATTTTTGTACGAACATTATATAGAGGCATATTTATTAAATACTAACGGCTGTGTCTCTTGCATCTAGGGGCTCTGTATTCAAAGGGACTAGAAAAATAGCTTAAAACCATCCCAAGACTTAAATTTAAAAATGAAATAGCCTAAAACCATCACGGGAAGTTTACCTAAAATAGAGAACCCAATTAGTTCAGTAGTTATTTAGATCTTAAGCTTCAGACAAAATAACCTTACTACTTTATATAATAGGATTTGTAAATTATAATTTATGCTGTCATAAATTATAAAAATATGTGTATCTAGGATAAAGTTTACTGGCGAAACTGAAATAGAGAAAAGATTTAATCCTGAAACTAAAGAAAATAAGGAGAAGGGATGCCTAGGTAACTATAATATTATTCTACTTTGGTATGTGAAGAAAAGGCGTATACTAAAAAATCTCTTAACAACGTTAATAACATAATGATAATTTTATTTTAAATGGTTAAATTACCTCCTGTAAATACCCCTTAATCTCATGAACTTTGTTACGAACAACTTTATATTATACAAAATCATGATGATAATTCCATTATAAAGTCATTATATATTCATAGAGAACAGTTTCCGTGGCTATCCTCTGCAAGGAGAGGCAACAAAGCTACCAGCTGGTTACACTGGACTGGTCCTTGACACTGGGGTGCGAGTCTTTGCAGGTATAATTAATTTATATAACAAAGTTACCAGTTGGTTACACTGGACTGGTCCTTGACACTGGGGTGCGAGTCTTTGCAGGTATAATTAATTTATATAACAAAGTTACCAGTTGGTTACACTGGTCTGGTTCTTGATACTGGGGTGCGAGTCTTTGCAGGTATACTCAATAGATCTAACTTATTCAGTCAGTTTCAATTTTCTGCTAATCCTGAGATTTGTATTTCTGACACTCTCGTAGCCAGCAAATTTTTAAAAAGTACCTACCTAAAGAAGCAGATTTAAAAAAAAAAAAATACTAGTAGCTTCATCACTAAAAAAGGAATTAAGGGTACTCACATTTTTATTTTTATTTCACTTAAAATATATTTTAGGAGGGCAAAATCTCCTATTGTGGTGGCGTAACTGCAAATCGCTTGCCCTGTCCCCTATTACAAAATTAGGTTTCTAATTATCTTATTGAATTTTTTTTTAATTTTGATGTTTGAATTTGTGTTAGGAGAGAAAGAGAATATTCGTGCAGTGAAAACATTCAATGAGTTTAATTATTGGAATTATGATAGGTAAGTTTATCAACATCTCAATTAGTTAAAATGATACCTTATATTTGTGAGATACATTTATTGCACTAGTACCCAAAGTTTTATAATACCGTTTTTTATTCGTTGGCTCAACAACTTTAGGGACTTGAATTTTGATTGGTTGGCTCATTAAGTTGAATGTGCAAACGTTTGAACTACTAACTGTAACCAACAGAAAGGGTAATTTTGTGTATCTCTTTAGGGATGTACATTGTACATTAATTTATTGACCATTGTCAAATCCCTGACATTTTTTAGTCTTTGTCTTGGTAGGAAGTATATTATTCTGCCATCTACATAAATTTTTTTTTCTTCATATTTTCAACGGAAGATTTACTATTTCTGTCCCATCCATTTACTTTTGCCTTAATAATCTTTTTATAATAATACATTTCTTAGAGTTCCGAGTGATAATGACAACTTGAAGCAAGCCCTACAATGGACAAAAGTTGCTGAGGCTTTACATTCTCTGGATTAATAATAAATAGTTATTTATCGCATCGTATTATAAACAACTTTCCGCGGATAGAAAAAGTACAATTATAAGATTAAAACCAGTTTTTTTTAGCCCCGTAATGCCAAAGGCACAGGTTAAAAAACTGGTTTTAATCTTATGATTGTACATTTATACCTATATTCGTAGAAAACTAGATTTAATACAATGCTATACATATTTTTTTTAGTATGGCTGAGAACCGGTTCTAATCCACCGTATATTAATCGATTTCGAAGCTATACTGAAAAATACTTAAAATATTAAATAATGTGATCTCCTTAAAATATAAAATACCTATATTTTAATTTTTTAAGTTTATGATAAAAAAAGTACCTGAATGAGTGTTTGATCGATAATAGTTTTCAGATTTAAAAATGGAGGAAGAGAAAACACATTCCCAGATTTATTTTCAACACTGTAAACAATTGTTAGAAAGTTTAAGATTACTTCTTAGAGGTGAAAAAATTTTTTTGAATGTTTAGTTTTAAGATTGTTTACATGTGCGTTAAAAATTACCCAATTATATGTTCGCTTAAAAGTGAGAATATTGAAAATTATCTATAGTAAGACAAAAGAATTAAGTGATTCTTATTATTATGGGTAGCCTTAAGGACTTCCAAAACAGGATCAACGTGCCGACGACAAAATTTGGATAAAAAAGTTATCTTTTAAATCTACACTGAATTGAAATGCAACCGAAGTCAGAATTTTTGTCTAATCGCCGCATTGGAATTGGTTATGAAACTTAGCAGTAGTAATCCATGGTAGGTCTACTTTCTCAAAATAGAACAAAAAGTTGAAAAAGCAACGGCTGGCGACTTAGTCATTTAGCCGTTTTTTTGGCTATTTTTAGAGCAAATTCATCATTTATTACATAGGAATCAACTTTTTAATACATATGTGTTCTTTATTTCATGTTACCAATCACCATTTTTTCAATTTCTAGTACCAGCCGCTACCGGCTAGAACCGGCTGTAAGCGGCTGGGAGAGGCCAAGAGTATGATGTGTTGTGTATATAGGGCGTTTGAGTCGTGACATTTCTATGGGAAAATAGCCGAAAAAGTACCAAACTGCTGAGCCGTTAGCCGTTACTTTTCCAACTTTTTGTTCAACTTAGGGAAAATAAACCTACCAAGAATTTTTATGCTGAATTACAGGCTGTATAATATCTAATATTTTTTTTTGTAATCCTTTCTAATCTTAATTATTTAGACTCAGCAATGCTGGATGTTATACTAATATGCAAAGATGGAGAACAAATATTAACAAGTTCTATTCTTCTTTATGCCGTTTCTCCCATGCTTAGAAATGCATCCTCAAATTCAAACGGTAATACACTTCTCCAGTATGGCTTCGAAACAGATTAATATCCGCTGGATTAGAACCGTCTAACGTTTCTCAGCAATACTGAAAAATCATTTATAGTATCGAATTACAGACAAATATCAACGAATATTAAAAAAAATGATATGATTAATACCAGTTTTGATATCCCTAGCCTTTGGCCAATCGGGGCTAACAGAACTGGTGTTATTCTTATAACTTTTCATTTTAATAGCCGCGTAAAGTTGTCTATAATTAATATGATTAAACAGAAACACATTAAATTAAAATTTTTTACCACAAATGAGACTTTAATTGAAATATTTAGATGATAGAGAAAAGATGACATATATTAATCTACCTGATCTACCACTAGACTACCTTACTTGTTTTCTTAACAAACTTGTTCAATGGAGAGCTATGCCTAGGTTTGAGATTTTTTTTTGGACCATGGAAAGAAACCGAAGTAGCGGGTTTCGTCGTATTTCAATTTTATCTTTTTAAAAGAAATATTTTAATTTTCTATTACCATTACAGAATATTTTTCATAATACAATAATTGTGTTATAAAACTGGTTTTAAAGAATGTCAATTTGTTAATGAATTAATGAATTGTTTTAAGATTTATTTTGAGCAAAAAAGTCTACTTCGTGATTGTAATTTAACAAGGATGACAACATCCATAAAAGCAAAGCTCTGAAACGATATGACAGACGAACATTAACTTTTGTTGAGTGTCAGAACTGAATATACAAAATATGAAAATATAAGGTTTGACAAAATCATACGTAAATTTGTTGCAAGACTTCTTAAATACAGAATTTTGTTTAAGGACATACTGACATTTTTAATACTTGATTATAGAGATGCTTCGCTCATAATATTGTACCTTATAGTAATAGGAATCAGTAATAAAAAAAATCAGATCAATCGAATGATTTTATCACATAAAAAATTGTTATTAAAAAAGTAAAAAAATCAACATGTTTAAAATGGACGTACGGTCATTCTGGTAACGATTATAGAGTTGCTACGCTTTCTAAATCGTACCTAACTACTACAGGAATCACCATGCAAAGTTTGAAATCGATAGGACAATTCTAACATGCCTAAATTAACGAATAAAAGCTAACTATCTCGGACGGACGGACGTACGGACGGACCGACCCTAATTATAGAAAAGCTTCGCTTTTAATAAAATATCCATTTTTCAGTAAATCTGATCTGTATATGATGCACACAGTTCTTGAAACACTGTGCGCTCCACAACAATATTCACTTCCACAAAACATGGAATACAAAACTGTTGACAATATTGAAACAACCACAGTCCAACAACAACCAACTATTGTCACAGAAAATATTTCCCAAGTTCTAGATAGTTCCAAGCCAAGAAGACAAAATAATGTTAAAACAATATATCGTTGTGATAAGTGTATGAAACAATTTCGGCATAAACGAGACTTTGTCAACCATTTAAACTCGCATTTTGGCATTAAACCATATTCTTGTCATTTGTGTGGTAAGAATTTTACCCAGAAGAGCCACTTGAATACACATATAGGTATACATTCTGGAGCCAAGAAGCATATATGTTACAAATGTGGAAGAGTATTTAATGTGGCCAGTAATTTAAAGAAACATCTTGCTGTTCATTTTAGAGATACGGTAGGTAAATTAGTTAACACCTAAACTTTTTTTACTCTCTTTTTTTCTCTCGTTCAAAATAATGTTATCATCAAATTATATGAAAGGCAGGGAGAGAGGGGACAATGGGTTGTTAATTGCATTAGTCTCCAAAGTTTTATGATAACGTTTTCTTATTCGTTAGCTCAACAACTTTGAGGACTGTAGTGAATTTCGATTGGTTGGTTTATAAAGTTGAGTGTTAAAACGTTTCAACCACTAATTTTAATCTACAGAAGGCGTAATTTTGTGTTTCATCATTGGGAATGTGCATCAATTTATCGACCATTGTCTTATCTCTGTAGATTCCTGATATTAAAGGCATATAAAAATCAAATTTTTTAGAATGAACCAGAATACCAGGGAGAAATAGAAATTGAGCCGCAGTCTTCACCCTCCTCGGAAAAGATAGAAAATTGTCAAGTTTATTTGAAATCTCAAGTTGATTCTGAATATTCTGTATGTCCAGTCAGTAAAAAAGGTTGGCATTTTAGATTTTCTTAATATTTGAATCTAATTAAAGAGGGGGGGGGGGGGATTCTGACAATTTTGCGTAAACAGAGAGTATATGCTTTGGCTTGGGAGTGAGAGTAAAGGTTATCTTGCCAAATAAACTATCTTCCCACTCCTAAGACAAAGCCTATACTCCCTGTTTACGCAAAAGTGTCAGATCTTCCAACCCCCCCCCCCCCCTTGATATTCCAAAAGAAGGTGTATCAACTTTTTTTTTTATAGCTAGCCGGTTCTTTTAGTAAGTAGTAGATGTAAAATTTTTCATAGAATTCAGATATGCAATCGTTTTTTTTTGTAGACCTCTTATTTTTTAAGTAATTTAAGTTTTTAAAAAAAAATTAAGTCTATTTTAAGGTACTAAAATGCAACAAAAAAAGAAAGAAAATGGCCATTATGAACAAAAATAGTAAGATCTTTTATTTGACACCTTACTTTTTCAATTCTGTCAGGTAATTATTGAAAAAATCGATTTTTTTTAAACCCACGAGAATAAAAACTTTGAACTTAATTTTATCATTTCACAGGTAAAAAAATATGGGTTCATATATACCTTTAGAATCAGAAAAATATTACGAATCCATTGTAAGCAAAATTGAAAAAAAAAGTTTACAATATTAGTATATAAACTACAATAAAAGGAATTATATAAAAATATCATATTATATTATACAGGCAACGTCTTAATTCTTGAATTGAGTATAAAAATGGGAAGGGGGTAAAGAGGGGGTAAAAAAGGGAAGACAAAAGTGTTGCCTGAACAAAAAATATAATTGGCCATTTGTTTATTTTTTATTTTTTTTACTTTTTTTCAATTTTGCTTACAATGGATTCGTAATATTTTTCTGATTCTAAAGGTATATATGAACCCATATTTTTTTACCTGTGAAATGATAAAATTAAGTTCAAAGTTTTTATTCTCGTGGGTTTAAAAAAATCAATTTTTTCAATAATTACCTGACAAAATTCAAAAAGTAAGGTGTCAAATTAAAGATCTTACTATTTTTGTACATAATGGACATTTTCTTCCTTTTTTTTGTTGCGTTTTAGTACCTTAAAATCGACTTAATCTTTTTTTTAAAAACTTAAATTACTTAAAAAATAAGAGGTCTACAAAAAAAACAATTGCATATCTGAATTCTATGAAAAATTTTACATCTACTACTTACTAAAAGAACCGGCTAGCTATATAAAAAAAAGTTGATACACCTTCTTTAAAAAATTTCTATTGATTGTTCTTAAAAATGTAAATACCTAAATATTTTAGAAGAAACGAATTATTTGATTGCTGAAATTGTGAATGAAACCGTGGTACAAAGGTAGTATTCATTTTATAAAAAAATAACCTTGAACTATTCCTTAAAGATTGTGAAGCACCGATGAAAGAAATACCCCTCCCCCCTCCTGTCGGACCAGCAACTTATGCTTGCTTTGTTTCCCTTTTTTCTACACGTATTTATAAATGTGGCAAAAATCCAGTGGATTACAACTGGTTCTCATCGATACGAAAAAAACCTTCGGCATCTCGGGGCTAAAAAACTGATTTTAATCTTATAATTGTTCTTTTTTATAACCGCGGAAAGCTGTTTATAATACGATGCGAGAAATAACTATTCTCTTGTTGATTTAAGTTTCCATTAAAATAATACTTTCACAAATAGTTTGTTATTTTAGTGAAGAATCCGAAGAATACATTTTAATGACGCAAACTGAACAACAATCCTGGCGTAGAGAAGTTTCACAGGAATCAGTTCAACAACAACACATAGTTCCAAGTACCGCTGCCTTAAGCGAGCATAATTCCGTTCTACATGTGGTCGGTCAAGATGATCGTAATAATGAACAACAATCTGAAGATGACAAATATCATGATTTTATAAGTAGCGAGACTGTAGACAATCAACAACATAATCTATCCGTAAAAGAAAATGCGCCAGAAAGAAAGTATCAAGATATGATTCACATAATTCCTGTAACAAATCTAGCAGATAATGGTGATGTTCCAATATACAACCCCCAGCACGGCTATAGAGTTGTTTCCTTTGATCATGAGTTGAAAATTTCGCAGGTTGCGGACAAACAAGAAAATAATGTAACTTCAGAAAACAGTCAAAGTACACAACCTTTCAAGTGTACGTTTTGTGTGAAGGCGTTTAAACAGAAATCTCATTTGAATCATCATGTCAGAGTTAAGCATCTTAAAGGAGAACATTTGGTAGGTACCTAATATTTTAATTTATTTAGGTATCAAAAGAACTCTGTAAAAAAATAAAAAATAATGAGTAGGTAATTGAAAAAAAATGTTTATCCTATTATATAAAGTAGCACAGTATTTTGTCTGTAGCTTTAGATCTCACTAACCACCGAACCGATTGGGTTCTCCATTTTAGAGAAGCTTCACATAGGTCCAAGGGTGATTTTTGGCAATTTTTTTCGATTTAAGTCTTGGGTTGGTTTTAGGCCATTTTTTCTGCTCTTTTTTACTCCTTCAAATACAGAGCCCCTAGAGGCTAGGAGCGCAGCCGCTTATTAATAAATATTTTCACATTAATTTTTTCTTCAGGAGAAGTTTTCTTGTAAACTTTGTGACAAAAAGTTTACATGCACAAATAGCTTGAAGAATCACACGAGATTGCACGAGAATGATAGACCACACAAATGTGCACAATGTGACAAAAGTTTTGTTCAAGCCTCACACTTGAAACTACACATGTCTCAGCATTATGGGGATAAACCATTTTCTTGTGCATTGTGCAGCAAATCTTTTGTAAGCAAGAGTCGCCTGAACGAACATACAAAAATTCACAATGGAGAAAGGAGGTTCTATGAATGTGAAAAATGTTCTGCTAAATATGTTGGATTAAATGATTTAAAGGTAAAAATAAACAATTTAAAATACAAATACTTATGATTCAATCCCATATTACTAGCGCTAAAATTACTGAATTATAGTTACCAGAATAATGTCCGTACGTTTATTCAAAGCATGTTGATTTTTAATTTTTTTATATCAATTTATGTGTGATAGAATTATCCTATTTATCTAATTTGTGGAATACTGATTAATTGGACAACAGAGTACGCTTTTATAAGCGAAGCATCTCTATAATCAAGTCCTAAAAATTTAAATATGTTCCTTAAACAATAAACAGTATCCTGTATTAAAAAGGGGGTGATGGGAAATGTGTGGCGTCGCGTTACACGACATACCAGCTATTGTGGATGTTGTCATCCTCGTTATATAATATTCATTGTTAGGTTCATCTGAGAAGACATACTGGAGAGCAACCATTTCAATGTAAACATTGCAACAAGAAATTTAGAAGTCATAGGAATGATCTTTAATGCACACATTTTCTAAATAATTGAATAATTTGTGTCCTAAATATGTTGATCAATATATTTGACTAATATTTTACTTGTATTAAAAATGGAAAAAAATCCTCTTGGATTATGTTTTTGAAAAAAACACATAATTTAAATTGTCATTACATTACCTAAATAATGTCGTTTTCAATTAGTTTACTTGGAAACACAATATATGTCATTTAAAAAGTAAACAGAATGGAATATAATGGATACAAAATCCCTAATTCTATTTCTTTTTATTCATGTAACCTATGTGTTAAAAGATTGTTGTTGACCAGAAATCGCGACACGCACGAACGAATTCATACCGGGGAGAAGCCTTATCTGTGCTGTGGATGTGGTAAAGGATTCTCATCCGCCTCCTCTCTGCATCAACACTATACCAAGGCGGTTCAGTGCAAGGCTGTCAAAGAAATGGTTCATCCCAGAGTTGTTGCTTCAAAAATGTAAACATACAGGGATGCTAAAGGCCATCCTATAATGCTTATACAAAAGTAACAAAATCAGTGTCTACGTCTGTGTGTACCGAAGGATCTCGCCAACCGATATGATTCTTCCTTATAGTATAGCTTCTGATTTGTCATGGGAAAATAGTTTTAAATATTTTTTTTACAGGGGTTGTCAATTCACCCAGTATAAATCGCCCCAAGAAAAAAGAATCGATAAATATTTTATTTTAAAAATGTGAACAAAGTTTATGAATTTTAAACAGAGCCTTTTCTTGTATATTTAGGTATAAAATTGAAATACAAAAATAATGTTTTATTTTGTATTTTATGAAACATATATTATTTTACTAAGTTCTTAGCGTTTTATTTTATAGTACAAATAGAAAATTTTGATTGTGATATTTTTATTAATATATATTATCTGTTAATTATTAGACATATATTAGGAATTTTCAGAAAATGTTTTATAAAGTATGGGAGTCTATTCAGAACAGTTACTATTCTCCACATAACATTAACTATGCTCCCACTGGGAAAAGTATTTCTGTTTTCCGCAGAGCATTTTCTATTTTTCAATTAAGGTGAGTCAATTCGGGAAGCGAGGAGACAATGGACTGCTTATTAAACTAGTCCCCAAAGTTTTAGATTAACGTTTTCTTATTCGTTGGCTCAATAATTTTGATTTGTTGGTTCATCAAGTTAAGTGTCCAATAGTGTAATTTTGTGCATCATCATTGAGGATGTACATCAACTTATCGGCCATTGTCTTATCCCTTTAGATCCCTGGAGTTAATTGCTTATGATCTAAGTTGCTCTAAATCCTTCTGTAACAAAACAAGGACAACAACGTCCATTCGTAGCCAAGCATTCTGGAAAATATTATGTAATTTTAATGAAAAATTTAAAGACAAGAAATTGTTGTCCATTTATTGGTCAGTTCGTTCATCAAGTAGGAAAAGATGGTGTAAGGGGGGAGATCGCTATTTTAGCCAGCTACAAGTTTCACTTTATTGGAGTACATGATCATCAGGTGTAAGATCCTAGGAATAATAAATCCATTCTGTCAGGATATTATTTCGTAAGTGGCGGGAGTGACACTTTTTGAAACCAAAACTAAACGTCAAAGGAATTCAACTAAAAAAAAGAGTTACAACAATGAATTTTGGTATGGCAGTTGCTTTAAAGAGATACAATGTGTAACTGTAAAGAAACGGTGGCGGATCTGCCGCTATCGCCGAATTTTTTTTTTTGGCGGGAAACTGCGACAGCTGGGGTTTCGTCACCTTTTCTTCACAGTTTCACATTTTACCTCATTAAAGCGACTACGATTCAAAATTTTAGTGCTGTAACTCTTTTTTTTTTTTAAATTGAGTTCCTTTAGTTTTGTTTTCAATGTGTCACAACCGCCCCCTCCCTTATTAGGTTTAATCAAAAAGATTAGCATTGCATTTGTTAAGGGCAGAAGAAGAGGAGAAGGTTGAATCAAATAAGTTTGAGAGACCAGGCAAAATTGTTGTCAGTGGAGGTTCTGGATTTGTAGGTAAATTTTGAATTAATTTGTTACATTAGTTCTATTATTATTTTAAATTCAAATTGCTTGATTCACTTCTTTAAGAGACAAAATGGATCGAAAATGATTCCTAAAACCGAAATATATATTATCTTATATATATAAACATTCGAACTTTAATATTCAAATTAAAGAAAAACAAGTAGGTACAATTCTATCCATTTAAAGCATTTTTGGTATTATCTAGTAGACAAAAATAAAATTCGATTTAAGACAATGAATGTTATTTTAATGAGAAATAATAATATGCCACGCAAAAGATTTCAGTTTCATGATATTTAAAATTACAATTAAATCGCATCTTATTCCTAAACTTCTTACTTTTGGAATGACATTTTGAATAACAATTTTAAATAAAACTTCCTTACATCTTAACCCAACTTATACAAATAGCGAAATTATTCGAAAAAATCGCAAAACCTATACGCGGTTTTCAGATGTTGTTGGAGGGCAACATATAGTAAAATTGACGACCTCTCCATTTGCCCCCCAAATAATTTTTTCAATTTATTTTACTACTTGTTGGTCATACCTTATATCTGATCTTAACCATGTCATTTAAGGCCAAGAAGTTTCAAGAGTATTAAGAAAATCTGGCTATGAAGTTATTATTCTTTCTAGATCATCTGGACAATACAGGTTTGTATTTTCATAATTAAAGATTATTTTATTTTGTGTTGTGTGCTGAAATTTCCATGTACCTTTTTGTTGCCGCGTTTTTGTTTTATTTTGCACTTTGAACTCAACAAAACAGTTGGTATTATTAACATTTAAAAGTTTTTTTTCCTATAAAACCATGGCGAAACCTATTTTTAGTTTATATAACAATATTTAACACAAACCTTGTAGGTATATTCACCGAAAAATACTAAAATTCACTGTTGTAAGGTGCATAAAATCACTTGCTCTCATTCGTGCATACCTAGTCTTTTTTTCCTTTTTGTTTATAATCTTTCGTGATGACCTAGTTTTTGCCTTACCTTTTTATTCCCAGGTTTAAATCTATTCTCATTGTTTTATTATCCAAATCCGTATCCTTTTCAATGTTAAGTACCAGTGTGAATGACATTAAAATTTGAAAATTCATAATAACTAAAAATATAGATGTTTGTATAAGCAGACAACAACTGGATCTTATGGCCCTGTTGAGAAACTTTTTCGCCGGGTAGAAAGTTTTTTTTTCTCTTTTGTAGCGACTTAGCTGTGTATATTTCCGACTCTGTTGGTTGATTTTGAAAGACCCCTTCTATTGTTTTACTGTAATGTCCTAGTTATAACATATTATTATTATTTAGGATGACCTGGGATAATTTATCAGCTGACGGATTACCAGAAGGAACCAAAGCTGTTGTAAACCTGGCAGGACAAAATGTTCTGGATCCACTCAGGTTCAACATTTTTATCCAATTATATAATTTGAGTAGTAAGCTTTTTTTGTCTGTAGCGAAGAATCTCGCTAACCGCTGAACCGATATGGTTCTCGTTTCTCGGTTCTCAGTCATACTGAATAATTTTATACAGCATCGTATTGCATCCAGTTTTCTACTAATATAAAAATATCCTCTGAAAGCTGTCATTTTTTTAATACGATGCGATAAATAACTATTCTCCAAATTCAGGCGCTGGTCTCCAGAATTTAAAGAACTGTGCAGGTCTAGCAGAATTGAGGCGACCAAAACGCTAGCCACTGCTATCCGCGGCGCACCCAGCTCATGTAAACCATCTGTGTTTGTGTCAGTGTCGGGGGTGGGATACTACGCCCCACACCCAACTAAACAGTATGATGAAAGTGGACCCCAGGGAAGTTTGTTAAAACAATAATTGGGAAATCGTTTGGTTTAGACAAAAAAACCTTATCACTTTTTATACAAGTATGTATTGTATACATTGAATTTACAATTGTCAATATGCTAAGTTATTGTTTCTTATGGATTAAAAGACTTATTAAAGCTATGATTGGATCAGGACAAAAAAATAATCGGATCATGGAAAGAAAATGAAGAAGCTTGTGTTGTCGTCTTTTCACAGTAGCTCTCCTATTTCTAGCCCCTGTAGAGGGCTCTAACCCTGCGGGACAATTATTAACAATTACCTAACCTAAACTAAAATAACAAATAATTTTATACAAATTTCTGAATACCAGGGCACAGATTGGTTGGCCGAACTAGCCAGTGAGTGGGAACAAGAAGCTAAGAATTGTGGAGAGGGGGTCAGAGTTATTATCTTAAGGTATTCATTTTTAATCCCCCCCGCTGCATGTCCCTTAAGCTCTTGCATTGAAGAGGGCTTTTCTGGATCATTACATAACCGGCTAGGCGTAGTGCTGCCAATTCTACCACTAGCAAAAATACAATCACTGTTTTTATTGGATAAAAATTGGGTATGTTTTTTGTCAATTTCATTTTTTGCTGAATTTTTGGCAATATTTTTTTTGTCCACTGTCATAATTGCACCTTTGTTGATGTCATAAACACAGTTTTATTGCCAAAAACAGGCCTAATAGAATCAGTATAGCTAAATTGTGATTTTTTCCAACATTTAAATGGATATTTTTAAGTTGATTCATCGAAGGAATACGTAACTTTGCCTGATGCTTGTAGCAAACAGCTGAAAATAATTCCAAAAATAACAGGGGGTGGGAAGGAACAAATAATTCAAACTTTAAAAATATAAAATAAAATAGTTTTTTAGGCATAATATTCTCTGTTTATTTAGGCTGTTGGTTATACCTTATTCCTTGGATTTTGTCGACTTTTAAAGAGGGGGGGGGGGGGGGTTAATGCAACCATCTCGTAATCAATGATTAAATGGAACTTGAAATTCGAATTTCGATCTGAAATTTTTCATGAGTAATCCTTGGTAGGTCTATTTTTCCTAAATCGAACAAAAAGTTGGAAAGAGTAACGGCTGGCGGCTCAGCCGTTTTTTGCCTATTTTTAGGGGAAATTCATCATCAATTACGTAGAAATCAACTTTTAAAAACATATTTTTGGTTTAATTCATGTTAAATGATAGCAATAACCATTCTTTTAATTTCTAGTACCAACAGCTACCGGCTAGAGCCGTTTGATAAGGTTTTTGAGTAACAAAAAGTATTATGTGGAGAGAGGTTTCGTGACTGATTTGCTCTTAAGATAGCAAAAAAATGGCAAAACGGCTGAGCCGCCAGCCGTTAGCCGTTACTTTTCCAACTTTTTGTTCGATTTAGGGAAAATAGACCTACCAAGGATTATTAATTTCAAATTTCAGATCGAAATTCGAATTCTAAGTGCCATTTAATCATATATTACGAGGTGGTTGCATTAACCCCCCCCCCCCCTTATCACATTCTTTTAATCGATGTAAAAGAAATGTGAAGTATTGTTGATATTTCTGACATCCCTTTTTTCGTTATGACCCAACTGATTTTTTAGGCCAGGAGTGGTACTTGGTAGAAGCGGGGGAATGATACAACAAATATTTCCTCCATTTTTCCTTGGTCTGGGGGGACGAATGGGTGAAGGCACCCAGCCCCTGCCCTGGATACACGTCAAAGATTTGTCTGGTCTTGTCAAGCATTCTGTGGAAAATGAGAATGTTGAAGGAATTTATAATGCTGTAGCACCACAGGTAATTGATAACTTTTTATTGGTGATACCTGTTTTAACTTGTAGCTTAGAGTAAATTATTCATTCACTACTCTTACATGGATAACAAGGATGACAACATACATAAAAGTGAAGCTCTGAATCGGTGGGACAAAAGAACATTAACACGTATAGAGTGTCAGAACTTAAAAAGTAGAATATAAATGTATAAGACTAAACAAAATTGTAAGTAATTTTGTTCCAAAAGTGCATAAATACAGGATGCCGTTTAAGAACATACTTAGACTTTTTAGAGATGCTTCGCATATAACAGCTTTCCTTGTAATAGGAATCAGTATTTTTAAAATCAGATAAATAGGATCACTAGAGCACATAAAAAATTGTTGTTTAAAAGCAACATGTTTTAAATGGACGTACGTATTGTCCAGTAATGTTTTTGAAATTGCTACGCTTTCTAAATCGTACTTAACTGTTATAGGAATCATCATGTAAAGTTTGAAATCGATGGCATGTCTGTCTAGATTAACGAAGAGAGCTAACTATTCCAGACGTACGAATGGACGGACCGACTCAACTGTAGAAAAGCTTCACTTTTAAAAAAAAAGTTTGTAAGTCTTCACAACTCTATCTGATGAAGTATTTTTTTTCAGCAAGTGACCAATCAAGAGTTTGTGAATGCATTTGCTGGTGCCATGGGTCGTCCAGCATTCTTCCCCCTCCCAGAATTTGTTTGGAACTTTGTCTTTGGCGAGGAGAGAGCCGCTATGATCACCAAGGGTCAGCTGGTCGTACCCAAGAGGACTCTGGAGAGTGGGTTCAAATTTAGATTTCCTACTATCCAGGAAGCGGCGCAAGAATTTTCAACATTCCCATACATGGATTCAGATATGATAAATTAAATTATTTTAATAAATATCTAGATATATATATATATTATATGATTGTAGAATAAAAATTGGGCTAGTGAACCAAAGATTGTTTTTTTTCATATTTAATAAATATTTAGAGTATATTGTAATTTTATCTTTTATTTGTATGAAGTCAGGGAGGGAATGGACATTCAGATGTTTATTATACAAGTCCCCAAAGTTTTATAGTTAACTTATTCGTTGGCTTAACAACTCTGGGCAATTATAATGAATTTTTATTGGTTGATTGACAAACTTGGTTGTCCAAAAGTTTCAACCACGAATTGTATCTACACAAAGGGTATTTTTGTGTAATCATTGGGGATATATATCAATTTATTGGCCATGCATTGTCTTATCCCTTAGATCCCTGGTTGCAGTGCTGTTTAAAATTTACTTTTATTTACCCCTTTTTTAAATGAAAGTTTCCTTTTCAAATATTCCTACCGTTGTTAATTCATTGGAAAAATGAAAAGTCTGGTGGTATTGGATTTTTTTATCCAATCGCATGATATTTATCCCATTTTATTCGACAGTTTGCGAAAGTGCAAAGATTCTCGAGGTTTGAACGGGCGCGCTGATAAAAATGTTAGTGAACACTGAACAGCAAAATAAACCCTGTATGTATACATGTTAAATTGAAAACAAGTTTTCCCCTGTCTTTATATCCACGTATATTCTCCATCCTTATTTGCTATTAATCAATTTTAATTACGACCGTAAACAAAACAAAGAAAAAATACTGACTAATTACATATTTTATTTTTGATAAATGATAAAAATAGTTAGACATATTTAAGTAATAAATGCAGAATCACAAACATTATTATTCCGAAGAAAAATGATCAGCAGCATCTATCGGTGTCAACAAGGTAAACAGAATCCAAAGCTCCGAGTCCTGCGGCCACTCCACCTTCATTCACATGACTGAAGGAAAAATTAGATGATTATTATAAAGGTCAAAAAATTTATGGACTATGAATGACGTGTGTGGAATACCGTTAATTGCCAAGCCTAAGAGTCACCAAACCCACTCCGGCGCGGTATTACCAAAGGGGGCTGACACTTTTTAAAAACCAAAACTAAAAGTCAAAGGAACTCTACAAAAAAGGAGTTACAACACTGAAATTTGGCATGGCAATTACTTTAAAGAGGTATAATGTGAAACTGTGAAGAAAAATTACCTTTAATAGATACTGTCATGCCAAATTTCAGTGCTCTGTAATTATTTTAGTCGAGTCTTTTACCTAAAGTGTCACACCCGCTCCCCCCCCCCTTTCTACGAATAAGCTTGGGCGGAGGAGAGGGGAATCGACCCCAGCCCCCCTACTTTCAATTGTAGTTTTAAAAAGAAAAAGTTTTTTTCATATATTTTTTTTACCAAAATAGTTATAAACCTTCCCAGGACCTATGAGAAGCTATTCTATAAAGGAGAACCATATCGGTTCAATGGTTAGCGAGATCCGCCGGTACACAGGCAGAGATCCTTCTACTTTATTATAAGGATTGGTTGAATAATATTTATTTACCTTAACTTAGTTCTGAGCATGTGTCCAACTTGTTTGTTTTCCAAGATCTCGTCTTTAGTTCTAAAAATACAAAAATATTTGTGATAAAATATTTTTATAAAGAGATAAACCTATCATGAGGTCAGGTATTATTATCATTCCTTAAAAGGAACACTTCTATACTGAACAGAATCTAGTTTTGGGAAAAACCAGCAAGTCATACATTAAACCCGCGACTGTGGCTCAACACATAGCGCATCTGCTCGTCGTCGGGAAGGTGATAGGTTCGTATCTCGGGCCGACACCGCGTCATAACTAAAAACGGTAAAAATGGTTCCTAATGCTGCTATGTCAGATGCGCGACATAAATAGTTGGTATTATCATCTTAGAATTTTTTTTCTTCAATATTGAAAATTTGAGTACCCCCCCCCCCCCCCCCCCCCCGACAGCGAACTAAGAACTCTGGCCGCAGCGCTCGGCTCCCTAGCCTGTCTAGCCGCAGCGCTCGGCCCCCTTGCCTGCCTAGCCGCAGCGCTCGGCCCCCTTGCCTGCCTAGCCGCAGCGCTCGGCTCCCTAGCCTAAAACCTAACCTAACCTAAAATAGTTGTTCGTCGGTAGTCGGGGGGGGGGGGGGGGGGGGGGGGGGGTACAAAATTGAAAAAAAAATTTCTAAGAGGATAACGCCAAATAGTTAGAGTAAGGGGAATGCCTTGGCCTAAAACAGGCGCAACTCGATACCATGCACAGTTGGGACTTCTCAGACAAAGGTCGTGCATCACAGATGTTGGATGTTACTTAACCTAATATCATTGGGTGTTTGGATATAGAAGGGCGCGTAAAGTCATCCTTAGTTCTTCTGGATTGCTGGACCAGGACCTGGACAGTACATCAAGTCGAAAAGGTCCTTGACTGCAATCCCGCCCGTACGAGGCAATTAAAAGGCAAGTCATACAGTGGCGCCGCCTAGCGCTTTTAGAAATATCTTTTACATATTTTTGGCGATTTATCTTTGGAGGGTGGTGACCCTCCCCAAAAATAGCTACAAAACCTTCCCTGGACCTATGAGAAGCTATATTATTAAGGTGAACTAAATCGATTCATTGGTTAGTGAGATTCTTTGGTACAGACAGAAAGACACAGAAAAAGAGCCCTTTTCTTGAAGGATAAAAAACTTTGAATAAAGAAAAAGAAATTTACCCGATAACATAACCAAAAATTCCAAGTTCGCTTATACAATCAGCCAGCATCGGTTCCATGCCAGGGCGCACCATGTAGTTCTTTATGATCGGAGGGGATATTCTGTCCATCAGAATATAGGCACATCTTTCATCAGAATTCTTAAACAAATATCAGCTTTCCTTACTATGTCTGTGTTGAAATTTGTAATGTAATGCTTGTTGGCTCTAAATATCTTAAATGCTGTAATATTACACAGGGATCTTAAGGGATAAGACGACAAATTTATGTACATCTCCAATAATGATAATTAAAAATACCCCTCCTGTAGATTACAATTAGTTGTTGAAGGATTTTACAGCTTTTCAAAAATTAATTTTAATCAAAATGTAAAGCCAAACTAAATGATACAAAATTAAACACAAGCGGTTACGCCAACCCCCCCTCCCCCCCCCCCCCCCAAGCATCTAGGTGCTCTGTATTCGACAGGGCTAGGAGTGGCTAGAAAACAGCTTTAAACCATCCCAAGACCTAAATCAGAAAATTAAATAGACTAAAACAATCACGGGATTTATTTGAATCTTAACCAAAAATAAAGAAAAACGAAGCTCTTTATAGTGCCTATAAAAAATGACGTCATACAATGCAATGACCAATAAAATGTCAATAAACATAATAAATTACCAATGGCAGGCCAGTATACATTTTAATTGACCATTGGTGGGCCAGTATGACGTCGTTTTTTATATGCACTATAGTCTGCTTCACTAACCTTAATGTTTTCCAGGAAAGGTTTGATATCTTCTCCATAAACATTGTTACCACCTCCTTCTCTTTGTGGCTTCAGAACATATTTCTCAGGGTTGTTCATGGCGTTCTCAAGATTCTTATCTCCTGTAGTATCCTAAATAAAGTATTATTACACAAGGATCCAAAGGGATACAACAATGACCGATATGTTAATGTACAACCCCTTTGATGACAACAAAATTACCAATTCTTAGATTACAATGGACACTCAACTTAATGAACCAACCACTAAAAATTCAACAGAAGTCTCTAAAGTTGTTAAACCACCGAAAAAGAAAACATTGTTATAAAACTTGGGTGACTAGTGTAATAAAAAACACAATGTCCCCTCCCTCCCTTATTATTACACCACTAATGTTGTCAATGTAATAATAAGAGTTATCCTTTTATAAGCTTTTAAGTACAAAATTTATTCTTAGCAAGGCTCAAAATGCCTGTTTCATTTTTATTGTAAAAGTATTCCTTATACAAAAGTATACAAAATATGACTCTCCATAAAATGACCCCCACTTAATAAAATTTTCTTTTCTTCTTAAAACTTACATTGAAAACGGGCAGGGGTCTACATGCATCCCTCCTCCCACCTCAAGTGCTCTGCTCATAGAGGCATCTAAGGGCGAGGTTGGTATACTGTATATAGCCGTATGATACTCTTTATATGATTGACCAAGACTCTTCTAATAAATACTAAATATTTCTTACGTTATCAAGTGAGTATAGACCAGTAAAGATATCTCTAACAGAATCTGTATGAGCTTTGTCACCAAGAAACTTCTCCAGAATCCCCTCCTTCGCCAGCTCCTGTTGGACCTTCTTGGTGCCGGCCAGGTGATAGTGGATACTCGGAGATTTAATAGCCAGGGATATTTCCATCATATACCTGGCATCCCATTCAAGCTCTGTAACAAGATTTATCATTTATTGTGTTGAGAAAAATTTTTCCAGTATGGCTTCGGAACCGATCAATATCCGCTGGATTTGAACCTGTTCTTAGCCATACTGTAAAATCATAGTTTTGTTGGCCCGGACCTTCGGCCCCTCAGGTCTAACAAACAGGTTTTAATTCAAAATTTTAATATCCGCGAAAAGCTGTCTACAATACAATTCGATAAATAACCAAACTGCATGCATATGACCAATAAAATTATGCTGGACTTGTGATACAAAGGCATATTCATATAGAGTAGGATAAATCCGGCTTAAGACAATCAACAAATATTGGCCTTCATTTAGCCATTAATTAGACTTGTATAATCATGCAATACTAGGAACTTATCAATCACCCATTGTAAGGCTTATAGTTTTATTGTATGACATTATTTTAACTTATCCCCCCAAAAAATAAAAATCTAAACCTGTTGGATATTGATCAGGATGATAACCACACCTCATGTAAATGACCGCCACCTCCTGCCCATCAATGATCAGTCTCTTATCCGCGGTCAACTTTCCACGGTTGCCAATTTCTGTCAGGGTGCGGCGAATAACAAATACCTCCGGGCACTGGCGACGAATCTCAAACTCGTGAAACTTTTGGTCGCACACATTGTATGTGACATCCTCGACAAGAAAAAGAATGACGGATTTGGGCTGGTTGTAAAGTCTCCAGGCAGATATGAGGGCTCCAGCCAACCCAGCAAGAGCATTATTTTCAGGGATCTTAAACAAAAATATTTTAAGCTTATTCAAGGATTTAAAGGGATAAGACAATGGCCGATAAATTTATGGACATCTCTAATGATGATACACAGTAATACCCCTTCTGTCCCCAAAGTTGTCAAGCCAACGAATAAGAAAACGTTATTATAAAACTTTGGGAACGAGTGTAATAAACAGCCCATTGTCCCCTCTCTTTTGACAAGACTCCAAATATTTGACATTAATGGATAAGTGGGTAGATTTCATACCTTGAGTTGAATAAAGTGCTTTTTTTATCGAGATAAGATTAATATATATTATACTAGCGGCTACGCCCCTAGAAGCCTCTAGGGGCACTTAAGGTAGGAGGGGGGGAGGGGAAGTCGACCTCATCCCATTTTTAATTTTAGTTTCAAAAGAGTAAAAAAATATTTTTTTGGGGGGAGGAGGGTGAAGACACCCAACCAAAAAATAGTTTAAAACCTTCCCAGAACCTATAAGAAGCTTCACTGTAAAGGAGAACAATATCTGTTCAGCGGTTAGCGAGATCCTTCGTGACAGACAAAAAACGTTTACTACTTTATATAATAGGATTATTTACCGTTCTGAATTCTTTTATACATACTTAAAAATACTTTATGGATGAAAAAATAAGCACTTACATTCTTAAGATGTTGTGGATAACCCGCTTCTTGAACAACATATCTTAACAAAGAATAATAATAAGATTTCAGTAAATAATGAATTAATCAATAATTATAATGACATTTTACTATTAATTTGCTCAACGTGTTCATTATTTTGTCTTCTTTAATGGCATGAATCACGGTTTAAAATAATTGTAGTGTTATTCTTACTTAACAATAGCTTAATAATTTATTGAATACTAATACGCCCCCTAGAAGCCTCTAGGGTATGCAAAAGTTTTTTTTTCGAGTTTTGGCAATTTATATTTTGAGGGTGGTGGTGCCCTCCCCTTCAAATAGCCATTAACCTCCGAGAAGCTACACTGTAATGGAGAACCATATCGGTTCAGCGTTTAGCGAGATCCTTTGGTACATACTGACAGACAAAATCCAGTTACTTTATTATGAGGATAATCTATAACTTGATGAACAAAAGTTTCAGATTTTAACTAAAATTAAAAATCATTAGGAACATAAAAATAATGACAATAACGATATTACTTCACAAAAACAAGACAGACAGGCGAATCTTATTATGAACAGGATGCCTTAATATGGATGATGCATGATATGATGTTGACAAAACCAGTCCAAACAACAGATATAGTAAAAGCTATGTCATGTATACTATTTTTATAAAAATAAATCAAAATTTCATTTCATTTAAATTTAGTTAACATATTAAAAGCTTTAATTCTTTTAATATACATTTTTTTTATATTTGACATAGATCCCATAAGAGTGACAAAAAAATTTGTTAATATTTTTAAACCCCTATTATGTACAAAATAGATAGATTTTTAAGAATCTCTGGATCAAACACTTTTCCTTGTCTATATATTTACTAAGGTTAAGCGGCTGAAACATATCAATGGCTTCGAAACCGATAAATATCCGCCGGACTAGAACCGGTTGTCAGCAATACTGAAAAATCATGTAAGCATCGTATTAAAACCATGAATATCAAAATAAAATCATAAGATTAATACCAGTTAGCCATTGGCCGCTAACAAAACTGTTATAAATCTTATGTTTTTTTCAATTTGATATCCGCGGAAAGCTGACTATATTACGATACGATAAATTGCTATTCTTTAGAAAAAGACCTTTTAAAAATGCATGTGCTGCAATTAAGTTAAAACTTGAGGAATTTTAATGATCCGGAGCATAAAAATGTTTGCAGCTTTGGTCAGGTACATACTTGTGCTGGCTGACAAGGCTGGAGGTGAGGCACCCGAAACTGGAGGCAATGGTGTTGAACTCAACCTGCTTCACCTTCTCACTCAGTAAGCAATAAAAATAATCTGAACGAAAGAGCCCGGCAGAGATCGCCTAAAAAGTAAGTACACAAAATCTATTTAGGTTTATGTTAGAACTAGAAAAGCAGTATAAAAATGGTGAGTTTTTTTTGTAAAATTACTGAAAACAATCTTTATCTTGTATTGAAATACTTGATTTTTCATGCAAAGAATATTAAAATTGAGCCACCAGCACATCAGACCATAGCTGCAAACATTCATTATATTTGTAGTATTTTCAATATCTTTTTTAAGGACGGATAATATAAAAAGTCTACACAATACTTAGATTAATAATCAATGAATATGGTAGGTATTCAATTTCTATTATTCGTCCTTTTAGATTAATTGAAAATTAAAATGATGTAAAACATTTTAATGAATATGAAAATAATTTATGTCAGCTGTTACTTTAGAAAAAATTAGTTTGAACTAGTTTTATTTTATTTTCATAGGACTAGTTTAATATAATCTAAATTACTGTTAAATGAAAGAATCTGATTAAAAGGGACAAGAAAAAGTAATTTTTGGAAACATACAGCTTTTTTTTACATATAGAAGAATTTCTGTAGATACTTAAAAAATGTTTTGTGAATTTTATAATCTATAGTCGCATCTAAGTTTACAATTTTTTTTCACCAAACTGAAGTAGAACTAAATTTTAATGTTCATTTGACTATATTTACAAAAGCCTAGGTAGTATATTCACTTTAAAAAGTTGTTGATTCTACTGCAAAAAGGTGCCTTAGTATCACTTGCTCTCATTTTCTATAAATAATTATGAAATGGACATCAAAAGTCAAATTAAAATTTGTTGAAAGATAAAATATTTAACGTTAGTAAGTTGATAATAAACTTTGTTAGTACTACTCCACATGACCAACACTAGGACTACTAATGAACAAGAGCTGAACAGTTTGGCAACTTATTGAAGAGAATACAAATTATTTTTAGGATAAAATACATTTGAGAAGGAAAGAAAAAAAAATTATGTTAGTTTTGAAAAAAGCTAGGAATAGTATGGAGATTAAAAAAGCAAAGCATCAAATACATACATATGAAAACCCTAGAAATCCAAAAATTGTAATAGGAAACCCTATTGAAATTGATGTCGAAAACACAAACCTCTAAAAAAATTTATTTATCATACTGTTTGTCAAAACTTTTAAAAAGTTAATCCTTTGACTTTGTACAGAGATTGATGTTTAGTACAAATTTAATTATATATTGTCTATGATGTTTATAAATTAAAATTTTCCAGTATGACCATAACTCTCTTTCTCGATTAATCAAATGTTTTGCTATTTTTAAAAGAACATTTAGTTCGATCAATTCACACTTAATCACTTAATATAGTTTGCAGTTTATAATTAACGCGAACAAAGTTTTTATTTAATATTTAAGAGCCAAACTCTTCAGCCCTCGTCAATGAATAGTCCCTGTTATATGACATAGGGAATAGTAGCTTTCACAATTTTCTGTAAAATAGTGAGCAAGCTTCCAGTCAAATGCGCTAATTAAGTCTAACTGTTCTTAATGTTTACAAAACGCAAATTTAAAAACAGTTTGACCTAATAAGTGCATTTCACTGAAATCTTACTCACAACTTTATGGAATTTAGCAAAAGCTACTATTCACTTTTTGAAACAACTTTGTAAATTCGAATCTCAAACAACTTTTACATTATACTTACGTGTCGATACGGATGAAAATGCACAACATGCACTGTCTTACCTATGAAGTAAACCAGAAGCTGGGCCCAGCCACCCAAATCCGGAAGCAATGGTATTGAGCTCCACTTGCTTCCAGCAGCAATACGATTTACCAGCCTTTTTACATCCATAGTCAGTGCAACAATGATTGTCAAGCATCAGATCTGATCTAAGCATACCCAAGCTCAGGGCCTAGAAATTGTTAATTCATTCCATTTTCTCCATGTCCAAATTAGTAAGATAGGATTTCATTTGAATTTTGAAGACAAGGACCACCATAGTCACATTCTTTATGTTGATTTTTGTTTGTGTGGGTTAATTTATATAAAATATTAATTGGATCTAGTGCATTTCACGGTAAAATGTTCCTGGTAACGATTATCAATAAAAAATTAATGAATTTTTAAGGCTGCTAGCAAGCATATCATGCCCGCACACTGTGTTAAAAGGCATAAGATGGTCTACAAACAATCTGGAATAGCCAAGATCCAATGATGCACAGGGAAAGCTTAACTTAAGAAAAAATGGATAAAATAAGTCTTTTTGGCTCATTTATGTGCACTGCGAGATAACTGTGCATTTTTTATCAATGACTATTCCAGAATATTTGTAGGCCTTCTATAGTCGGTTAAAATTCTGTGCGAGAAAAATCTTTACGTTCCTCTGTTTGGCCGTTAGCAGCCTTTAATGTTCACATATTATTGGTGATGATCTTTACCAGGAACATTTTAGCGTGAATTGCACTTGTCCCTAGTATTTAATTATGAGATAAAGTAATTATATTGTTACGTCATGTTCTCTAAATTAATCAAAATAAATTACTTTTTCTTTCTACAAATAATTTTTTTATTAAATACATTAATTTTTCATCTGATGTGCTGTAGCTCTGAAGACTGAAAAAGCATGAAATTTTAAAATAATAAAACAATTTGTGTATAAAAAAAAGCATGTGCGATAGTTTATAAAGATTGTTCAGAAATCTTGCAAAAAATAAGAAGTGAATAAAAAGACCCTTAAAACTATAAGATTCATTA
The DNA here is from genome assembly GCF_053477335.1 of Acartia tonsa. Lineage (NCBI taxonomy): Eukaryota > Metazoa > Arthropoda > Copepoda > Calanoida > Acartiidae > Acartia > Acartia tonsa. The sequence continues at coordinate 50,998,381 of NC_137263.1, read as the reverse complement.
GACTTAAAAGGAATTACAATATTTGAGGATAAAGGGCTCGGGAAATGAATGATAAATTAATCTTTCCCATAGGTTTAATTGAGTTGATAACTAATAATTTATTAGCTAAAATAGTTTGGACACAAAAGCTCTGTGAATGCCCCAAGAGTTCTCTCAAGAGGCTAATACATAACGACTTAGGTTTTTGCATAAACCCTATTTCCCTTTCAAAATAAAAATCTACATACGCCAAAATTTGGCCCAACTTGAATTGGAAGAAGTATAATTTATCCTTTATTGGCCTTTGCTTGTAGTAACTCAGTGATCTAAAGGGATAAGACAATGGCCGATAAATTGATGTACATCCCCAATACATAAAATTAACCCTCCCTAGATTACAAATAGTGGTGGAAACGTTTGGACACTTAACTTAATGAACCAATCAAAACTCAATAAAGTCCCCAAATTTATTAAGCCAACGGATAAGAAAACGTTACATAAAACTTGGGGGACAAGTGTAATAAACAGCCCAATGTTCCTCCTTCCCTGGTACTGGAATGATCTTTAATTTTACCTGTGTTGGTCCACCTTCCTTCTTCACCCTCTCATATATGTCAAACAACCGCTTTGTAAAGTGATCAACTTTAATGGTGTTCCGCAAAGAGGTTGTCAGAAATTCATCATCGTGCGCCACCTGTTTTAAATAAGAATAATTGTTTGCAAGGGTTTATTTAACTTGGGTATTAACATTGTACAGCTGAGTGGATATCATGACGGGATAAATTGTAGTCAATTTAGGTTGCTAACATGAAACTCATTTCTTTGTCAGTTAGTTAGCCCAGTAGGAGAAGAGGGTTAGGGTAAAGGGGGTGTCGTTATTTAAGCCCGTTGCGAGTTTCATTTTATTAGAGAACATGAAAATTTGGTGTAACATCCAAGTAATACCAAATCCATTAGTTTGACTCTTTATACATATTAAGTGTATGTATGTCTGTTCTTTAGATCTTTAAAACCAACGTTTCAATTTATTTATAAGGACGCATTGTATTATTTACGCTACTGCGGGAGAGTAAGTATTAAGTAACGCACCATCCCCCCCCCGGCCCCCCCTCCCCGAGATGGCAAGGTTAAACCACCTAGCAATCGAATTATTTAAATTAAAAGCCAATTAAGGCTAAGATATTCATAATAAATACAAGAAAAGTACCCAGAAGAAAATAATATAAACAAAGATACACGTGGAAATACACATTATTATAAAATTTATAATCGTGTATTGTGTAAATGTACTCACAAGTGAGTTACAGACCAACTAACCGAAATACAAAGGCACGTTGAGAAGCTTTTCTACAAACAATACCTTATGCATTAGTTCATTCAATACTTGCTGAAGCTTGACAGATTTGTCGAACTCGTTTCGTGGGAATGATGTTGGAAAGAGGACGAATGGCGCGAAATGCAGAGCATCCCGGTCAAACTGGTCCTTGCGTCGCATACATATACCTGGAAAATATTGATTTATATTACTAGGGTAATATAAGTTATATTAGGGGAGGGTACCACCACCCTCTCAAGAAAATTGTAAGAAAAATATAACTAACTCTTCTATCTATCGGCGGAATTTTTTTTGTGGTAAATATAGATTGAAAAAAAAACTATGGCCTATAGGAAAAACCTCTTATTTAACTCCTGATTATTATAAACTAATTACCGTGCATTAAGGCATAATCTTTGGCCTTTTCAACCAAATCTGTTAGTTTCTCCTTCTCCATATCCAGAGGTATACATGGCTCCAGTTTTGTAGAAGTCATTTCTATATCAAATACAATAATGTGCTCACTTTAAATATATCTGAATTCAAATAAACAATGTGATTATAGTAAGGCAATGTTTATACTAAAAAGTAGAAGTAGGCGTATAGACGGGAGTATAGTTAATGTGCCTTGTTGCAGGGATTACAAGGAATAAGATAATGGTCGACAAAGTTATTTATCCTACTACTTCAACATTTTTGTACATTAAATTTATTGGTTGAAAAGTTTACACACTGTTAAGTTTGTACAATCTAATGACCATTTCATAATAAACCTCCAAACTGTCAACAAATAACAGAACAGGTTTATAAAGATTTTGGGGGTCAGTATAATTTAAAGTCCAATGGCAATATCCCCGCCCTCCCTGGCGTTGTTGTGTATTACAAATGCTGTAGAGCAGCAGAAAGTGTTAGCTCAGATCATTCTCGTAAAACTGGAAAGTCTGCTTTCTATGTGCCGCTTTATAAGAAGAAAGCTGAGCTGTGTTTGATTACAGGGATCTAAAGGGATAATACAATGACCGATAAAAATGTGATACACAAAATTACCCTTTCTGTAGAATACAATTAATGGTTGAAACGTTTGGATCCTCAACTTCATGAACCATCCAATCAAAATTCATTAAAGTCCCAAAAGTTGATAAGCCAATGAGTAATAAAACATTATTATAAAACTTTGGGGACCAGTATAATAAACAGCCTAATGTCCCCTCCCTCCCTGATTTGATTAGGCTCTGCGGATTATATCATTATATTCAGAAATAAATGGATCCTTATATCAACAGGTATTTTTTTTTAAATAAGAAAAAGGTTTATTACAATTAAAACTTTAATTTGGGGAAAAGGGAGAATTTTAGCAGGCAGTATTGAAAAGTTTAAGAAAAAATGCCATAGGTAATTCCCAATTCTTCTTTTGCTGACGAAATATCAGATTTAAGGTCTATAGGGTACGAATTCTTTATTCCGTTGCATTTAAGTATAATACTGCGGATAAACAAGGACGATGACTTTCAATAGAAACAACACTTTTAAAACACTTCAAGCCTTATCATGAAAACACGAGATATAGATTTGTGAGTATGTATTTAAGATGAGTTATCATGGATGTTTCGGGCCCGATACTGAATTTTACAGGACAGTTTTGGGCTGCCTTTATCAACAATTTGGGCAGTATAGACACTTTTTAGGCTGATTTTTTAAAGCAAGAGGTGGTATTTTTAATGTTTCCTGATTTCCCTATTTTATCAAGATTAATGTTTATTGTATGGTACTGCTTTACAGTAATTTTTTCCGATAAATATTTATAAGATATATGCCCTAAATAATCTGAAATTTTAGTACTCAAAAATTAGTTTATGATGTTCCTAAATTATTGATTTGTATAATTATTAAGTAATTGGTAGGATAGTACATTACTTATCTTCCTTACAATTAATTGTCTTTTCCTTATCAATTCGAAACATTTATTTGTTAACGCACATATGCATGTAAGTTAAATCGTATAAATAGATATTATCAATATCCTTACAATAAATTAACAGGATGTTTGTCTGCCTGTCTGTTTTTACCACTGAACCGATATGGTTTTCCTTTACAGGGTAGCTTCTCATAGGTACTGGGAAGGTTTGTGACTATTTTGGAAGAGGGTACCACGACCCTGCCAAAATAAATCGTCCCTAGAAAAATTATACCCCCCAATTTCGAATTAATTGAATTTAACTCCCCCCTCCTCAAGTAGCCACTAATATTACAATATAAAATAAATGACAATTGATCTAAAGAAGTTTATTAAACAGCTAGCCGTTAGGGCAGAACATACTGACCTATCCTAAAAGCAGAAAAGCTTCACTTTAACAAAACAGAATGACTATTCACCAAAAAATAATACGATGCTTTTACTTTTTAACCTCTAAAATATACATTATGTTTCTATTTAAAAATAAACGTTTTGTTGAAAGATGTAAAAAAGAAAATCATAATTATTATATGCTATAAAAGGTACATTCAAAACACCCCCCATATTGAAAGTTAAAACAATCTATACTATATATTAAGTTCTTGTCTCAAAGCAAAACAACTGTGTGTATGTGTAGGCATAAATTTGTTTATTATTCTTATGATTATAAAAGTTTGTACCTATTATAAAAAATCTGTTAAAGTATTTTAAGGGTTAGTTTAACTATATTTTTATCTCGGAGTTAGTACAGAAAACATTTCATTTAAATTACAATGACGAAATTAAAACCAGAAATACAAAGACAACCCGACTTGATAGGTAGGCAGAACCATTATAATGTGTTGCTAAGCTGCATATTTTTTTTCTGCCGTGCCACGACCTCACCCATAGCTTATCCTTTCACGTAAACAGAAATCCTAGATCTTCTAGTACCATTAAAGGACTAATGAAAAGCTCCCCGCAAAAAAGAGCAAAATTCAATTCAAATTTTAAAATATAGAGGCGTATCACAGGACATAATTTTCCGGTAAACAATGTACAATACTAGAGGCTGCGTCCCTAGAGGGTCGCATTATCTTAGGAAGGTGGTGATTCACTCCCTCAAAATTGTTATAAACCTTCCCAGGACTAATGAGAAGCTATATTGTACAGGTGGAAAGATGACATCCGGTTACTTTTATTTAAGGATAAATGTTTTTAATCTTTTCAATACTACTTTCACAAAATAATGCATTAAATAATTGTACATCTGAGTTAACTGCGCACTAATTGGTTGAATGATGTACGACACTTAAGCTTCTCCAATCAGAGCGCAGATAGTTTTCAATCCACCAATCACAGATGTCAAAATCAATTAACTTAAATTGTATTTGCGCTTTTAAATAAAAAATTATACAAAAACGAATTTTATAAAAAAAAATCCTTAAAATTTTATGCAGATTTCAAATCTACCTCTAACTTTAAAATTCTTTCCAAATTATATATCTTACTGGTCAAGTGCGCAAATAAGATCATTTTCTCGTATTCATTCGAATCCGGAGGATAGGAACTGGTTCTCATCCATACGAAAAAACTATGTCTAGCATCGTATTATATCCAATTTTCTAAGAATATAAAATGCACGATCATAAGATTTAAACCAGTTTTTATAGCCCCGAGGTGCCGGAAAGCCGTTTATAATACGATGCTAGAAATAACTATTATTACCTAATACTTTAAATATTAAAAATATATATTTTTTTTCAAATTAAATTTCATACATCATATAGTGCATTAATCTTTGTAAGCAAAGGATTTAAAATTATTATTTAAAAACAAAAGTTCACATTACAAAATAAGTTAAATATTAATTCAACAATTGAGATTTCAGTTTGCAAATTTTGATCGAGTTAGATTGAACAATGAAATACTTAATTTTTGGTAAATTTTTAATTAACAATTTAATTTAATTAAAGTCCAAAACATAACTATTTTTTTTAAAGGGCTTTTTATTTTGTTTCTCTGTGTTTTTCTGAAAACGGATGCCAAGGTAAAGTAGATTTTTTTAAACAAAAGAAAGAGTAAAAATTAATTTTCGACAAGGATGACAACACACATAAGCAGTGAACAAATGCGCTAAAAAATTATTACAACGGACTGAAAATCCCATTTTATGTGGTATAGGCATAGAATAGATTTTTGTCAAGCAAATCTTCATAAGGAATTTCAGAAGACAAATACATCCCATATAAACGGAAAGAAAAAGTGATTTTTAGAGTTGATGCTTATTTGGTAGGATAGTCTTTAACCAAAGTCGATACAAGGGTGGGTCGATTTTGGACATTTTTTATCTGAGGCCAAAGCGGGAATAGCACTTGATTTTTATAGATATAATACACCATGATTTAAAATTTATCTCTTGAGTCTTAAAACCGCTGACGATCAGACAGACAATAAAGAAATTAAGGGTAATATTGCTGTTAAGTATAAAATATATTTTTTTTGTCATATAAACCTGTTACAATATATACAGCTTCCTTTTGATTGCTCAGAGGTTAGGATGTATGCGATTTTTAGGTCTTTTTTCTTGTAAAATATCCATGGTAAAAAGCAAGAATATTTGTTTTACTTAAACAAGGTATTTTATGGTATCAAAATACTTAAATATCATCTAGTAGTACATCCTAATATGAAATATTGTGTTCAAGTCAATTTTAGATTCCAGGCACGATCCTGCAGGTCCTGATCTTCCAAACTCCAGCAAACTTTAAATGGCTAATTTTTGACTTTGAAACGTCAAATTTTAAACTTAAGCTTTTCTAATATGTCTACATAAAATATTCGCCACCGTTTTCCCGTCGACAGCCGATTGCAGTAGTTCCACAGTACAGCTGCTACCGCCGAAATTTATATTTTGTGATTTCTAATTGAGAATATACAGCCTTAAAAAGCTCGTTTCCTCCGGCACTACCACGAATAGATTGACAAAGGGAGTTATAATAAGTTACTGGTTCAGTAAGATTCTGGCTATTAAAAAAAAAGCGAACAAATTAATATCACAACAAGGATGACAACACCCATAAGTAGCATAGCACAAAAAAACATGGACGCAAATACGGACAAGGAGATTTCATTTTTCAGCAGACGGACAGACAAAGCAAATTAAAACTAGAATCTCATTTGCACAGAGAATCATCACAAGAAAAAAATAGCTGTCTATCTTGAGTAGCAGCTGAAAAAATCACGTTTACCCCATAGCGTTACGGACTGACCGAAGAACGGACAGACAAAATTAGTTATAGAGTAACTTTGCTACTGTAATTCACAGGAGAATTACATGGTTATTAAATAAGAGCATTTTAGGTTAATTTTTCTCCAAGTACAGATCCAATATTCTTAAATATTAAAACTGAAGCCTAAACTGAATCATTTGAAGAATAAAAGTTTTTGATACTACTTCCATGAGTTATTATTAGCATCTAAGCAAATCTTGTTTCTAACAAAAGGTTATTTGAAACTATAGGATAGGATTAAAACTAAAATATAACTTTATTTACTATATGTATTGATATTTTTTTAACAATTCAATTACTACACTTTGTAGAGGTTTTGGCTTTTTTACAAGGATTCCTACTCCTAGGGATAGGGTCATTCTCTATAAATACTTTTCTAGCCAAAATTGACAACAATATGATATTTTACGACTTCAAAGCCTCAATATTAAGATCAACTTTTTCTCTATTTCTTTTTGTGCAAATGCTTAGCTATGACAACTGGAGTTAAACTAATTTGCCTTTAATTTTAAAATATTCCTTTTATTATTGGTACCTTACTTATTGATGACTACGGTCTAAAAATATTGTGTTATTTCTTTATTTATGTCAATCTCAGCATGGGATAATTCTATCATATAAAAGTTGTTTTTAAAAAGTTAAAATTAAACATGTTTCAAATGGACTTTCTGGTAACAATTATAGAGTTGCTACGCTTTCTAAATAGTACCTAATTGATATCATGACAACTTTCAAATTGATAGGAAATTCTAATATCTAACAGTAAGATTTATACTTTGCGGACATACGCGCATACCCTAATTATAGATAAGCTTTGCTTTTAATAATAATTGGCATTTATATACAATCAAGAAATTTAATATGATTTCAACCCTTTTATTTTAAAAAGTTAAATAACATAAATAAATTAAAACGAGTAGTTATTATATGTATTAGATTATGTTTTATCAAAGCAATCATCAAACCCAAACCAATTTACAAAAAATGGGAATAATAAAATTTTAGATAAAGTTAAACTTTTTTTTATTCTTTAGTGGCCCAGTTAAAAAATCATGCAAAATTTATCTTGCAGTACATATACATTGCAAAACTGAACAGTTGTTGTTCATCGTGTTCGCTACTGATTACCTTTGACTTCCAATACGAGTTCCAACTCTTTGAGTCTTTCAGTTCAGGAACAATTTGGTACTCGTTGCCATTAATGAATTTGTACATTTCCCCTTTAATGTGTCTTCCTTCTCTCTCAATTTGTGGTGGATAATTAGATTTGTAGTTACATAAGGATCTACTTTCTCTGATGGGAATTCTTCTTTCTCCTTCCACAATTTTGTAAGGAATCCATTCTTGAAATGCCTTGAAAATCATTGCCATATGATCAATAAGTCCATTTTCTTCTTCATTAACTAGGCATGGGCAGACTTTTTGAGTGTCAACACCTTTTGTCTTGATGTCCCTATATACCTTCGAAGCCATTTTCCACATCTCCAGCATGTGCATTTGATGCACAATTTCTTCCAGATTTGTGTCTCCTGCAGAACCAAATCTAAATCTTTGATCATTGTTGGACAAAATAAAATCAATGGCGGCTCCAGCGGGAAACTTAAATTCAGATGGACGTGATGGGGCATACTTAAGAACAGGGGTACCAGTTAGATCAAAATTTACTGTTGGCACTGTGTTGTCGATGGGAAACTGGTCATCAAAAAAGTAGCGGATATCCTCTACTGTGAGAGAATGTACTAAATGGCCAACATTTTAAGAAAATGCTGTCATGTTGATCCCTATATTTCTCGCTGGCTCACAACTGTCAACAGAAGCTGATAGCACAGCAGAAGGTATAAGCAATAGAAATAGCCACATCTAAAATAAAGATAATAATATGCACAAAAATGTCAAAAGAAACAATGTTAATCAGTGGATTTTAATCTTAAATAATCATTTTATTTTATCATTTTACTCACCGCAGAAAGATATAATAAGATGCGCTAAAAAAATTCTATGTTTTCTTTCATCTCATACCTATAAACTTGCTAATCTTATAAAAAATTAAACCATGGCAAATAACATTTTGATTGATTTATAAAGCTGAAAGGGGACTATGCACGAACAAGAGCAAGTGATTCTAAATATTTTTTGTGAATATACTAGGGTTATATTTGATATAGTTATACCAACAAGAAAAAGATTTGTTTCACAATGGTTTTCTATTAATAAAACTTTGAAATCTTAATAATTTTTTTTGTGAAATCTTATCAAATATTTTGTTGGGTTTAAAGGTTCAAATAAAATAACAAGCCAAAACATAATCAAATGCTGTAAATTACTAAAGAATACTAATAAAACTATTTACAATATTACAAGTTACCAACCCTTTTTCTAAATTAACGTTTTTCATTGAAAAAGTTTACTTTTGTGTTACGACAGTTTGAACTCAACATTTGATGATATATAGCCAAAAAATGCCTAACATTTTTAAAAAAATTTCCATGTAACACCATGGTGAAACTTTTAAAAAAATTGATATAACGATATTAAACATAAAACTAGAATATTCACACAAAAAAAAATTAGAATAACTGCTGGAAGGTGCTTAGCATCACTTGATCTCGTTCGTGCATAGTCCTCTTTAAAAAAAAACTAAAGTAATTTTTGGGGAGATTCAATATCTCCTTTTTCTTGAATCAAATGCATAACAACATATAGAAACATTTTTTCTTTCAATCAAATTAAAAAATATACTGTATTGATAACTACAATCTGACGATTTTGCGCATTGATTACGAGATGGTTGTATTACCCCCCCTCCCCCCTTTTAAAAAGGTTAAGTCTGCCTTTCTGTTAATTTTCTACTTTGCATTTTATACATATGCAATCTTTTATATTTTAAGCCTCCCTTTTTAAAAAATTCTGGAAAAGAATTGAGAGAATGAGACATTAACATAAATAGTAATAAGCTCTTAACAGAACATTACAGGGTCTCAAGAACTAAAGAAAAAAAAGAACACAAACATGTATACTTAGCTTCGCTACATAAATTATGTAAAATTATAGAATAAAACTACAAAATACCTAAAACTACACACTTATTCTATGAAAGACCTAAAAATGTAAATAGAAAAAATACTTACGATATATTGCTCTTTATATATTGACAAGATGAAATCTTAAGTCGACTGTTAACTAGATGAAAATTTCAAACATATTTATACAGGTTTGCGTAAAAAGGTTCACACATACTTTCTTTCCCTTTGTAATGTTTCTCCTCTTTTAAAAAGAAAAAAGTGGGTTATATTTGTCCATTGTTTTTCCTCAAGCTTCACGTTGGAGTACATGTTTTCTAAAATTTATTTTTTTCCTGATTTTATTTCTGTTGGTGATTATAGTCCATATTTCATATTGGATCAGAAAAGATTATTTTGTATGTTTACAAAATAATCTATTTTCCCGTATTAATTCGAAACCGTGGATTAGAACCGGTTCTTAGCCATACTGAAAAATTATGTATAGCATCGCATTACAGACAACTATACAAATATTCAATTAAAAATCATTAAATTATAAACATTTTGTCAGCGCTAACAAAACTGGGTTTGAACTTATAATTTTTATTTGATATGTGTGGAAAGCTGTCCATAATACGATGCGATGATAAATAACTATACCTTTATGTTATTCATAAATGTACATATAATCTTGATAAAATTTTACCGTTTTTAATGAGTAATTCACTTTGTCTGTCCGCCCTTTCCACTGATTTCTGTGTCTTAGTCCGATTTTAATTTTTTTTCCTTAGTTTAGATTTCATTGCTGCTTTCCAAAATGCATGTAATAAGCAACTTACCTGATCTGCCAGTCCGTAGGTCAGGAAACAAAAGAAATATAATATATTCCATTAATATGTTCTTCTTGCTCTCTTTTTTAATTGCTAATCAACATTTGCTTGATAATTTACTATTTGTTTTTATATCCATGATTTTTTTCTGTGCATTCCTACTTATGGATAATGTCACCCTGGTTTCTTCAATCTTCATTCATTTTTAAAAGAAACAAAATACGTTGTTCTTTAGAACTATCTCAAGTCATATTCATAGAAAAATTTAATTTACATAATTAAGCAATAGATACATTATCCAAGTAGTAAGCTAAGGGAAGGTTTATATCTATTTTGAGGGAGAGTCTCTCCACCCTCCCAAGAGAAATTGCTCCGCCAATCTAAAAACTAAAACTAAAATTAAAATTACAGGCTTGACTTCCCCTCCCCCTATTCCCTCAAGCCACTAGGGCGTTAGCCGCTAGTAAGAAAATATAAGGCTAATCTGTAAGCTTCGCTACTCATTAATGTTTATCGTTGTTATATTATTTTACTGGTTCTATAATTTAAATGAAGAAAAACGAACCATGTGTGTGAAAAGCGAGGACATTCACCCCTAAATGCGTATGACATTCTCCTCCCCATACCACAGGCTTCAACTTTATCGCAAACCTTTATCTAAAAAAATTCATTGGCCCATAGAGAGCTGATTTTGAGTTTATTTTGTCGGAGCAATATCCTAGTAATTTGGTCTTTTCCATTAATGTTTTATAAAAATCAACTAATTGGTTGTAAGGCATATTTCATTAACACCATGAAATAGTAAATCATAAATATAGTTGAACTGAAAAAGAGATAATAGTTATTTTTTCTTTTATTATAAAGATTTTTCCGCGGATATTAAAATGAAAAATTTTAAGATCAAAACTAGGTTTTGTTAGCCTCGCGTCAAAATAAGTGATAATTGAGCTCAAAGTAATTTTATCATTATGTTTGAAGAACAAGAGTTTTTTTTACAGTTAAACTTAACCATATGGGGAAATGAAAAAAAAGGAAGCCAAAATCTAATCAGTTACAAGTTCAGCTAAAAGAGAAATTTAGGTCAGAAGAAATAGATTGTCGAAGATGGTTAGAAAGTTTTGAAAGTAAAATCAAATAAAAAAAAATATGGTTGGACATAACAAAGTGTGCAAAAAGAACAAGATCTATGTAATACAAAGCATGGAGGACAGACTGACGGTGCAAGAAAGTTGTATGATAGATGCTCATTGGTAGAGAATCCTCACCAAAAATTTTAGCACACGAGAATATCACATTTCCCTTAAGCGTAATGGGCGGACGGACAGACATGTTGGATTTGGGAGTAGTTTTGCTTCTATGAAGGTGTTATAAAAATAACCAAATTCAATTAGGAAAAATGCCTGAAACCGCCCTGGGACATAAGTCATGCACCCCAAGAATGAATAAAATCGGTCCAGTGATTCTTAAAGAGACCCTTTTGGTCAAACACAAAGCCTAACTATTATACTATTAAAGGGATATTTTTTTCAATAGAGAATAAGATTTTATCTGACGGACATTTTAAACAATAAATTAGCTTGATACCAAAACGAGAAGGGTCGGTGTATTAGATAGTTGTAGGAAGAACAAGGATGACATCATCCATTAAAGCGAAGCTCTGAAACGGTAGGACAAACGAACATTAACAATTGTAGAGTGTCAGAACTGAAAAACACAATATAAATTAATTTATATAAAAGTTGAAGATTGTAAGTAAATTTGTTGAATGAAAAACTGCTTAAATACAGGAAATTGTTTCAGGACATGCTTACATTTTTAGTACTTGATTATAGAGATGCTTCGCTTATGATATTGTATTTTGTTATTATAGGAATTAGTATTCCAAAAATCAGAACAATCTGATAATTTTAGCACATAAAAATTAGTTGTTAAAAGGTTAAAATCAACATAATTAAAAGTGGAGGTACGGACATTCTAGTAACAATTATAGAGTTGCTACGCTTTGTAAATTGTACCTAATTACTACAGAAATCATCATAAAAAGTTGGGAATCGATAGGACAATTCTAACCTGTTTAAATTAACGAAAAGAGCAAACTGTCCTTGGCGTACGTACGGACGGACCGACCCCAATTATAGAAAAGCTTCGCTTTTAAAAATATGATAAGTGTGTCAAATACGCAATATTAATCTAAAATTTACAGAAGAAACATGTTTTTAAGTGTGTGTAGTGTATATACAGGGTGCGGCACATAAATCCAGACAAATTCAAATTTTTAAACAAATGAACATAAAATCGTCAATTTTAAAGATTTTATTGAATTTTAAAAACTGAGAGGCAGAATAGGTAAATGACTATTAGATTATTTTAAAAAATGGCCGCCAACCTCAATCACCGCCTCTACCCGCCTCCTCAACCACCGGCAGGTCCAGGTCAAAATGTACCTGTCCAAGCTGGCGTAGTTCTCCTTGATAGTGGCAATGAGGGAGGTCTTTGTGGTATGGGCACGTCTATTGGTGCATGCTTCAAAGTAGCCCCAGGCCCAAAAGTCCATTGAATTAAGATCGGGCTGCTGGGAGGCCACATTTCCTTAGGAACGTGAATAACCGCAGGATCCAAATTCGCCCAACTTTCAAGCTACCCTTAGACACGGAGGCTCTTATTTGGACCACAGGTAAGCTAGAACAACGTTCTTTACATTTTTAGAAATAGCATGAAGTTTCAGCTAGGGTTGTCAGCGCAACCTATAGTCTAAAATAAGTTTTAAAGTTCAATATGGGTCCATGAAGTCAAGAACCGAGAAATTTTCACGATTTTTGACGTTTTTGACATCTTAAAATCTGCCACGTTTCACTTTGCTGGAGTACTACGGCCAAGCCATTTCAGATAGAGAGCTCTAGTCTTTTCTAGTGTCTTACTTATGTATCTAAGAGTATCTTCAGCAAGTTTGACATGCCAATCTCACCTACAGATGGGCTGAGGTCAGATTTAGTGGGCCCTAGTCGAGAATCCAGATTAAACCACCGGCGCAGTTGGAAACTGCCTTGTTGTACATATGCGCGGCCAGCTCGTTGTACACGTCCATCTTCGTGCAAAGATTTTTTTTTGTGCTAAAAGGTCATTACCTAAGCTTTTTATAGTGGGGTCAAGCGTCCTGATTGGTCAAGTAGTTTTGACGCTATGGCCGTTTAAAAAATGTCCGGATTTATGTGCCGCACCCTGTATATAAGAAGGGAAAATCAAATGTTGTCGTACAAAAAAAATACAATATATTCTATAATAATCTAAATGTAACCTTTAACGCAAGTATTTAGTTTTTGGTAAGTTATAAAAGTACTAAACTAGTGGTTTCGCCTTTAGCCTCTGAAATTTATGACTTTGACCCATAAAAAGTAGTAAAAATGGGGAATAAACCCATTCAATATCTAGGGTAAAAAAAAAACTTGCTCAAGTTGGTAGAAAGTTACACGTATCAACGATTAGAAACGTGTTTTTTTTAGATATTTGTTTAGCCCAAATTATCAAACATTTTCTTTATTTATCTCACAAACATTTTAACCGATTTGGTTTAAATACAAGTATGACAACATCCATAAGTAGCGAAGCTCAAAATTATGAATGAATATCGGGAAAATTTTATTATAGAGCAGTGTCATACAATTAACATTAAACTTGATAAAATGGGAAATCAAGAAACCTTTTAAATCACGCAACATATAAAGTCACAAAAACAAAAAAATCTAGGAATCAATCTAGCACCGTAATTAATAAACAAATCTTGATAAAACTTGATGGAAATATGTATAATATGAGCATATTCAATCCCTGATAATTTCAGCCGTCAATCCTGATTAGGAATCGAGAAAATCATGAAAACCTAAAATTCTAAGAATCGATCTAGCACACCAATAAATAGACAAATATTAATAAAACTTGGTGAAAACATGTAAAATGTAATATCAATTAATCACTGAAAATTTTACCCCTATATCTTGAAAAGGAGTTGAGAAAATCACAAAAACTTTAAAATCTAGGAATCGATCTTGCACTCCAAATAACACACAGATAGACAAAACAATGGGCGTTATCCTCTTAGAATTTTTTTTCAATTTTGAAAATTTTTATACCATGGAAAGATATCTTTAATACGATGCGATAAATATCTATTACTTAATTCCAGAAACATAATTCTGAGGGTACATGGGGAAGTTGGGGCAAGTTTGGAGATTGTCAACGCTTATGTTCTGACGGTGATTCTGGACAAAGAACAAGAACAAGGTCAGTGCAATATGTAGCAATTTAACTTTACAACTTTAATTTAAGTTTTAAAAAGAAAAAAATTAAAATTTTTTTTTTTGTAGGGGGTGGGGAGTGATTTCTTTGGCGGGGGTGGTGGTACCCTTCCCCAAAATAGGTATAAACCTTCCCAGGACCTATGAGAAGCTATCCTGTAAAGGAGAACCTGATCGGTTCAGCGGTTAACGAGATCCTTCGGTACAATCACATAGACAAACAGTCATCCTGTTACTTTTTTCATAAGGATTTGATAGGTTGGTTCAAAAGTAGAAGTAAAGAAGAAATGCTTATTTTGTTTATCTTAATTGAGTAGTAATTTAACGGCTATTGTCATATCCCTTGATACTACTACAATAGCACGTCATTTGTCTAGGTCATGTAACTACAAGCCTGGGCCATGCCAGGGATCCAGCAAACAAACAGAACAATGTTCAAATCCACGACAGAGTAAATGGTGTATAAAAGAAGACGACTTTTAAGTTTTTCATAGTTTTTACTTCATGGGACTATTTATAACATGAATCTAAAAACTCCTTCAACAAAATGAAATATGTGGTTTATATGTAAAACTGTTTTTATTAATAACTGTTAATTTATCTATTAAAAAAAACAAACATTTTATTGACTTCATTTGCCTATAATCTGAAACAAAATAAATATAAGCATACAAAATAACAAGTATTCAATAAATAAAGGTATATTTCTTTTTTTTGTGTTTTATAAACTATCAGCTAAATTTCTTAATATCACATAACTAAATTATAACTGATCAAGAGATAAAATAAAATTAATTTTAGTTTATTTGATAAACATATACTAAATAACTGGTAACCAGTAAGATTAAACTGTGATTAGATCTGGGACAATATTAATTTAAAAATGAAAATAAAATTAGGTATAATTTATGTGTTTTGTAATTCATGATCCAAAAAAAATTGATAATAGTTATTTATCGCATCGTATTGTGACACTGAACAGCTTTAAGATTAAAACCAATTTTTTACATTCGTAGAAATCTGGATATAATATGACGCTATAAATAATTTTTCAGGTTCAAGTCTAGCGGATATTAATCGGTCTCGAAGCCATACTGGAAATATAATTCTTTTTGTAGTTAGTTAACTTACAAGCCTGTCTGCAAAAACATAAAGTAGATGTTGATTTAGAGACAATAAAGTTGTTTTGGTCAGTTTTTAGCCTCTCTCACATGAAAGTAAAAGGAACGAAAGAATTGTCAAAACTAAAAATTTAGGTGGACTTTGTTAATTTGTCCCTTACTATTACCTATATATTCTTAACAATACTTAATTTAAATTTCCCTAAAATTTTTTTTTTAACATTTTAATGCTGTAGGATAACTAGAAAGAACAGATGAAAGACATGAGAGTCTGAAAATTTACTTTTTCTTTTTGTTCTGAAATTCGTGTCCCATGTGTTCTTTGTATAATTCTAAAAGCTCCACCAGTTTTCTTTTCTGAATCCAATCCGCTTGAACTTTCTCATATTCATTCTTTAGCTGGTTACTCTCGTGTCTCTTCTTGTTCTTGTGATTCTTGGCATGCTCCCTTAGTGTTTGTCATGTCGTTCGCGTTTTTTGTTTTATCTTTAATTTGATTATTGTGTTTTCATATCTGCTGTATGTACATTCAAGAGTCTATAAGATACAATTTAAAAATTAAAACCCATTTAAATAATTTGAAAATTGTTAAAAGAGGCATTTCTATATTTTGGTCAGGTTTAGACTTCCAGCTGATTATTAAAATTGTGAATGGTTGATTTCCCTAGAGCCCAAAGGCGGCTGACTACTTCTATGATTTTTATTTCTTTTTCGTGGAAAATTATCTATGATACGCTAAGGGATTCAACGCTGAGGAGGGGGGGGGGGGTAAAAAAAAGGGTAAATCAGCCCTAACAAATTTCTTATCTTTTTATTTCTTTGGAGGGGAGGGGGTGACAAGCTAATTGCTGTAATATACGTCTTTAGTATGGCTCAGATTCAGTCTTAAAACAGCCGAAATACGTTAGATCCGATGCCAAATTGGAAAAGATGTTATAATGAACCGAAATTTATGATAAAAGCTGAAATGACACATGCCTGTTTCTTTCTTTCTTCTTGTCACACTTATTCTCGTCTTTGTTCTGAAATTATAATTTTTATGAAACAAACGCAGGAGTTACAAACGTCGGAGTGGACACTAACCTAAAGTAATTTAAACCATCTTAAAGGATTTTTTAAAATGCCTAACCCCTGCGGGGAGCTTATTTGTATATTCATATCCTAACCTAACCTGTATATAAATACTTAATTAACTCAATATTTTAGACACTCTTGCTTTTGTCCTAATGCGTTTGTCCTGGAACCCTACATTCGAGCCTCTTATAAATTGTTGAATCAGTAATGTAAAATTTTCTGTGATCTAGTAAAGATCATCCAATTTTTTTGAGTTGTGGAATAGATAGCGGATTCGGATTCTTAATTGGTAGGCTAAAACTAGCGTCTTGAGTTTTTTCTTTCAACTCCCCCTTTTTGAAGGCAAAGATTATCATCATATTATTTTTGGACGGATTCTTGTCCAAAAATTTGACGGATTGCCGTCCCTAGTATGAAGGCATAAATATTATTTTCGGATCAAGTGCAGTTCACGGTAAAATATTCCTGGTAACGAATTTTTCCAAAAATCTATGAATTTTAAAGGCTGCTAGCTGCCAAACGGCTAAACGTACAGCTCATACCCGCACACCGTTTTAAGCGACAAATAATCTGGAATAGTCATAAATCAATAATGCACAATTATCTCGCAATGCAGAGAAATGCGCGTTTTTTCTTCAGTGAAGCTTTCCCTTTGCATAATTGGATCTTTGCTATTCCAGATTATTTGTAGGGCTTCTTCTGCCGCTTAAAACGGTGTGCGGGCATGATCTGTACGTTCAGCAGTTTGGCAGCTAGCAGCCTTTAAAATTCATAGATTTTTGGAAATATTTGTTACCAGGAATATTTTACCGTCAACTGCAGTTGATCTTTATTTTCATACAAAAAAAAGAACTTACCAAAGAAACAGATAAAGAGGCCTCATCGTCCAAAGTTCTCTCCATTTTCATTCTGCAAACATTTGGTACAATTTATTTAAACTTGCAAATAGGTATACAAGATTGACTAACAAAAATTAAACAGCGTCAAGCTAAACCAAATAATTCTTTTTTATATGATTATTAGATAAAACTAAAGACTACTTTTAAAAACTTTAAATAATTTTTTTGTGGGCATGGGGAACAATTAAATATACAATTAATTTTAAAACAATATTAATTCAATAAAACAAAATTATGGTAAGTTTAACCTAGTGTGTCAAGTTATAAATTTGATTTCTTTGTCAGAATGAATAATTTATTAATAAAAAGTTTGATTTGTTTACCAAAAACAATTACATTGTCATTACTTATCAAGTAAGGATGAAATTTTATCTCAGCTTTTATTTTAGACGAAATATATTGTTGTCGAGATATGATGAATAATCAGGGATCTAGAGGGATAAGACAATGGTTGATAAATTGTTGTACATCACAAATGATGATACACAGAATTACCCCTTCTGCAGATTACAATTAGTGGTTGAAACGTCTGAACACTGAACCAATCAATCAAGATTCAATATTAGTACCCAAAGTTGTTTAGCCAACGAATAATGAAACGTTATCATAAATTTTTGGGGACTAGGATAATAAACAGCCCAATGTCCCCTCTCTCCCTGATAAGTAGTAGTAAAGCTAATTAAGGAAGGATATAAACGCCCGAGTAGTCCAAGCCCGACTCTGACATGTACTGTGAGTTCATGTTGTCCGGATTGTTGTTGGCAGGTGTACACATGTAATTTTCTCTAGGGCTCAGAGGCTCAGTGCCAGGCTGGCCAAGACTTGGATTTAGTGCCAGCAGCGGCGGCAAAGAACCAGGAATGTCCTGACGGCCAGGCGGGGATAAAAAGTCTTCATGCCTAAATAAAAAATAAAAGTAAATGTAAATAAAAACATAATATAATTGTTTTTGATGAAATTTTTATTTATCACTAGTGGGGGCGCCCCTAGCATCTGTATTCAAAGGAGTAGGAAAGGACAGAAAAATATCCTAAAATCATCCAAGGACCTAGGTGAAGCTTCCCTTGAATGTAGAACTTAAAAGGTTCAGTAGAACAAAACAACTTACTATATTTTTTAAAAGGAGGATTTAGGGTATTTCAACATGAGAATTTAAGTTTAATCAATTCTTTCAATGGCTTTAAGTGAATCGAATTGGAATTTTCCCGTTTAGTAAAGCAACTTGTATTAAATATATACTCAAAATATTACAGAATTTTCTCGTATTCATTTGAATCCGGTGGATAGGAACCGGTTCTCATGAATACGAAAAAACTATGTCTAGCATCGTATTATATCCAGTTTTCTACGAATATAGAAATGTACAATCATAAGATTAAAACTAGTTTTTTTAGCCGGTGCCTTCGGCACCACGGGGCTAAAAAAACTAGTTTTAATCTTATAATTGTACATTCTATATCCGCGGAAAGCCGTTTATAATACGATACGAGAAATAACTATTTCAATACTTTAAAAAATGTTTAATAATAAATCATTTAAAAATGTTAACCTTGTAAATTTATCTTGTCTTATAAACTTGTTTCTCTTCTCATTGTTATCTTCCGAAGCATCATTTCTTATCATCATATTGAAAGAGTCCAATGGTTCATAGTACATGTTCTGGCGACCAGTATATCCAAGCTCCTGAATAATTACATTATTAAAGGGAATTATATGAATTTCACATGACTATTACCAAACCAAAAAAGCATATTTATATTTAATTGGCCTACCGATTACAAAGAAATATTTCTTCAAAAAGTTCGTATGTGGTTCTTTTTAGTCAACTAGCGGATACGCCCCTAGAAACCTCTAGGAGCATTTGAGGGTAGGTGGTGGTTGACCCATGCCTAATTTATGTTTTAGTTTTAAAAACTTATCAAAAGCTAGATTGTAAAGGAGAACCATATCGGTCCAGTGGTTAGTGAGATCCTTCTCTACAGACAAAGATAATTGTCAATGAGAGGTAATTATTTCATTACCTGTTGTGAACGGAAATTTTCCAACTCCTCCAAATCATTGATACCAGTTCTTGAAGCATCACCTTGCACATTAGAAGAGGCCTGTCTAATAATACCACCTTGGCCACTACCAGAAAACCCTGATCCAGTGTTACTTCTGTGGTTTATACCACCTGAACTATTAACCGGAACTGTTCTAGGCTTCAGAGTTGTCAAGGATTTACTGTAAATTGCAGATGATGTATTAAGGAAGTCATCCCTTGGCGTCGCCATATGTAAAGAGCTTGAGCCAGCAGAGGAGACCATGTGGTTGGATCCTGTGTTGCCTGGTTCCTTGCTGCTCCCGGTTACTGTCAGATCAGCTGGTCCACACTCCAGGGAGGACAAGAGAAACTCTCCAGATGTTGATGTTGCCGGAGCTCCAAGGAATCTGGAGTCTAGTGACTGCATTGAATCGCGTAATAATTGGCGGTCATCAGCACTAAATGTTGTGTCACCGCTATTTCCTTGAGCATTGTCACCTGGACCAGTTGAGTGAGTCATACGTCCTCCACCGGCGCTGCTTCCTGCACCCATAGATGCCTCTAGCGGCATAAAATTCTTGTCAAAATAGTTTCTTTGGTCGTCAGAATATACATCTCTACTGTCCAAATGCTGCTTATCAGCATATGTTTTGTCAATAAAGCCACGATGATCATAATAATCAGCCATGCGTTCATCAAGATGAAGATCCTTATCGGTGTATGTCTTATCCTGGTAATATAACTTTTCTTGGTACATCTTATCATAACCTTTGCTCTCTTTATCATAATAACCACCTCTACTTTCATGCTTTTGCATTTGAAATTGAGAATTAAGCGAAGTATTTTTATTTCCATCATAATCAGACCCGCTAAGCTTTTCAGGTATCATAACCGCACCAGATGAATAATCCATCCTGTCTCCGCCTGTGCTAGAATATGCCCGTAGAATGTCTCTTTCATCATCAGTAAACAGCATGGCAGGTAATCTGTCATTCGAGTTATTACCACCATTGTTTCTATCGTAGTCATTAGAGTTGATGGAACCGCCGCTTACACTTGTATTAACAGCCCCACTATTGCTGGAATAAACTCGCTGTTGTTGATTTATAGGGTCCAGGTATTGGTTGTTATGGTTGCGACTAGAAATACTGCTCATATGTTGTGTTGGTGTGTAGGCTCCTGACTGCATCATGTTGCCACTACCACTGGTGCTGGGCCCACCATAGTGTAGGGACATTCTTGAATTCATTTTGTCATGATTCAAGTCATTAGATTGATAGGGATCATATCTTAATGATGATTGCACACTTGGCAATTGAACACCAGAATATTTCTTTGGTATTTTATAATGTTTTAGCTTGTCATAGTTGCTTTCACTATTGAAAAAATATCTTCTTTGGCTTTCTTTAGTATTCATTAACGTATTGGTATGGAGATTATTTGAACTTGAATGAGAATTGTTTTGATGATGATTTGACATCATTGATGGAAGAGGCCCAACTGAGAATTTTGACTCTTCTTTAACATCCATTCTCGCCTCCATGAGATCTATATTTGTGGAACTGTTTGTACCATAGAAGAAATCCATAGATGATGTATTATTGATAAGTCCAGTGCCAACATTAGTATGCTTTTCTCTAATCTTGTGTTGATTATGATGCATATTATAATCTCCAACTAGGCCATCATCAACTAAACCATTTGTGTTAGAAACAACATTGGTATTAACCGAGGGAACCATTGATTGATCAGATAGTCCAGCGTCATAAGTATTAATATGATCGTCTGTAACATCATTGACCACAGCCATTGCG
The DNA here is from genome assembly GCF_053477335.1 of Acartia tonsa. Lineage (NCBI taxonomy): Eukaryota > Metazoa > Arthropoda > Copepoda > Calanoida > Acartiidae > Acartia > Acartia tonsa. Next base: position 50,976,806 of record NC_137263.1, on the reverse strand, counting down.
GGGTCAGCTGGTATAGTATCCGCATGTTGTGACTGCATGTCCTGTGGAGCAAGGGATCCTGAATAGGCAGGTCCACCAACAATGGCCCGCTTGGATGATTCGTATCCGTGAGAGGTGGCAGCAAAATGGCGGTTAAGATGAGATCGGCGTTTGTACTCTTTGCCACAAAAACATTGAAAGCTTCTTAAATCTGTATGAACCTAGAAAATAAATTATCTTTATAAATGTTTCAACAAAAAACATGAACATAAAATATACTATGAAGAATCTAAAGTGACAAGAATATGGCCGATAAATTGATATACATCCTCAATGATTACACACAAAATTACCCCTTCTGTAGTTTAAAATTTACTGTTGAAAAACCCAACTTAACGATCGAAATTCAGCAAAAGTCAGCAAAGTTGCTAAGTAAACTAATAAGAAAACGTTATTGTAAAACTTTGAGGACTAGTGTAATAATCAGTCCATTGTCCCCTCTCTCTCTGGAAGAATCCCCAAGGACAACTTACCGATTGGTGTCGAATAAGCGCATTCTTTAATTTAAATGATTTCTCACACTTTGTGCACTTAAACTTCCTTTCATCCCGATGAACATAAACAGTGTGCTCTTTCAGGTTGTGGTCAGAATTAAATGATTTCCCGCACAACTCACAAACAAATTTTCTAAATATAAAAATAAACAGGTTGATAAGAAGATTGTTTTGTACTAGCGGCCTATACAGACACTTTAAGTAGGGGGTGGGGAAGTGTACCACGCCCCCCATTTTTGATCAAAAAAACTTTTAAATATTTTTTTTTGAGACGTGATATTTTTTTCTACGGACGATTTCTCTTTGGAGGATGAAAACTAGTTAAAAACATTCCCTGAACCTAAGAATAGCTTCACTGTGAAGAAGACAAATATGTGGTCAGCGGCTAGCTACCGTCGCTACAGACAAAAAATGTCTTTACTTTATATAATAGGATTCCTAGGTATGAAGTATCATTAAAACAAAAAAAAATATTTTTTTCTTCTGAAATTTTTACCTGAATTTTTTGTGCCTCTTTTCATGTCTTAGAACTATCTTATAATTACTATTCTGAAAAGGGCAAAATCCACATTTGAATCTTTTCTTTTTCTTTATGGATCCTCCTGCTGGTTTAGTAGGCTTGGGTTCTTCAACCTTTTTCACCTCTGGAACTATAAAAATACACTATTAAAAAAAATAAAAATAAAAAATTTGCATTAAGGGCGTCATTTATTTTTCGCAATATTCCGTTAAATTGTATGCAAGCTTCCAATCATATGAACTTATTAGGTCAAACTGTACTTAATGTAAGTTTAATTATACTATGCGTAAATTAAGTACAGTTTAACCTAATAAGCACATTTGACTGGAAGCTTGCGCCATATTTTACGGATTATTGCGAAAAAAATTACGCTCTTTTTTATACAAGTATCTTGCTCTAAAATTTACCTATATTTTGAGTATTTTGATTTATATTAACAAGAGGTGTGGTTAGTTTTCCAGCTTCTTCCTCTCTGTTATGAATTTGCAGCCGTTTCTTTGACGGGAAACTTTTATCACAGTTTGAGCAGGGGTATTTGTTATGGTCCTTTATATGGTCTTTGTACTGCTGTTTCCTTGCAAATATATCTCCGCAAAGATGGCAGGTGAGCATGCTACTGGCGTGCCCAGACATGTGCTGAGCAAACAGTTCTTCATTTTCCACAATTTCACCACATTTGTTGCACACTTTCTATAATAGTTCACCATATTGTTAACAAAATTGGATATTAAAGAGAATTTGAAAATAAACTAATTCTATTCTAATTGATCCTACTGTTTTACAGTGAGTTCGTCCGTACTTAAGTCTATATGCTTCTACAAGTTTAATTTTATGGCTATTTGGAAAAACTTTCTGGCAAAATGATTTCATCAAAATACCTCTCTAATCAAGCCTTACAAATGTAAGTATTCTAGCAATTTTGCAATATATTTGCATCATTTTTTTAGCTAAAAATCTAAATCAATTTCTGTTTCTTCACTCTATAAATACTGATGTTTGTTTGTCTGGCTGCCGCCTGGTTTGTTAAAGTTCGCCTTTATGATTTTTGTTTTTATTATAGCTTACCTGATCGCCTGTAGCGTGCACGCTATAATGTCTCCAAAGCGACGGCGTTTTCATAAACTTTCGCGGGCAAAATTTACAGTTATAATACTTCTCAGCGGTGAGGGTATTATGCGCTGCGCGCATGTGCGCCACCAGCAGCTTCCGCGTGGCGCACTTGGTCGGGCATTCTTTACAGTCATTCTCCTTGTGGCCCGTCATGTGAGCTTTGTAAGTGAATAGAGTAGCGAACTCTTTATTGCAGTCGTGACAGATGGTATTCTCAGGTACAGATTCAGTTTTGGGCAGGGTGGCGGTGCCTTTCTTCTTGGGTTTTACAACTTTGCGTTTGGTCTGACTGTTGTTTATGTCATTGCTGACACTCTCAGATTTTTCTGGTTTCAGCTAATAAATAGAATTAAGTAATAAAGTGTTGTAATAAATTAAATATATGTTACATCAATAAATGGTAAGTGATTAATTTCAGGAATCTAAAGGGATAAGACAACGGCTGATAAATTGATGTACATTCCCTACAATGATATACAAATTTTCCTCTTCTATAGACTACGATTAGTGATTAAAAAGCATGGATACTCAACTTAATGAACAAATCTATCTACATTCCATAAAAAGCCCCAAAGTTGTTGAGTCAAAGAATAAGAAAACGTTATTATCCATTTAAAGCTTACCTGAGCAATATTTTTGCATTCTGAGTTATGATGTATATTACATTCATTTCCACAAAATTGATTCTTACAAGCTCTACACGTCTGAGGGTAAAAACTTTCAAACATGCCAGCTCTAAAAAAGTAATGGGTTACTATGATAATTTTAATTGTAAAAAGAAATATCCTTTTATAAAAAATGGTATGATGCGTATGTGTATGAGTGTACAAAAATATCTTGCTAAGCACTTGACTTCCTTTGTTAAGGTCTGTTTTATTTAGGGGAGGGTAGACCAACCTACTTTGGCAAATTGGATCAATGAAACACTGTCTCAACAGATTGTTTCCTTTTTGTTTAAATGAAAATAAAATGTAGACGAAGGAGGACCAACACACTATATAATACACTAAAGTATTGCATTGATTTAAATAAATAAAAATATTTTCTCTTACAGTCAAAAAAATGGTTTATAACTTACAACAGATATAAAAATAAAATACTTACGTTTTAAAGCAAAGATGGCATTTGATTTCACTAACTTGCACTACAGAAAATTCTGGTTGAATTGAAAATAATGAATCAGCCTGTTCTTCTAAAGGTGAGGACAGGGGTTCATTATTATTATTATTAGGATTAGAATTAGATATCACAGTCTCTTTGCTTTCATCAACCAGTTCTTCGTCAATACCTTAATAAAAAAAATGTGAGAAATGTTATTTAACACGAAAATTAGGTAAGAGAATATGAAGCATATTCAAAACAATAAAAATTAAATAATTTTTGAAACTTAACTTTAAGTTTAAACCTTATATAATTATCAATTTTATGAATACTAGCGGCTACGCCCCTAAACGCCTCTAGGGGCAATTTAGGAGGGTGTAGTTGAATTCGATAACCCAATTTTTATTTTAGATTTAAAAGAATTTTTTTAGGGGGGAAGAGGGGAGGTTAGTGGTACCCTCCTCAAAAATAGTTATAAACCTTCCCAGAACCTACCCTATAAAAAAGAACCATATCAGTTCAGCGGTAATCGATATCCTTCCGTACAAACAAAAAGATAGACATCCTGTTACTTTATTAAAAGGATTTGAATACTGCAACAATACCTTGAGGAGTTGACATAGGAACATCCAAATTGGTGGAATTGTCGGCCATTATGTTAGTACTATCACAAGAATTCATCAAGCCTGGCAGCTGCGGCATTAGCAAGTTGGACATAGACGTATGTTGAGAAGTAACCTGATGAAGATCGTCAAGAATATGCTGGTCCCAGTCATCTTCTCCTTCTTCTACTTCTTGGTTAACAAAGCCCGTGTCAATATGATCATCACCGCCACCAGGACCATCAACTTCATCATTTCCGCTATCATCACTATTGGCAGCAGCAAGCCTGCTACTCATCTTTCCAATTTCATCCAGGATTGCTTGATTTTCTGTTTCATCATTTACTGCACTACTACACATTTGATCATCAGTCGATTGTTCGGCTTGCTGCATTTCATACTCAGCTTCTTTGGTTTCGGTATTATCATCCATAACACTTTGAAAAGTATCTGAATTATTATAGGATAAAAATGTTTGCTGATTTTCTTTTCCTTTATTTTCCTCGCCTGGAAGAGATTTATTCTCTAGAGTTTGACTCTTATGTTTTGTTGAACTGATTACTTCACCTTCATTTGATGCTGTAACTGTATCCGCGGACAAGGAATTGTTATCAACCTCCGTGTAACTGGAATTTGAGGCTTCAAGAAGATCTACATTTTCTTCCGATGGGCATTTCTGGTTTGTGACCATAGTATGATTTAATTTGCTTTGATTGTCTGTATTCTGCACCAAGCCTGCATTGTTGCTAGGAGGTGGTGACAGCTGTTGGGTGTGCGGCAGTTGTTGTTGTTGAGGAGCAACATTTTTCATCAAGTCAAAAGTTTTGGCAACCTGTGACACTGGTATTTCTGCCAGGGATTGATTTGCATGCAGAAGGCTGGAATATATTGCTGGCGGACACGGAGCAGGCGGCAGCGGGTGACCGCTTGTCAGGTTGGAGTAATGATTAGCGGAGTTACGCAAAATTAGCACCGCCTTCTCTCTTTCCTCCTTCGGCAGTTTGTCAATGATGTACAATAACTTTTTAAGGTGCCACTCGAAAACGTCAAGTGTAACCTCTTTTCCCCCCGCCCCCATTTTGTCTGAAATAAATGAAAATTTTTATCAAGGTATAGTTCTATCACAGATAAAGTCATAAAATGATACGCAATCTAAAGATAAATAATATAGAAAGATATTTTTTCATTCCACATAAACCAATATAAACACACATGTATATTGTATAAAACAAACAAAATTTAAATCATGGTAACATTAGGTAACAATAAATCAAACGAAATTCAGACAAAAGATTGTATTTTAGTAATCATAATAATATTTTTATCAAACAGAAAATAAACTGAATAAAAGAGGATTCACTTGTATTTAATGCCATATTTTTAATTTTAAAGTTATTTTAAAAGTATCAGATCAATTCATATTTAAAAGCACTACCTATCAATTCATAATTAAGAATTTAAAATCTAATGATTGGTAAAAAAATCCTGTGTAAATTATTTCCGCATGTACTGAGCCAAGTAGTGAAGCCTCTCCATCATGATGGGCATCAATGACTTGGCTGACACGTCTATAATGTCGGAGATAAATTGGACAGCCTCCTCTTCGTTCAAATCAAGACGGAACTTATCCTAAAATTTTGCTTAATTATTTTGAATATTCTCATATATTTCTTTTTTAAAGCTGGAATATTATGTTTAAAATTCTATTCTCTATAATAAAATTTGCAAAAAAAAAAATAAGATGCAAGGGTGGGGAGCAGGTATTTGTTACCTCCTTCCGTGCCCACAAAAAAAGGCAAGAACGTCCCTTTTTCATTAATATATATATTGTTTGTGATTTACTCCTTCTTCGGAAGAACTGACTAGTATTTTTTTTAAAGTAGAACATCAAAACTAAGGAAAGAATATAAATTATAGTCATTTCCAGTATCGAATTAAACCCGATTAATATTCGGTGGATTAGAACCGGCTCCCAGCCATACTGAAAAATTATGTATGGCGTCGTATTACTTCAGTTTTGTACGATTATAAAAATGTACAATCATAAGATTAAAACCATTTTTTTAGTCCGTGCCTTTGGCATCTCGGGGCTACAAAAACGTAGGCCTATGCTAACAAAACTGGTTATATTTTCATATTCTTGGAAAACTGTATGTAATACGAAACGATACTTGAGTTTTCAGTGTGGCTTGGAACTAGCACTAATTCAGCGGATATAATCAGAATCCATACTGGAAAATTATATTTTAGCTTATCTTTACCTGAACCTTGCGCACCGTCTTATCAGGCTCCAGAGCAATATCCGGGACGCTAGCATCCACCATCAGTCCAAACAGGTTCAGTATCAGGTTGGCGTGGCGGCGCAGATACAAGAAAGCTGTGTAACACTCCCTAAATTAGATTAAACAATGGAGTGTTTAGGTTTTGCAAAGAGGGTGTACTAAGCTCACTCAAAACTTTTGACAACCACATTAGCAGTTTTAAAGGGGTACACAAAAACAGGAATAAATAATAATGAACACTCTTACTTTTATTTTTTTTTTAGAAAACTGTCTGTGATAATATGCTAATTAAACATTAAGACATAACAATTTAAAAGTTACTCTACACATTGCTTTAGAAATGTAGGTATAATACCTATACATACTCTTGAAATTTCAGAGATTTGATATATTTTTTAAAAAGCTACGCTTACATTTATGGAAAAAAATCATGAATGTATTTTTAACCTTCTAAATTGTTGATAATATTCTGTATCATCGCCACCAAACCCTTCGATCATTTCTTTGCTGAGCTTCATTGGAGGAGGCATGGGCTTAGGATCACTGCCCAGGATGTAGCCAAAGTCAATATGCAACAGTTTACCATTTCTAAAAAAAATTAAATCAAATTGTGTTTTCTCATTCTTTAAAAAGTATTTCCTGGTCTTGGCAATGAGGTTTTATACAAGAAAAAGTATATCATTAGGCATCTATGTCAGAACTGAATAAGCAGAATATATTCGCTTATAATATTGTACTTTGTTGTCCTAGGAATCAGCATTCCAATAATCAGATGAATAGGATAAATAGTAAATACCTATATAATATGATATAAAAAAAATTTTGTCAAAAATTTAAAAATCAACATGTTTGAAATGGACGTACGTACTTGCTGGTAAGAATTATAGAGTTGCTACGCTTTCTATATCGTCCCTAACTGTTATAGGAATCATCATGCAAAGTTTAAAAACAATAGGGCAGTTCTAACATGACTAAATTAACGAAAAGAGCTAAATGTTCCGGACGTACCTTTAAAAGTAACAAACGGTACCAAAAATACCTTGTAAGCATAAGATTATCCAGATGCCTATCTCCAACACCCAGAAGGTAAGTTATGACACAATAACCAGCACAACTCTTTGCATAGTTATCCATACACTCAGCAGAAACTCCATAAGGTCCACTCTCTTGCCCATTGTATTTTCTAAAATCAAAATAGACCCATTTCTAACAGGAAGGAAGGGAACAATGGGCTGTTTATTACCCTAGTCCCAAACGTTTTATAATAACATTTTTGTGTTCGTTGGCTTAGCAACTTTGGGGACTTTAGTTAATTTTGTTTGGTTGGTTTATTAATTTGGGTGTTAAAACGTTTCAACCAGCTACAGAAGGGTTAATTTTGTGTATAATCATTGGGGATGTACATCAATTTATCAGCCATTGTCTTATCCCTTTAGATCCCTGACTACTTTACCTTAAGAAATCCAGGATTGTCCCCTCATTTCTAAGTATATCAGCAATGCCCGTGGCATCAACAAACTCGACCATTCCAAATTTTGATGATGTTGCCAGCACACGGTAAGGTGACAAGCGCAGGTCAAGATTCTCACGTCTCAACAGCTGATCCATCAGCGTGATCATCTAAGATAACAACAATTGTGGCAACGTCCATATTTTTTTGTCAGTGGGACATCTCCTCCCCCCCCCCCCCTTATTGATTATACGCTGCACTAAAGAATGCTTTTTATTTCGTTGAACAAAATTTTTGCTGAAATGAGGAAATTTCTTTAAACGTATGGACCATTAGAGAAAAAGAGGGGACAATGGGCGGTTTATTAAACTATTAATCAGATAAAGTTTTATTATAACGTTTCTTTATTCGTTGGCTTAACACCTTTGGGGACTTAAGTGATTTTTGATTGGTTGGTTAATTGAGTGTTCGAACGTTTCAACCACTAAAGGAATTTAATCTACAGATGGGGTAATTTTGTGTATCATCATTAGGGATGGACATCATTTATCGGCCATTATCTTATCACTTTAAATCCCTGATACAGACCATATCCTAGTCTTAGAGTAACTGATCAAACTATTTTTACCTGTAAAACTAACTGATCTTGTCTGAGATCATCACCAAGTTTAAAAATGGCTACATACTTGTGACCACCCTCTGTAAGAAAGGTTATTTTGGCAGGCATGAGGGAGGACTTAAAGAGTGTAGATTGGTCAGCGACAACACCAACAATCTTCACAGAGGGGTCCAGAGGAAAGGGGATTGCTTCAAAGATTTTAAAAGAAAAGATTTCTGATGATTCTTGCAATAAGGCCTAAAAAGAGTTTCGTTATTAAATATGCCCATAAGTTGCAATATTAAGATTATATCAATAAAAAAAACTACTAAAGTAACAATTTTAATGCAATAAAAATCAAATGGCATTCGTCTTAAAAAACTTTCAGTGACGCAAGAAAAAAAAGAGCAAATGCGCTACTAAAATGCTTAGAGAATATATTCCATCTCTTTTGTGACTTTTGAAATAGCAACAAACCTGCAATTTATCAATCTTTTTTACTCTGCTGCCAGATTCCCTGGCAACAGCTTTCAATAGATTTACAATTTTATCCATGAACCCGTGCTGGCGATCCAGAAACGCCCTGCGTTCTTTCAGCTCCAAGTCTGGGCTGGTCTCTAGAGCCGAGAGAAATTGTTTGATCACCCATCTGTACATCTTTTGAACAGACTCGTCCTGATATAAGTATTTATATTTAAAATACGCATATGCATATGAATAAATTAGCAATCAATGGATGATTCCAGTCTTTTGAGCAAATACATTTTTTCCAGTGCATCATATTTAAAAAACTCATTGACAGAAAAATAGGTTTTTTTCAGAAAATGTGTTATTACTTATACACAATTTTTTTTTTGAAAAAAATAATGGTATCGTCAAATCTAACTGAAGACAAACCTTTTTCATTCCACCGTCCAAATCTTCCACTTCAATATAAAGATACCAGTAGAGATAATTTGCCAGGTTGGAGTTGTATGCAGCCCTCCGTATCAAGAATGATGCAAGGCTTGTATTTTCTTCCGATGTGTCAAGGACATTGGCTATGGTTGATTGTTCAACTGACTGGGCTACAGGAGGTGTGTCCTCTTCGCTAGAAATATATGTTGGAATTTATTTTCTCGTATTCATTCGAATCCGGTGAATAGGAACCGGTTCTCATCCATACGAAAAAACTATGTCTAGCATCGTATTATATCCAGCTTTCTACGAATATAGAAATGTACAATCATAAGATTAAACCAGTTTTTTTAGCCGGTGCCTTCGGCACCCCGGGGCTAAAAAAACTAGTTTTAATCTCATAATTGTACTTTCTATATCCGCGGAAAGCCGTTTATAATACGATGCGAGAAATAACTATTCCAATATGGCTACGAAACCGATTAATTTCCGCTGGATAAGCCCGGGCCTTCACCCCCTTTGGAACTAACAAAACTGGTTTTAATTTTACAATTTTTATTTTACTATCCGCGAAAAGCTGTTTTTAATACGATGCGATAAATAACTATTCTTTATTCAACGCTCTAATTCCAAGGTTCATGATTGTCATTAAATGTATACCTAGGTATTATAAACTATAAAAAAAACACGAACGTATTAATAACTTCTAAGCTGCAATATTTAATGAAATGTATGAATTATTTATAAAAATACCTGCTATCAAGCAATCTGTCTTCTTCAGTTGGGTCAGAATAAGAATCTAAATACATTCAATAATATTAATATTAAATAAAATTGATAACTTGCTTTATTAACAGTTAACTTAGGCAAAATATTATATTTTGACTCCAGACAAACCCGAAACCCTTCTCTCCATTTCTCTTTTTGAGGAGAAAAAAAACATCTTATTTAAATTAAGTTTTGAAAATTCTTAACATAAAGAAAAGGTGTTAGTTTGGTTTACTTTTAAAAACAATGAATTTTATATTAGTTATTTATCGCATCGTATTACAGACAGCTTTCCGTGGATATTAAAATAAAAAATTATAAGATAAAAACCAATTTTATAAACCCCGGTTGCCGAAGGCCCAAGGTACAAAACTGGTATTAATTTAATGATTTTTATTTAAATATTCTTGGAAAATTGTCTGTAATACGATGCATTTTCAGATTGGCTAAGAACCGGTTATAATTCAGCGGATATTAATCGGTTTCGAAGCCATACTGAAAGGAAGTTTACCCGTGGTTGGAGTAGATGAAAGTGAAATATTTTCATATTTCAAGGCTTGGACTAGTTGAAGCAAATAAAATTGGAGGTCACCATCAGAAGCCTGCAAAATAAATGTAATTCATGTCTTAATATTTATAAATAAAAAGTAAGTACTAATATTCCCTATTAAAGAATATCTGTTCTAGTTACAAAATCAAATTTACCTGAGACAGCCGTTGAACAGCATATTTTCTCAGGGGCTGGTAAGTAAAATTTGGACCAAACAATTCGAGAGCATCTTCTGGGTCCATCGGGGCCCACTTATTTATCAGCTCCATGGCTTGGGTAGCCTCAGCTTCGGCTGCCCAGTTGACACACTTAACAAATTTTGCCAGGGCCTTCTGGTTGGCCGCAAGATGGTAACGGAATCGCCAAATAAGATCCTGTTCCTCTCTGGTCAGCGGCTGAGTGGTTGGGTAGCTTAGAATAGCGGTAAGCCTGTTTCTTGTTTCAGGGTTTGGTTTTAATTCCCGCTCCATCAATCCAGTTCTGTGGGATCTTGCTAGTTTATAGTGTTTCTTTTCAACCAAGTTGTCCACGCCTAAATCATTTTAAAACATGGTTGAGTTTTATTTTAACTTTTTATTGGCAACATTAAGGAAGTATCAATACAAAACTTACCAATCTCAGGATCAGGAAAAGTGACCAAATCATTTATTTCAGGAAGTTCCACCACAGTCTCTCCATTGGCCTCAAAATACACAATATTTGTGGGTATATCCATATCCATTATCTGCGGAAACTCGACATACAAGAACATTTTTGCAGAATTTGTCTTATCCTTTTGATTGATGCGTTCTATTTCAGCAAATGAAAGTCTGTCAAGCCAATCTACTGCTGGCAGCTTCCCGTTGTGATATTTCTTGCTAAGTTTAACAAGCCTGTGCGACTGCTCTTTTTCCTAAAAGTAATTAAACTTTAAATGAAATATCTTTTATTTTTTTCAAAATTTTTACAATATGAATTGAAGGTAACCTTATCTCTTAGTTTGCCTGGAGTATCACTATTAATTCTTCCATCTGAAGTTCTACCTTCCCAAACCTATAATGAAATGGAATCAAAACATGGTCGTGTAAAAGCATTGAAAATAAGATTTTTACTTTTCTTATAGTATCATGCTATAGAAAACTTCTTTTAAACAATGTGCATATTAACTATAACAAAAAATATTAGTATACAACTTTTCTAATTTTGTGTGACAATATAAGCTATTAGCAACTTTACACATAATAATGAAATCTAATCTGACAAAAAAAAATAATGTACCTGTAAATCCAGCATTCCCTGTCGGAAAAGACCATCTTTAGTAAATATAGAAATAGTAGTTCCTCCTAAATAATAACATCAAAATTTATAAACAAATTGAGGAATTAGAATTTAACTTTAATTAACATGCTAATGTTTTATTACCTATAGGATAGCGGTCATTAGGCCCATTACAATCAAAAATATTTAAACAAAGAACTGCATCTTTCGGAATATCACAGAACTGAATTGGAAGACAAAGCCACTGGTTCCAAGCCCATCTATGAACATAAACATTTGTCATCAAGGTGATAAAATAAATCTAAGGAAACATCAATGCTTACTTTGAATTAACAAGGAACCTATATGAAAAAGAATGCATATCTTTGCTGGTGTATATTTTCTCTCTATCCAATTAACTTTTACCATATCTTATTTTTATGTGTATGAATCATAAAACGTCTGGACATAACAAAGTAAAATCGTAGCTAAAGTATTCATAATAACCTTGTATTAAAATGTTTATAAGGAGCACGGACGGGAATATGAAGTTCTTGATTATCAACCATAACAACAGCTTCAAGAAGAAGGGTGGGAAGCTGGTGACGGGTTTCAGAATTTCTGCCAGCAAAGCGAAGTATTGGATCAGCAATAATCTTTATAAAAAATTATCAAGTTAATATCACATCTATTAAATTATTACAACTATCAAAATCTAAAGAATTCCTTAGACGCTTGAGTATAGGGTAGTCAATACAATATTTTAGATTTTAGTCGTTCATGTAAGTTTTTTTTAGAGGTGATTTATCTTGGAAGGTTTTGGGTACCTCATTTAAAATGGTTATAACATTCCAAGGACATATAACATACTTTATTGTAAAGCAATTAGCGAGATCCCAACAGACTCACATATCCTAATCTAATATTAAATAAAGAAATAAACACCTGCTCATAGCTAGACTTGTTTATATGGCCTTCAAGAGAACCAATCTTTACAGACAAATTAGCTGTTACATCACAACTACAACAATATAAATTAGATAACATAAGATTAATAGCATTTTATTAAAACTATATTTACATACCTATGAACATAATGGAAAAAGTTGCTCATATCTTCCTTAGAATTAGGCATTTTCAAAGTTTTATATCATCTGAAAAATTGTTTAATATCAATGATAAATCTTTGATTTAAATTTAGGTTTCAAAACAGATTCCAATATATATGACTTTTGATAAAAGAACATGTTACGTATATCTTTTATTGTAATTGATTCGATTTAGCTAATAAAGAATTATAAAATGCTTTTTTGATAGCCATTCAGAAGTAAATCTGAAAACTAGCTGTCAAAAACATTACGGGACATTAAATATTTTTTCTAAAAATAAGTTCATACTTAATTATATCATTAATCATGCATTAGAATTCAATTATAATATTCATGTAATATTTCATTTAAAACTAATAATTGCATATCAAAACAACGTCTTTAACTTTAATCTTTTGAATATAATATAAGTCAAGTTTCAAATAATTTATACTTTAAAGGTACATGGATAGTTATAAAAAATATGATACGTCAATTTTTATGTTATTGTTTATTTGTACTTTGATTGATTGATTGCTGTATATTTACATTTGCGCTGAATGCCGCGGAAACTAATTAAAAGAGCGTCAACTTTTTATATGTCGTATTTTATTTTATAAATTTCCGTAATTACATCATTATTTTTTTTTACAAATGTATAACTTAACAACAAATTAAGTGTAAAAACACTTATTTCCATCGTAAATTATCATAGAAAAGAATAAAAGTTCATATTTTGTTTATAAATAATTTAAAAGTTGATTACTCTGTCCTTTACAGACGACAAAAAATGAAAACAGCTGATCCAGTTTTTTTCTCCCCAATTTTCAGGTAGCAGTGCCTGCATTGACAAAAGGGGAACAAGATTGATACTATTTGGTATTTGTTGTGCAATATGGTGGAATTTCAAAAAATACATTAAACGTGTCTCTAGGAGCATTTTGGCAAGCGGCCCAGGTCGTTCGGAATAAAACGTGGAAAGACAAGGATAAAAAGTTAATATGAGAAGTCTAAAGTGACACAGTTTGAGAGATCTTAAGCGAATTATGTGAAAAAATTCGCTCGTAGTATTGAATAAAAAGTAAAAGGGCTGATGTAGAAAGTCTGGAGAGTTAGCAGACAGAAAAAATTAAATTAACCTTAGTTGTCAGCTACGGCCGTTAGATGGCGGTAGAGAGACGTAGTATAGAGGGAGTACCTCTTGCGGCGTATTCGTGCATTATAAATGATATACAGGCTATATGAAGCGGCAGGGGCCGACAATGATGTACAGGCACGTTTATATACTCTTAACTGAGTGGTAGTAGAGGAGGACTCTACGTATGGCGGTACAGGCCAGATAAGTTTCTCAATTGCGGTAGGCAGATTGTGAGACGGAACGGTACAAGTTTAGATTAAAACCACGAGGGGTGGTTGTTGTCAAGCTGAGCGCGAAAGCAAGTAGTCATACACACACACACGCACACACACACTTACACTCGGACTACAGGGGCCGAGAGAAAGCTCGCTGTTTTACTTCATTCTTTATCTGACCATTGAACGAACAACATCTAAATACAAAAGTGAAAGAATAAAGAATAAAGGATAGTTGAAACATAGATTTATGCTACAAAGTCGCTTGTGATATTAATCGTTTAAGTTTTTTCTAAAAATTTATTTTTTGTAGCATTAGTTTCGCAATCCTTTATGAAACGATAATATTAATTGTATATGTAAAGTGAATTAATCTTTTTAAATGAGAAAGTAGATTTAAGTTTCGAGAATGGTTTTTTATAAGGATAAAATATTTCAGTTTAGATAGTGGTATGTAAATCAGAATTACCTAAGATTCAAAATTAAGCACGTTTTCGTAAAAAATCGACAAACGAACGTTTCAATTGTACGAATAAGCGTTCAACTGTGAATTTTTATCGAAAATTTTCTATCGAAAATGTGCTTATTTAAGATTGATGAACGAAAATTTGTTAAACGATTTCGAATGAAGCACATAAGACAAAGAACTTATTCTGTTCCTATAAATCCTTTAAATTTACCATTCTCGAAACTTCTGGGTTACTTTAGATGGAACAGATTTACTCGTTCCGAGTCTTTCCGCGTTTTATTTCGATCGAGCTTCGGACAATATGACAAAATTGAGTAGGTACACGTTCCAAACGGATTTTTCTGGAATTCAAGCTATGAAATAATAATGTGAGGTTTTCATTGAAGTATTAAAACGAAAAAGAAAATTGGTATTTGTTGTGCAATATGGTGGAATTTCAAAAAATACATTAAACGTGTCTCTAGGAGCATTTTGGCAAGCGGCCCAGGTCGTTCGGAATAAAACGTGGAAAGACAAGGATAAAAAGTTAATATGAGAAGTCTAAAGTGACACAGTTTGAGAGATCTTAAGCGAATTATGTGAAAAAATTCGCTCGTAGTATTGAATAAAAAGTAAAAGGGCTGATGTAGAAAGTCTGGAGAGTTAGCAGACAGAAAAAATTAAATTAACCTTAGTTGTCAGCTACGGCCGTTAGATGGCGGTAGAGAGACGTAGTATAGAGGGAGTACCTCTTGCGGCGTATTCGTGCATTATAAATGATATACAGGCTATATGAAGCGGCAGGGGCCGACAATGATGTACAGGCACGTTTATATACTCTTAACTGAGTGGTAGTAGAGGAGGACTCTACGTATGGCGGTACAGGCCAGATAAGTTTCTCAATTGCGGTAGGCAGATTGTGAGACGGAACGGTACAAGTTTAGATTAAAACCACGAGGGGTGGTTGTTGTCAAGCTGAGCGCGAAAGCAAGTAGTCATACACACACACACGCACACACACACTTACACTCGGACTACAGGGGCCGAGAGAAAGCTCGCTGTTTTACTTCATTCTTTATCTGACCATTGAACGAACAACATCTAAATACAAAAGTGAAAGAATAAAGAATAAAGGATAGTTGAAACATAGATTTATGCTACAAAGTCGCTTGTGATATTAATCGTTTAAGTTTTTTCTAAAAATTTATTTTTCCCTCCCTCCCACTCCCTTAAATTTTTTCATCAGTATGTTTTTAAAATAGCATTTTCTTTATATATTTTTCCTTTTCATAAATCGTCGGTTTTTTACGCACGTGGTTTGTGATAGGGCAATAATAGATAGTTTTATGATTCAAATTTCAAATTTTATGTTATAAGACTTAATCTAAAAATTTTTATAGGGGTCAATTTTAATGTCGATTCGATTTATTTCCTTTAAACAATAGTTTTTTATTCATAATGCTTTGTTTATTTTTATATGATTTCATTCTAGATTTTTTGACTTATATTATATATAATTTTTCAGATTTTTTATCATAAGCCTTTGTTTCTATCTCGTACGGCGCATATTCACACATAAGATGGCCGACGGTGAGGATGAGATGCAGCTGCCACATTTGGGTGACATAGCCCAAGAATTGCCGGCATTTGAGGACGAAAACGGTTTCGAACCTGTATCTCCAGGTATTATTTTAATTAACAGATTATTGGCTATTAAGTATAGAGTTTTTCTTATAATCACGTATCTTGATATAGACCTATGGTTATATACGTTACACCAATGCTTGTTTTTTAAAAAAAAAAAAAAATTCATTCGACTCGTGCATACACTTGTTTAAGACACAGTAATATATAAATTTACTTTAGCTGAATTGCAAATCTGTCGACTACATTCATGGTTTTTTCATTTCGGACATGTTTTGTTTAGTTTTAACCGTTCAAAATAGCTTTTTTGCAATGTATAAATGAAAATCGATAATGGAAATAGTTTTTTAATTTTTAGCAGCGGACGTAGATGATGATCCTGCCGTTGATAGTGACGAAAGTGTCCATGATCAAGAGGATCAGATTGACGCTGCTCATGCGCAGTTCCATGAATCACAACCAGCTCCTATGATGGATGAAATTGCGGAGGCGGATCGAATGAATGATGGAAACGGAAGAGATCCAGCGGAATTGTTGGCCATGCTAGGTGATGATGCACCAATGGGTGCCAGACCGTTTCGTGCTTCCACACCTCTCATTCCAGCACCTCAATCGTACATTCAACAAGAAAGGGCCAGATATGGTCAACATGATCATGTTAATAGAGTAGCACAGCATCACCCTCAGCATTTACCACAGTGTCGGCCTGGCCCAGTTCATTATCCATCTCAGAATCAGGCAATGAATTTTAGTAATGTTAACATAAATGCGGCACCATACATGGCAGGAGGCGCGGCAGCTAGGCCACAACCGCAGCAAAACGGCGAACGCATACGCCATAGGTCGGAGGAACTACCCAGAGTGCCGACAAAATCAGCTCAGTCTGTCATGCCTCCACGCGGTACATGTCATGACCGAGGATCAGCGGCTGACAGGCCATTGTCTGTCGATAATTCGGGTCAGGTACCAAACAGTGCTCTTATCGACGTGATTCGCATGCTAGTCAGCGACAGAAATCAGAAAAACCAGCAGAGCACCAGTGCTTCCCAACCATCGACCAGCAATGGTGTTGGCGGTGTCCAGCAACAGCAAGTTCAACAGCAGCAGAGGGCTGGCATGCAAGCGCCTCAAGCAGCCAATTTTCAACAGGCTACGCCGTTTCCCCAAGGTTGGCAGATGGTCGCGTTACCAAGCAGAAGACTTGTCGCAGGCGTGCCTACAAAAACGAAGCCGCCCGGTTTTTGCCTAGTACATTATGCTGTTACGCAACAAACCAGACTGGGAAAAATAACTGAGGTCAATGCGCAGAATTGCCGTGACTCCAGTTATTTGAGGTTGATGCAGAAGACTGGCCTCGATCTATTGTCTGTTCAGAATTATATCGAGGTAACATTATTACAACTATTCGACAAAGAGTATCGTTCACAGTCCTAGTCTTCTCTCCTTTTTACAGTTTTTTCGAATAATTTTTTAATTTCACAAGTTATGTGGCAGTGGGACTTGTGGTTATCTTTAATACTATAGATCTTAATAAGCACTAGAGCAGTTTATCTAAACAATGTAATATTTGAGGTTGTTGTGGTATACCACCATATTTGATTTAAGTACCGTTTAAGTGTTATAAGAATTTGTTATGATTTTAAACTATAATTTAGGATGCAGTTCGCGAGCTTTACAATTTGTATTTGCCCCCTGAGGCCCACGCCACCGTCCATCGCAGTATGGAGTTCTCGCTTATGGCCATCGAGCTGCTCAAGTTCATGAGTCTCTACATGAGCTTGACGTTTACAAACAGCCCCTCGGTGGTTGTCAAGTTTGCCTGCAACGATAATCGTGAAGTTCTGCAGGGTGAGAGGCTCACCAGATTAAATACTTTGCGCAAGGAGCATGAAGAAAGTGAGAAGCGCAGACGGGACAGAGAGCGAGAGGCCAGGCCATCTGCGAAACGCTTCACTGGCACGTGCCACAATTGGTAAGCGTTTAAATTTTTTAACATATTTTTTCTTTTTTGCTGCCAGTTTGAATGAGTTTGTAATGATAATTGGATCTCGATTTTGCGCGGGCAATCAATGGACATGCCAATAGATAATCAAAGAAGTTTTTCTTTTCGAAAAATACATAGTTTAGTTTTTTAAAAAATATATATATATTCGCAATTTAACTTACTATTTAGCACAGGGTTTTTTAGTTGTTAAACTCAGCCGGTTTAATGATAATTATATTTTCAGCCAGAAACAAGGCCATAGAGCCTCCCAGTGCACAGCTCCTAAGAAGAAGGATTGAAGCGAGGCTTCGAGTTCCCCGGCCATAGCGGTACTTCCATCTACCAAAGCCGAGGAGCTCCTCATTGACGATGTTATCGCTCCACTCGATAACGATAATTTACCTGACACAAAAACTATTGACTTTAACTCCAATGGTAACATTGAAATCGACGACAATACTTCTGTTAAAATTGTTACCAGTGACTTAGTCGTAAATTCTTTAAGTGACATATCTGACCAAGAATTTGCGGCTTTTATTGACAAAGAAATTGACCGGTTGCAAGACCTGGGTTTCGGTCCAGTTGCAGGAGGGATCCATGATCCAAAGGCCCAGTTATTTTATAAACAGATTTTAAACGCCAGTGATTCCGTTTTAGAATTATTAAGAAACGGTTATAAACCGGACATAGTTACTCCTCTTCCTGAGGCGACAGACCTTAGGAACAACATGAGCGCGTTGCAAAACATTCAATTCGTTCAGGCAAAGACAGACAAATGGGTTAAGGAGAACATTGTTAGGAAAGTCGATTATAAACCATATTTTGTCAACCCTTTGACGGTGGCGTCAAAGTTGGATAGTGAGGGTAACGTGAAATTACGTCAGTGTTTAGATTTGTCACGTACACTGAACGACTGTTTAAGAAAAGTTTCTATGAAAATGGAGGATATTTCCATGGTTCTTCCCAGAGTCACGCCCGGCTGCTGGATGTCCGTGTTGGACATCTCAGCGATGTATTGCCATTTGGCATTACATCCAGAGTTCCGTGGTTTATTCGGCTTCGCGGTTGTCAACGCCTCTGGCACGCGGGAGTTCTATGAGTTTTTAACACTGCCATTCGGCACAGGTTAGTTTTTGTTTTATTTCCTAAATTCAATCAATGGCATTATTTCGATGCGCAAGCGTTAAAACGCCTAAGGATAGCGATGTCTGTTGTCCTAATCAGTACAATATGAAATGTATTTGACAATCTTATGCATACCAAAAACCAGAAAACGAGTGTATAGTTTTTGTTTTTTACGTTTTGGTAGTGTTTTTCTTAAGAAATGATCGAGCGTCGAATTTAAATTGTACATATTTTTTTTAAAAAATTTGATCCATAAGAATGCAATATTTTTTGTCAGGACCAGCCACATACATAATGAATTCTCTGATAGTCCCCATACGAAGATTCTGCCACGCTCGAGGCATAGACTTGTCAACATTTGTTGATGACTCGTTCAATTCAGCCTTGTCTAAAATTAAAGGATTGGCTAGCCTTAAGTTCATAAAATTTGTGTTCGAAAGCACAGGCTGGACATTAAATTTATTGAAATGTGTCGGGCCTACTACTTCTTTGTGTTACCTGGGCTTTAATTTAGACTCAATTTCTATGAGAATCAGTGCTCCCCTAATGAAGATAATAATTCTCACAAATGACATTAACGCTGCCATTTCAAAGGCTGACAAGGTTGGCGTAATATACGCCAAAGAATTAGCGCATATCCTTGGCGTATGTTGTCACCTTCTCCATTCTCATGGGAGTATAATGAGAGTGGTAACTAGAGCATGCCAGCAGACACTCGGATTGACTGTTCAGGAGCATGGATGGTCCGGGTCTTTAGCTATAAACGATAGAATGTTACAAGAATTCGAAATGTTGAAGGTTTATCTAATAAGGTGTGTACATTCGAGTTTTTAGTTTTCGAAACATTTTTAAGATTTTTTATGTCTTATTTTTCCCTGGCATTTTACGAATGTTTTGTTTAATTTCGGTTGCATTTTGACGTTTAGTTAAATATGAATATACACTTAAATATTCTTTGTTTTTATTTCAGTTTCAACGGACAACCTGTCAACAAGTGTAATGTTGTCATCAACATTATCCAACCTGCGAAGCAGGCAGTTTTGCTGGAAGCTGTAGATCCTTTAGACATCTCACAGATAGAATCCATCATGGTCTCTGATTCAAGCGAATCCAGAGCTTATGTATTTGAAGCGGAGCAACTTCGTTTCATTAAAGAGTTTCCATTTGAATACGACGAAATGCAGCAGTCTAGTACACTGCGAGAGTTGTTGGCAGTTGTGAAAATGTTTGAACAGGAATCATTTCTCCAGCAAAACAGACACAAAACAGTGGTTTGGTGTACGGACAATCGCGGTTTAGTTAGTATTTTGAACCGCGGCTCTAGAGTAGAAATTCTGCAGCGTCATGTGATAAATATCAAGTTAGTCCAGCTACAATTTGACATTATCCTTTTGCCAGTATGGCAAAGGAGGAGCACGTTGTTGCTAAAAATCGCTGACGAGGGATCTAAAGTAAGTAACACCGACGAGTGGTCGGTAGCCCTCGAGGATTATAATCTAATATGTGAAAAATTTATGGTTATGCCGGAAATCGATCTCATGGCCAGCGCGGCCAATACAAAATGTTCGGCGTTTTATTCAAAGTTGCCGGATAAAACGGCATTAGGCACTGACTTTTTTATACAAGAATTGGATAATAGGCGTGTCATGTACATATGTCCTCCAGTTAAAGTTATAGTTCCAGCATTACATAAGATCTTGAGTATACCGTCCGCCACTATCGTTTTTGTTATTCCCTTTTGGCAGTCTGCCTGTTTTTGGTCGCAGTTTATTGAAGCTGGAAAATTTAAGTCTTTCATAAAAAGAATTTTTGTGTTTAAGACCTTTTTTACATCAGAAGCAGCAGATTGTATGTTTAAAGGGAGTTGTAATTTTTCTATGATAGCTTTATTAATTAAGACCTGAGTTGTGTATTTTCAGCTAATAGAAATGTTTCATTTATTGGGCCACGATATTTCCTTGAAAAAATTTGAGTAAATATACAGATAAGACTGTATTAGATCATAAGGGGAGGTTAAATTCTATTTTCGCCATGACGGAAAGATGTAGTAGGACTCAAAGATATTTTTCATTCGTACCCAATAAAATGATATCATTTCCTTGCAGATACAATTATTTTAATTTATGTATTAATCTGATTTGTAAATCTAGAATTCTGTAATAACCATACAAGTCCAAAAAAGCGCAAGAACATGAAAAGCATTTTTTATTTTATTTTAGACACATTATTCTAAATTCAGCTAGTTTGTTTGAGCAAATTAGATTATGTATACCTATTAGAGAAATCCTGCTTGTTTTGGACTTTTTGGTTTGTTATAAATATTTTTATATCCATCCCTATCTTGTTAACGTTCGGTCTTTCCATGAAAGTGCAATCTGAAAATTATTCTAGTCTGTGATACGCTCTGAAAATTTAATATATATTTGTGGCTGTTTCAAGAAATGGGTTTACAATTTTAATATTTGGCCTTTTTTAATTGATTCCGAATGGATTCATATTTGTGTATATTGATGTTTTACAAATTAAACTAGTCTTTCGGAGATTTGTTATATGATTTCTCATATTTGTATACCCATTTCAGACTTTTTATTAGAGGGATCTGCGGCAATCAGTTTAAAATGGGTCGCGCCGGATTTGATCCAGCTTATCGGGCCAGAGGGCAACAGAGACCTATGAGAGGCAAGTATATTTGTTCATATGATACAAAATCGGGTAGCAAGACAGGAATCAAATGTTTTTTCGGCTTTAGGATTGATAGCTTTTAATCTCAGATCTATGATACAACAAACAAAAAATTTTTTGTTAACATACAATGATCGGTTTCGACGCAGGTTTTTTCTTTGCATTCAATTGGATAAATAACTTTTTCCATAAGAGGTGTTTAACGTGTAAGAAGTTCGTTTTTTACTTAGATCTATAGTTAATTTAATCTATATTTTTAGTCGGAGAGGGTCTTCCTGCTCGGATTTCACAAAGGCCAGCTCTGAGAATCATGAGGGCAGCGCGAGGCCTGAACTTATCGCCGACAAAGAGTCGAGATGCCAAACTATACACGTCGTCCCGCGCCCAGTCTACCACGAGTGTACATTCACAGGTAGTGGAGGTGTTTCTCGCCTACCTGCGCAAGAGGAATCTACCGGCAACCACGTTCCGGGAAAGGGTGTTGCAGGACTTCATCCATTATCTTGAGGATATAAGGAAGCCTTACTCTTTTCTCAAACAAGTTTGTGGAAGTTTGAAGGCATGGTCATATATAATAGATCAGCCGGTTTCGGAGTTTTCACAACGTGTGTCGCGGCTGTTGGAAGGAGCGGTGAGAAGAGCAGCAACGGAACGCGCCCCCGTCAGAAAAGCCACGCCCATTCCTAAGGGTGTTCTCACAGCAATCATGCGCAAGATAGTTTACGACTATGACTCCATCTGGGACATTCCTCTGCCTTTTTTCCGAGCGACGGTGGCAATAATTTTGCAGTTCCACACATTTACTCGCCTCGCCGATCTTGATCAAGTAAGGGCTTGTCATATAAGCCAAGATCAAATAGGCGGGGTGGAAGTTCTGCGAGTGATCTATCCAAAGAGGAAGAATGATCAAGAGCATGAAGGATGTACAAACCTGTTGGCTTCAGAGGGCGGAGATTTGTGTCCCGTGGTACTGATTAAGAAGTATTACCGCAGGTGTGGATTCCAGTTTATGGGAGAAGGGATCCTGGATGAAAATTTCTTGTTCTGTAGAACTTCTACCATGTGGCTGCCAGGTGGTAGACAAATTGTGGCTGACGGCAGGTATCAACTTTCGCCACAGACTCTTTTGAACGATATTACGCAATTGTGCCGTCAAGTAGGATATTTCGGCCCTGTGGGCAGAAAATCCTGCAAAATGTCTGGGGTTTCCGCAGCGTGCGAAGCCGGCTTGTCGGACGAGGCGTTGAGGGATAAGGGGAAGTGGCGGTCGATTGAAATGTCCCGTATGTACCGACAGATGACGGAGCCATATCAAATGGCTTTGTCGCGGTGCATTACAATGCAGGACGACCCACAAATAACGGATTTTGCGCGGAACTCCGGTCAACCAATTTATCGCGGGGCGCAAAACTCTAGGTCGGCTTCCCATCCCCAAGTCTCGCGGCGTCCGTCCCCAAGCAGGCATGAGGACATTATAACACAGCGGCCCCAAGACATGCCTACGTCGGCAGCACAAAGATTATTCCCATGCCAGCCGGTGATAAACGGCCACACAAATAGAGCTGGGCTTTTTCACAATATTGTGATAAATTCTCCGTTCACAGGAGGACAGCGAACGGCGAGATTCGTCGACGACGGAATCGTCAACACACGTTTCACAAGAAACACCGACGCTTTTCGTTCTTGGTTTTAGCCAAATTAATGATTTTTTCATTGAGTTTTTAATTATTATTTTATGTAAATATTCGACCTTATAGGTTAAGTCCTTTGTGTTTTATCATGACTTTTCAAGGGTAGAATAGTAAGTTTTATTTTAAAAAAAAAAAAAAAAATTTTCGGCGGCAAATAAGGATATAATTCCGTTTTGAATGATATTTTCGACCCATTCGGATCACGACATGTATCGACGGATATTTTCGTCGACAAGTTGTCGGTTTTTTCTATTTTAAATTAATGATATTACCATGAAAGAAACAAAGGACCTTAGCCATTGAAAATTCATACTGTGTTAAATCTAGTACCTGTTTTATCAGTTATGTCAGAAATCTGGAAACTTATTATATTGAAATCATGTACATTTTGGATCCTTGTTAATAATCTATATCTTAATGATAATAGGTTTTTACGAAAATTTCTTGTGATATAACGTTCAATCCAGTATAAAAGCATTATTTTCAATCAGTAAGCGTTTTTTAAACAAGTTTTTATACCAGTGCAAAAAACACTACAGTCATCACAGCCTTTTTATATATGTCATAGTCATCCCAATACTTGTAATAACTTATTATGTTCAAGAAAATTAATATAAGTGAAACAACAAGAATGAGTTAGTCATTTATTTTATGAAAATTTTTCATAGTAAAATTTATAGATTTTTTCGAGAAATAATTCGATGTTTTTCATGACCAGTTTTCCGCGGTTTCGGTATCAATTTCAGCAATATTTTGGAAAGTACATTCTGGAAGTGAAGTGCTGTCTTAGACTAGCTACTTCAGCAGCAACCTTGATATGTTTCTCGTTCGCAAACGACTGTGGTGGACCCATTCACACATCCAATGACACATCCTAAAAATTCATGTTATAACGGCAGTTTTTTAAATCATTACATTTATATTTCATCGGATTAATTAAGATATTACTTTCTCCCCGGCCGTTATAGTTTTCTGTTCAGATAATTTATTTATCTCTTTTTCCCTGTAACTAAACGTGGTCTTTAGAAGATAATTATATGGTTGAATAGTTAAGCCGTGTTTGCCCGTGTGGCTTGACTATTTGTTCGCCACACCTAGTTGAGGAAACTAGTTTTACCTGCCAAGTAGGGAGTTACATATATACTGCTCACTAGTACACAGTTAAAATGTCATTCACCGCTAACGAGGAGTTATACAATGCCTTGCAAAGTCGTTTGGATCTTATAAAGGAGGAAATGATCAGTAGGGCTACAAATACTGACAATATCGAGTTAAAGAGGGCACTGACCAGGTGCTTATACCACCATGGTTGGGTGGAGGGTAACCTGCGTCACTGTCGCCCCGTTGCTGAAAGGCCAGCTGCCGCACAGGCTGCCGAGCTGTCCACCATGCTTCAAGATATCAATCGACATGAGGAGGACTATCGTGCCATCTAGACGTGGCACTACGCGAATTATTAACTAGTATCAAAAAATATTTGATTACATTCCTAGTTTAATAAAGTTGTGAACCAGCCTACCTAAATAAATTGTTTATTTCTGCATTCAGAGTAGTTGAATGTGTGTCTGAAGATCTTAAAATTATAATGTTTGTAGCCGTGTGTGATTTTCTAAAGAGTATTTTTTCATTTCAATTCGGAGATTTGTTCACATAGGCAAATAAAATATATTAGTTTTTGTCAATTGGTTTTACACCAAGCAAGGTGATGATGTTTGGTTATTCAAGATCATAATAATTCGACGTCCGCATATAAGTTGCGTTTTTTCGTATGATTGTTAAAATCCATGAAAAACAAGACATCTTGGAGGTTGGTGGTTTCGTTTGAACACTCTGTTGTGAAGGTTACGATACGATTCAGCCATTTTTTCCGAAGTTTTAAAGTTAGCAAATTTTGCGAATTTCTAGAATCAGAATGGAAAAGACAATATAGAATATAAGAATTCGTCCGGTATGTAAATCAGAATTACCTAAGATTCAAAATTAAGCACGTTTTCGTAAAAAATCGACAAACGAACGTTTCAATTGTACGAATAAGCGTTCAACTGTGAATTTTTATCGAAAATTTTCTATCGAAAATGTGCTTATTTAAGATTGATGAACGAAAATTTGTTAAACGATTTCGAATGAAGCACATAAGACAAAGAACTTATTCTGTTCCTATAAATCCTTTAAATTTACCATTCTCGAAACTTCTGGGTTACTTTAGATGGAACAGATTTACTCGTTCCGAGTCTTTCCGCGTTTTATTTCGATCGAGCTTCGGACAATATGACAAAATTGAGTAGGTACACGTTCCAAACGGATTTTTCTGGAATTCAAGCTATGAAATAATAATGTGAGGTTTTCATTGAAGTATTAAAACGAAAAAGAAAACATAATTTTGCTACTAATAAATTAAATGGGAAGGAGGAGGGGTGGAGCTTGTCTGTTTTGTGTGACCATATGAGACGTGAGAGGTCCTAATTGTGAGAAATATATTAAAAGCTGTGTGTTTAGTGCCTTTAGCAAATTAGATTTTGTAAACTGTTATTCTCTCATGCTTAGAAATCGAGATTATGAGAATTTTTATTGAAAATGTGGTTAGGTTAGATATAAGAAATTGAATTGAAAATCTGCTTAAAATTGGTGTTAGAGCGAGAATAATTTGAGATAAATCTAGCTTTTAAAATTATTAATATTTTACTGTAAAATATTATTAATTCTAATTTATATTATTTCTATCCATATTCGTTGAAGTCTTAGATGTTATTGATGATTTTTTTCATAATTTATAAAATTATTTTAATTTAATATTTTCTTTAATGTAATAATCTTTTTAGGAGAATGTTACATTTTTAAAATGAATTGTGACCAAATATCAAAACTTTGTGTTCTTATTTTGAAAGGTTTGTGTTTGTAAAAAATCCAATACATTATTGGTTTGTATTTATTTGTCAATATCGAGGAAAATCACCGTGAACTCCATTGTATTTGAAAGTAATAAGGTTTCTTTGATTGATGCTGAAGATTTAATTCAATAACTACTGAACTGATTGATATCTCCTGTTTAGGGAATTCTCACATGGCCCAAGGAATGGTTTTAGGCTATTTTATGTTTAGATTTTAGACCTCTGATAGTTTTAAGCTTTATGCCCCCTTCTAGCTCTTTCAATACAGGATGCTAGGGGCATAACCGCTAGATATTCATATAATATTCAAATATCGGAAGTTTTGACACTTTCAATAACCCTTTAAAAACTAGCTCCTAAGCATTCAATGTTGTTAAGAGTTGATTATTAATTTTTAGATATCTTTGACGAGACGGTTTCACGAGTCGGAGGGAACCTTTGTGATTATGGAGTTAAAACTCTTGGACAGATTTGTTCGTCAACTGGATTGTGCGTTAAGGTATTAAAATAACAAAAAAGTAGTCTTAACCATTTGTCATTTAATTAAACCAATAGAGTAGTTGCATATATAAAGAAGTAATAGATTATTTTTTTTATCAAACATTCTATAAATGTTAATGGTTTCTTATTTACATCAGGAAGTAAAGAATTCTCTTGCACTTTTGGTTCAACATAATCTTGTTACATTCTCTGATAAGAGGAAGCCGGGGTTAGCCGATTATCAAATCTCAAAGCAAAATATCATCAACCTTCTCTTCTATCCTTTCTACACCAATCTGATTTGTGGTATACAAGAGGTGAGCATGGCATCATTTTTGCATGAAAATGTTTTATACTTTTGTTAATTTGATAGATATAATTGATACTTTAACCTATCCACATTAACTCTATTTTTATGTAAGGGGTAGTTTCATGAAAGGCATTTTGAACTTAATTTAGTGATCCGCATATTTTTTCCTGGTTAATTGGTTAAACTACATTTATATGGCATATATGTGAAAGAATTTTAGTTTTCTACCACGAAGTTTTTAAACTATCAAGACTTGAAAATCGTCTTTTTAAATTGCATATATTACAAAAAGACAATTTTCAAGTCTTGATATTTTCAAAACTACGTGGTAGAAAATTGAAATTCTTTCAATTCAAATATATGCCATATAAATATAGTTTAACCCATTAACTAGCAAAAAATATACGGTTAAATAAATTAAGTTTAAATGCATTTCGTGAAACTACCCCTTTTAAGAATTTAGATTTCAAAGCATTAAAATAGGTTTGGTTTTGTTCATTTAGTAGAGGTTCCGTAAAAAAAAACAGTTTTTGTTTATTATATAAAAGGGATAGTTCTACGAAGTGTATTTAAAGAGTTAAGGTACTTAGAGTAGTGAACTTTTATATGTCTTAGTAGAATATATAAGGCATAGGATAGATATGATTATATGTTAAAGAATTTTTAACATTGACCAGACCAAACTTTTTTTATTTGACAATATCTAAAAAAGTTAAAGTGATTTGCCACATAAATTACATGAGAATGGTCTATTTTTTCCAAATATGTATAGCCAAAACACCAATATCAGAAAATCTTTTTCCACATATTTCACAAGAGTTATAAAAAAATTGAACAGGGGTTCCCCTTGGGACAAGTTACTTAAAAAACATAAAAAATAACGTCCGGTTCATAATAGGACAGGTTTTCTATAGATTCTTTTTTAAAAAAATAAAGAACCGTCCGGTTTACTTACAATATACACATAATCTCACGCGGAAATACCAACTAACCATACAACATATATATATATATAAAGACCATTCTTATGTAATTTATGTTGCAAATCACTAACTTTTTGAGATATTGTCAAATAAAAAAAGTTCGATCAGGTCAATGTTAAAATTCTTTATCGCAATCAATGCCTAATATATTCTACTAAGACATATAAAAAGATCACTACTCTAAGTACTATACTAAATATTTTATTGGTCATTCTTTGTTGTTATGTGTATTTTGTTGTATAAAAAGTTTGAAGTTCTATTAACTAGTAAATGCTATCTAAAGTTGTATTTATGACAAAAAAGTTTTTGCCATATATAACATGCAACGAAGTTAAAAATAAAAAAGAAAAACTCACTTTTGAAGGAAAATCCCTGGTCAAATCTTTTAATTTTAATCAATAACTTTATATTATGCACTACTACGTTATTTAAAATAGAAAAAACTTACAGTTCACTATTTTTTTTTAAATGCACTTCGTGAAACTATCCCTTTTGGAAAACTAAAAAAAGCGTTTAGGTATTTTTTTTATTTTTTGTTAACATTTTTGCTAAATATTATACTCCTTACTTTAAAACTATATTTTAATAATTCATGTTCTATCGCTTACAAGGCGTGGAAATATCTCTTTTAAGAATTAAATATTAATTTTTGTATCTTAATTTTATTAGGGTAAAGATTTACCTCCGGAGAGTGCGTCAGCGTATGGCACAAAAACTTTGGCTTTATTACAGGTACATATATTATTCAGATTTATATATAACTCAGGAAATACATTAACTGGATATAACATTTGATAATATTGCCTAAAAATTTTTTTTTTAATAATTTATCTTTCATTTTGTTTAACATCACAAAATGCTCGACATCATTGAATGGGCTTAGATTATTTTGCTCTTGTCCTTGATAATTATATTTTTTGAAAATGATTTTACTGGTAATGTTTTTTTTTCTTCAGTCTTTTCTTATTTATGGTCGATTAACTGGAAGTCAAGCTATTCTTCATGCATTCAATTTTCTAAAACAAGGTAATTTACTTGTTTAATTTGAATTATATTTTGCCTCGATAGGCAAATATTTATTATCTTTTTCAAAGCGAAGCATTTCTATAATTAGGTTCCGTCCGTCCATTTAAAACATGCTGATTTTTTACTTTTTTGACAACTTTTTGTATGTTCTAATTCTATTCATCTGATTCTTGGAATACTTATTACCACAAGGTACAATGTTATAAGCGAAGCATCACTATAATCAAGTCCTAAAAATGTAAGTATGTCCTTATACAGTATCCTGTATTTAAGAAGTTAGCAACATATTTTACTCACAATTTGGTTTAGACTTATTCATTTATATTCTGCGTATTCAGTTCTGACATTCTACAAGATCGTTTGTCCAACCATTTCAGAGCTTCGCTTTTATGGATGTTGTCATCCTTATTTTATAGTAATTTAGACAATTTTTGTGTGACCTTGAAAAAAAAATATTTGTGTATGTAGTATTTTTTAATGTGTACAAATAATCGGATTAGGCGATAATCCTAAAAGATAAGAGAAGTTTTAGAACATGTTTTGGGAACTAACAAATATTCAGTATTTTATTTATTTACATTGATTTAAGATTGTAAGAATTAGTTATAAATACACAGAGAGTGACGAATGTAAAATGTTAAAAAATAACGAAAGCTAAGAGCTTATTTGTTCTATTATATCGTTTCAT
Source organism: Acartia tonsa (assembly GCF_053477335.1). NCBI lineage: Eukaryota > Metazoa > Arthropoda > Copepoda > Calanoida > Acartiidae > Acartia > Acartia tonsa. Next base: position 50,946,769 of record NC_137263.1, on the reverse strand, counting down.
TGTCCTTCTTAGAAATAATTTTTGTAAAATGAAACTTTAGTGTTAGTCATGACTGAGCTTTGTAAGGTTTTATTTTGCAGAAGAGGAATCACTGAGTGTTCAGGATTTATTAAAATCTCTGGGAGTTTTGGTTTCACGACAAATTATTGTTGGCTGTCCTATGCCCGTATCAACAGGTACCTACTAAATTTTAATAATTTATTTACTAATTCATATTTTGCTTGTTATTGGCTGAAGAGAATTATGAACAGGAATCCAGCACACAAAGAAAAAAAAGTATATCCTTAACTTTTTATAGGTAAAAATGAACATTACTTAGACAAAATGTTTGTTTTCTTAGCATCTCATATTACAAAAGGTCATTGTCTAGTTAGAGAATATACCTATATACAGGGTGTTTTTTTTTAATGAGTTAAAAGTATTGCTTAATTTAACCCACTTGCCATTGACAGAAATTAATAATCTATATCTTAATTTCTTCATTGATGTGGGACATTTTGTATGAGAAAAAAATATTTAGCGATTTTCAACAAATTCTGCCTTAAAAACCGGTTTTTCTAAAGTACCTATATTTGGAAGATTTTTGGATAATGACAAATTTTAAGAGTATGCAAAAATGCGTACAATTTTAAAAATCAAATTGCGCGGCTTGTGTTAATAGTAGAAAAATGTTACACATATCGTTAGAATTGTCATAAACTCTAGTTTTTGGAAATATATGTACCACATACATGCTATTTGTAGTATAGAAGCTACATTGGAAAATGTGAGAAATGTTGAAAATTTTAAGTAAGTTGGAACATTTTACCACGTAGCTCCTAAACTATACGTAGCACAGGAATAGTTCTTAAACACCTAAAAACTAGAGTTTATGACGATTCTAACGATATGCATAACATTTTTCTACTATTAACACAAGCCGCGCAATTTGATTTTTAAAAATGTACGCATTTTTGCATACTCTTGAAATTTGTCATGATTTAAAAATCTTCCAAATATAGGTACTCTTGAAAAACCGGTTTTTAAGGCAGAATTTGTTGAAAATCGCTAAATATTTTTTCTCATACAAAATGTCCCACATCAATGAAGAAATTAAGATATAGATTATTAATTTCTGTCAATGGCAAGTGGGTTAAATTAAGCAATACTTTTAACTCATTAAAAAAAAACACCCTGTACATTTTAAAATCATTTTTAGACGATGTTCCAAAGTTTCAAGAAGATAGTAAACCCAAATGTTTGCCATCATTTAACATCTCAATCATGGAATCTGCCATAGAACGGGTAAGTTCAAATTTTGAATCATTTATTTATCCTCTTGATGCTAAGGGTGCAGCTACTAGTTCTATATATAATGTATTTTAATAGAAAAAGAAGTATTCCTACTTGTGAATTTTAACTTTGTATTGGTTAAAGTTATTATAGACAGCTTCCGGTCGATTCAAGGAAAAAAACCTAAAAAAAAAACAATTTAATGTAAGTCTCTACATCAAAATAGACCAAAAAAAGGCCTAAAAACCGCATTTCCGCAGGGTTTTTCGTACCTAATCTAACCTAAAAATAAAACAAATCTTTAATTTTTTTCATTTAGATGTAGTACCTATAGGGCTAGGCTTATGTACCAATTTTTAAGAATCTAGCTCAATATTTAGACCATTTTGCTTACTGTTTAAGTTCAGATGTCACTACGCACCCCCCCCCCCCTTTATGATTCTTATGGCTGAAAACCGGTTCTTATCCAGCGGTTATTAATCGGTTTCGAAGCCATTCCTACTGGAAAAAATATTCCTTGTGAATTTTAACTTTTGTGTCTGTTAAAAAATATTATATTTAGGGAAATTTGGAAGAACTAAAAGACAACCTCTATTGGACCCCAAATTTTCTTGTGCTCTCCCAAAAATACAGAGACAGTATTATTACCTCAGCCGCCATAAGACGTGTGGATGATACGGCGGGAAGAATTGTTCGCAGCATTCTAGACCTTTCTTCTGAACTACATGACCCATGGTCGCCAAGTTCTGGTCAAATTGGGATGTCAAAAATAGCTGACAGAATTCGCAGAGATTGGGGGTCACTGGTTACACATGCAGATCAATATCTAAATATCCTGTCCAGTGATAGAACAAGGTAAAAATATCAGGGAGAAAGGGGATATTGAGCTGTTTATTACACTAGTCACAAAAGTTTTATAATAACGTTTTCTTATTCGTTGGCCTAACAACTTTTGAGACTTTTATTGAATTTTGATTCGTTGATTCTTAAAAGGAAGGGCCAACAACATATTATATTGTGTTGTTGACCAATTCCGAATAGCCAGTGTGGCTATTAACTAATGCAATATTGTACTCCTCTGATTTCCGAAATAAATTATTATAAATTATAAAAAAATTAGTGTCTAACCGTTTCAACCACCAATTATTATGTACATTAGAGGTAATTCTGTGTAATATCATTGGGGATATATTATATAAATATCAAGGGAAAGGAAGGTTGCGGGTAAAATCCGTAAAAGTGTGTGTTTTAAGGCTTAAAAATAGTAGTAGAACGATAATTTTCACTAAATATGTGAATTTCTTATTGATAAGAACTATAGACAACAAATTTTTTTTTAAAGTTAACATAAATTTTTATCGTTCTACTACTGTTTTTAACTTGAAACACACAACCTGTTCGGATTTTACCCGCAACCTTCCTTTCCCTTTATTGGCCATTGTCTTATCCCTTTAGATCCCTGATTTTCTATACTCAAACATAAAATCTGTTGAAACTGTTGTTGTTGTTGTATTGGCTGCTCATAGTCCATTTTCGTGTCCGGTTCGTCATCAGTAGGTGGGGGAGTGGAGGCTTATGGAGGGGGCTCTGGAGGGGGGCGTTGAAGAGGAGGAAGGCTGGTGAAACTTGGGTGTGATGATAGGAAGGCAGCTACAAGGGTGGGATTATGCCAGAGGTCAATGGGATTAAGGTTGGTGGGGCAGGAAAAGAGGTGTTGGACAGTTTCAGGGGTAGGATTGTTGGGGCAGGATGGGCAGTTGGGTGAAAGAGAAGCGTTGATGGAATGCAGGTAACTTTGGAGCTTAGGACAATAGTTGGATCTCAATTGGGAGAGGATGGTTCTGTAGTGCCTAGGAAGTTGGATCTCAGAGGGGTTGATGTTGGGAGGGGCGTGGTTAAGGACAGGATTAGGGGGATAGGAATTGATGGCTTGGGTAACTGCAGAGGTATGGAGTCGGGAGATGGTGGATTTGTAATTTGCAGGGAGGAGAGTGTTCTCAGGGGTGAGAAATGGTTGGAGAGTCGGGAGGAACATGGATTGGAGGGTGGATTTCTTGGATCTAGGACCAGGAGGGGTTGTGACATTGGGGAAGGATGGATGGGAAAGACGGAGGGAGGAGGCCAGGTACTGGGAGCATAAAAGGGAGAGGTGATTTCGTACTGGTAGGATTTTAGTTTCTTGGTGGAGGTGGCTAATGGGGGATTTTTTGGTGGAACCAGTACAGATGCGGAGGGCTTGGTTTTGGAGGACTTGGAGTTTATCAATGTTGTTTTTGGAGGTGTTAGGAAACCAGACAGGACAGGCATAGGTGGTGATGGGGCGGAGGAGGGTGTTGTAGGTGGTGAGGAGGGTCTCCTTCTGGTGGCCCCATTTGGTGCCAGCCAGACATTTAAGGATTCTGAGGCGGGAGGAAATTTTAGAGGAAATGGTGGAGACATGGGAACTGAAATTGAAAAAGGTGTCAAAGGTAACTCCAAGGATTTTAGGGGTTTTCTCGATGGAGAGGCCATTGGTGGAGGCCCAGTCAGCGATTAAGGAGAGGTGGGAGTTGATGGATTCGACTGACTGGGGGATGTCAGGAGAGGAGTGGAAGGAGTCGAGGTCGTCGGCATAGGAGGAGGTGGTGGCGGGGGGGTTGTGGGGGGCATCTGCTATGTAGAAGTTGAAAAGGACGGGGGAAATAACAGAGCCTTGGGGGACACCAGTGTGGACAATTTTGGGGGAGGAGTTGGTGTTTTGGTAGGAGCAGAAGGCCTTCCTGCCACGCACTTAGCAGGATAGCCATCTAATGATGTTTGGATGGAGGTTTGATGAGGAGATTTTTTGGAGAAGGAGATGGATTGGGATGCAATCAAAGGCTTTGGAAAGGTCAATGGATGCTACGGTTGTGCGGCTAAGGGGGAGGTTTTGGTTGAAACCGTTAGCAATGCCAGAATGGAGGTGGAAAGATTAAGGAGTGAGGATGTGGTGGAGTGGAGGGGTTTGAAGCCATGTTGAGTGGGGTGGGTGGAGAGGGATTGTTTAAGGTATGGGAGAAGGAGGCGTTCAAGGACTTTAGCTGCAGGACAGAGGAGGGAGATTGGGCGGTAGGAGGTGGAAAGGTCAGGGGGTTTACCAGGTTTGAGGAGGGCAATAATTTTGGAGAGCTTCCAAATGGCAGGGATATTAGCAGCGGAAATGGAGAGGTTGAAGAGTTTGGTAAGGTAGGAGATGCCATTTGGACCAAGGTGTTTGAGGTGGAGGATGTTGAGGTGATTAGGACCAAGTGCAGATGAGTTTGAGGAATTTTTAATGGCTTCAAGGACGAGGGCAGGGGTGAAAAGTTGGAAATCTCTGTTGAGGCGGTGGCGGTGTCTAATTTTGCGGATAATTTTTCTGGAGAAAGGGTTGGAGGTGTGGCGGGAGACAGAGGTGAATTGTTTGGTAAAGGATTCAGCAATGTGGGCGTGGGAGGTGTGAACTTTGTTGTTGAAGGTAATGGGTTGGTTGGAGGGAGGGGAATTGTTGAAACTCAATATGTAGTTTAACAAATTTTTATTAACCTAGGGCTGTTTTTTAAGACAATTATCAAAAAGTATCATTTTGTTACTTTGAACATTTTTTTAAATAAGCATTTTTTTAGATTTGTTGACAAAGTTGGAGATGCAGGGGGTGGACAATATCAGGTAAAATAAAGACTTTTCTCTTATTCATTCGAATCCGGTGGATAGGAACCGGTTCTCATCCATTCGAAAAAACTATGTCTAGCATCGTATTATATCCAGCTTTCTACGAATATAAAAATGTGTCTTCGGCATCTCGGAGCTTTTACTTCTAGAGTTCAAAGTACCTATATACATTATACATTTAGGTATTGATCGTTTCCATTTTTTTATAATTCTGTAAAAAATACTCATTGCGGGAAATGGTTTTATAAAGTTTTTTCTTCATTAGGTTAACTACAAGCACATTATGACTGAGTTAGCAGCGGCCACAGTTGAACAAATTATTCTGGAAAGATTTGGTTCCAAGTCAATGAGAATATTCAGGTTTATTAGAGAGAAGAAATATGTTGAGGAAAATCAGATACAGCAGGTGCTTTTATTAATATTTTTAACAAAAATTATTATTTTATTAAAATGTTTTTGTATTAAGTATGTTTATTTATTTACACTAAAATCGATATCCTTATATAAAAGTAACAAGATGTCTGAGTCTCTGTGAGTTATCGCTGGACCGATATGGTTCTCTTTTGAAGTGAAGATTCTAATAGGTCCAGGGAAGGTTTGTTTCTATTTTAGGGAGGTACATCCTCCACCTCCCCCCCCCCCCAAAAAAAAAAATAAGCCCCCTAAAAAAGAGTATTTTTTATTTTCAAAATTAAAGTTGAGGGTTGATTTCGTCCTTCCCCCTTACCTCAAAGGCCTCTAGATGCGTAAACGCTAGTAAAGATAAAAATATTAACAGATTCCGGACTAGAATCCTAACTACTAATTATTAGTCTGTTATTGACTGGTGTCCATCAAAATAAAACTAGGGTAAGGCGGGGGAAGTTTCGGTAAGGGGCTATTTTCGGTAATTTCGACCTACCTTCATTAAATGACCTTTTTCCCCATGTTCCTTTCAAATGATAGAAAAAAACATAAAAGCAAATTTGTTCCTTATTAAATTGCCTACAAATAAGTATAAAATGAATTTTTTGTGGGATGAATATTAAGGGTACTTATTGGGTCTCAAAGTCGGACGAAAATTTTTTTTTTTCAAAAATTTTTTAGTAGGTGTGTAAAGATCGACGTACACAAAAATTGGTAAGACCTAGAGCTGATCCGTAAAAAACTTTTGAACTAAGAATTGCCCGCTCTTTCCAAATCTGTTGAGAGCTTTAAAATCGGGGTAATATTTTTTTCAAAAATGACCAAAGTTGGCGCCGGGGGAAATTCCGGTAATTTCAAAAGAAATTAAAATTCAACTTTTAAGGTCATGTTTTCATGTTTTCTTTTGTCAAATCTATTATTCCATATGGACTTTATAAGAATTAGGCCTAAAACTGAATAGAACAAATAAAAAACAAAAAAAAAATTATTTTATTTTTTGAAGCAAATTTTTGCGAGGAAAAAATCAAAATTTCTGGTCCTTTGAAAAAAAACATTTTTGACATAGGAGGAATTTTCCGATCTTTATGAATTTTTTTGTGGTTAATCCCCATAACCTATACTAATTATGATTTTTTACGCTTGTTTGGTCGTTTGGCCATTTTTCATCGATTTTTTTAAGGTTAAAATGTAGTCAAGATTTTTTGCAAAGATGACACTTTTGCTTCAAATTCGATTATTGAGGTCAATTTTTAATCAATTTTCATGTTTTTTGGTCTAAATCTATAGTTCAATGTGAGCTTTTTTAGGATCAGGCCTAAAAAGTAATAAAATATGTTTTTTTCTTATATTAATTTTAAGTTTTTTAAAACAAATTTTCGAGAAAAAAAAATCGAAAATTCGCGTCTTTCAAAAAAATTCATTTTTAACATAGAAGGAATAGTCCGATCATTTTGAAATTTTTTGTGGATAATCCCTATAACCTATACTAATTATGATTATTTATGTTCGACTGGCCGTTTGGCCGTTTTTCATCGATTTTTTTTAGGTTGAAAAAAATTACCGAAAATTCCCCCGCTGGTGGGGAATTTTCGGTAACTTTTTTGCGGTCAATTTCGGCAAACTTCTAAAAGTCCTAGGATAACGTCCTTTTAGGACCTGATAGTCCTTTCCATAAGCTTTCTACCGGTCTTGGTTTCATTTGAAAATATTAATATTTACCCCATTTTTTTTCAAAAAAAACGAAAAAATACCGAAATTTCCCCCCCCCCCCTTACCCTACTAATTTAGGCAATTAAAAACTGGTTTTATGATTTTTTACAATTTCGATCTTAATTTTTAGGTTGTTATGATTCCAAGTAAAGAGGCTAAACTGCTGACCTATCAGCTGATGGAAAACAATCTGATTTGCCTACAGGAGCTAAAGAAAACGATAAACGCGAGTACACCATCCAAAGCATTGTATCTGTTCTATGTCAATTTTGATCAGGCAAGTACTGGTAAAAAATCAGGACGATCTCGTTTATAAGTAACTGATTTATTATATTTATTCAAAAAGAATCTTAGCATTGTATGGCGCTATATTGATAAACTAGCGGTTGCATCCCTACTATCTATCTAGGGATATTCGAATGAATGTGAAATCAGAAAAATAGTTTAAAATCATACAACGACTTTTATTTTTATAAACAAAACAGCTTAAAACCATCCCGGTACCTATAAGAAGCTTCATTCTAAAGGAGAACCATATCGGTTCAGCGGTTAGCGAGATCCTTCGCTACAGAAAAAAAAATCTTACTACTTTATATAATAGGATGACAGAGAACATTTATTTACACTTATGATGTGTTAGAACATAGCAAGCAATAAAAAAATGTAGCGTTGAATTTTTGTTTAACCGGAGCCGCACCAAAAATCAACCGGCTCCGCATCCCTGATGGGGATAAAATCCATTTGCTTAGATGCCAATTAACTTTGTTTTATTATTTCAGGTTGTTAGATATTGCCTTAACCTAAGCCTTCATACCCTGTACAACCTGAAGAAGCGGACCAGTCACGAGCTGGCAGCCTGTGCCCGTCTCATTGAGAAGCGTGACAAGGTGGAGGCCATCATGGAGAGTGTGCGCGCCCAGGGAGGCACAGAGGAACAGCTGGACGAGGTCAGGGAAATGATCTCGCCACCGGAGGAGGAAGAGCTGAAGGTGCTGGATAATAAGATGACACAGTGCTCCCTGGCGGAAATAAAGACATTGAATACACTTTTTATTATGCAAACCTATTTGCGCTACCAGATTTCTTGACACTCCACCAATTTGCCAGTAAAAAAACGTAGATGATTTTTTTGAGATCTAGTTTTTACATTCAAAAATAATTAAAACATTTTTTGTAACCCAAAATTTATTTTTTACAAATTGTCAATGTACATTTTTGTTATCAAAATTGCTACTTTTTTCTAATGTAATGATAAGAAAAATTGTTTTTTGAGCTTATCATTGAATATATAAATCTGTGATAAAATATTTATTTTTTGTATTTTCAGAACTACTTGAATTTACGCAAAAATGTGAGCAGTCAAGACAAAAACATCGCACAAAACAGATTGCAAGAATTATCTATTACATATACTGATTATTGTGAACTTTTTTCTACTTTTGTGATATGTCAAATTAGAATCAAGTATAATTGTTAACAAGGTTACCCAAAATGGTAGATACTGTAACAAACGGAACGGGTGCTGCAGGCGTTGGAGCCGCCAACTCAAAACTCGAGTGTGTTGTTGAGTACGACTATGATGCCCAGCTGGGCGACGAGCTCACTATTCGCGTAGGTGATGTTATAACTGACATTGACATGATGGAGGGCGGCTGGTGGAAAGGAAACCTGCGCGGTAAAATAGGCATGTTCCCAGACAATTTTGTTAAACTTCTACCCTCGCCACCAAAAGGTTCCGCCGAAAACGGCGATGCCACAGCCAAGAAGTGCCACGTTTTGTTTTCATATTCTCCCGCTCATGATGATGAACTATCCCTTGATGTTGGAGATGTTGTCGAGTATATGGGAGATGTAGAAGAGGGTTGGTATAAGGGACGTCTCAATGGACGCGTCGGCGTGTTTCCCTCTAATTTTGTCGAGATTTGTAATACAAACTGTGATAATAACAAGAATAATTCTCACCATAGACCACAAAACATTGTTGAAACAAGCATGAACCAAGATAGTAAACAAATGTTCTCAGACACAACAACAAAAAATCAATATAATGGCGAATCAAATAAACAATCTGGTGCTCGGAACAAATCACTAAATGGCGGAGGAGATGTGGCAAATATTTCGCCAGACGTCACTCTGAACTCGGCCAAATATGATGGCGGCAACTCTCCGTCGTCCCCGAACTCGAGAGGACCGGGTGTGGCAGGCATGATGACAACAAGTGAACGAATGCTGCGCAACACAGATCCTGCTCCCGGTGCCGCACCCCGTCTTCCACCGAAACCAGTGAAGGATCAATGTGTTGTACTATTTCCTTACACCGCACAAAACCAGGTATGCCAAGTAACAGGAACTGTAATTGTCTGTCTGTGCCGTAGGATCTTGTAACCACTAAATCAATATATATTGTCCAATTTAGCTTCTTAAAAGTCCTGGGAAGGTTTATTCGGAGAGGGTACCACCACCCTCCCAAGAGAAATCGCCCCTAGAAAAAAATTACTTAATTACTTTTATTTTGGGTGCTACTCCCTTAGTTTTAGAGATAATTGGATGAAATCTTTTGGGCTGGGTCAGTAATTACCCCAACTATTGGTATCTTTCAAAAAAAACGGCGGCGGGACCGCCGCTCACGCCGCTGTTTTCCGCCGCCGAATTAGGCAATTTGGAATCATTTGAGACCATGTTATTTTTTTCAAAAATTTTTCCTCTTACAAGCAACCCTGCGGGGGGACTTGATCATTTTTTCAAATGTACAATTTTTGTACATTAAGGTATATCTTAAATTCAGTGGTAGGTACTCCTGTGATTAATATTTTGTTTCAATATCTTTTAAATCACAGGAGTACCTACCACTGAATTTAAGATATACCTTAATGTACAAAAATTGTACAGTCCCCCCGCAGGGCTGCTTGTTCGGGGAAAAGTTTTTGAAAAAAATAACATGGTCTCAAATGATTCCAAATTTCCTAATTCGGCGAAAAATGCAAAAAAAAAATTTTTTTGTTGGCAGCGGAAAACGGCGGCGGACGGCGGGAGCGGCGGTCCCGCCGCCGTTTTCTTAATTCAAATATTTTTTACTTACCAACCTAAAAAGATTTTGTTTAAATATCTTCAAAATCACAGGAGAAGTACTGTATTTAAGATATACCTTGATATACGAGAATTTGAAAAAAATGATTAAGTCCCCCCGCAGGGTTGCTTGTAAGGGGAAAAATTTTTGAAAAAAATAACATGGTCTCAAATGATTCGGCGAGAAATGCCAAAAAAAAATTTTTTTTGGTGGCGGCGGAAAACGGCGGCGGGAGCGGCGGTCCCGCCGCCGTTTTTTTTGAAAGATACCAATAGTTGGGGTAATTACTGACCCAGCCCAAAAAATTTCATCCAATTATCTCTAAAACTAAGGGAGTAGCACCCAAAATAAAATTGCTGGTATGTCGTGGCACGAGTCACCACATTCCCCCCCCCCCCTTTTTGGTGCATCTCTTAACCAAATCATGCTTAATTGCTGGGTAGATTTATATGGCTACACACACCCTCTATGGACAACCAATCTTTAGATTGCACGACCTTCGTCTTAAAGTCCTAACTGAGCATGGTAATGAGCTGTCATTATTTTGGGCCAAGACATTCCTCTTACTCTAACTATTAATGTCGCGTACCTGAGCAGTAGGAACCACTTATAACATTTTTGTTATGACGCGGGGTTAGGCCAAGATGCGAACCTATCACCTTCCCGCAACAGTCGCGGGTTCCGTCTATGTGTTTGTGTTATGCTAACTTTACTTCCATTTGAATGGCTCCACCCCTTAATTTTAAAATTAAGAGCTTCGTTTAGTAGGTATCTTTATAATGTATTTATTATTCACTTAAGGATGAGTTAACCCTAGTGGAGGGGGAAATAATCACAATTGTGTCACGTGTCATTGAGGATGCTGGATGGTGGAGGGGAGAACTTGATGGCAAAGTTGGGGTCTTTCCAGATAATTTTGTCAAGGTAAATTATTCATTTATAGCTAAGATCTTTAAATCATTTGATAGGTAAACTTTAGCTTTATGTATCCTATCCTATTATATCTTTTTTTGTCTGTAGCGAAGGATCTCGTTAACCGCTGAAACGATATGTTTCTCCAATACAGTAAAGCTTCTTATAGATCCTTGGAAGGCCTTTAAGGGAGGGTATCTCCACCCTCCCCCAATTAAAAATAACCACCCCCAAATAATTTTTAAATTTACTATGTCTTTTAAACCTCAAATTAAAACTGGGGGTTGGGGTCGACTTTTCTCCCTCCCACCTTAGGAGCCCTTAAAGGCTTCTAGGGGCGTATCCGCTAGTGTATATTTAAATTGTATCATTTTACAATAATAACAAATTGCGTTGCATTTTTAAATGAAATAATTGCGTTAAGTTAAAGATGACATTGAATTTGATATCCTTATCTTTCATTATTGTTAAATATCACTTATATTTACTTATATTAATATTAAATTGTTATTTCATATCTTTTCTCATGAGTTATGAATTGTAGGTGATATCTTCTGAATGTGGAGAGTCTACTCCCAACTCCTCAGCTGGTGGAACTCCTACTTCTAGTGTTATCAACAGCAAAGTTAATTCGCTTGTCAGTGGGAGTAACAAACAACTTTTTGATAAGAAAACTAGCTCATCACGTGATAACATCACTGATCATGTCTCCTCAGTGTTGTCTGAAGCTGACAAGAAGAAAGACTCACCAGACAAATTAAATTCTTCGTCTCCGCTCTCGTCTTCCGGTGGTTCTAGATTATCCAGAACAAGCTCGGAAAGAGGCTCTGGCTCCTCCTCGCAAACCTCCGCCAGGATGCAGTCCATGGGCTTAAATAATAAGCAAGTCAGTGCCTCCGGCAGTAATGACTCATTCAAAAGTCAGAGCAACTCGAATGTAAGCGAAAAGAAGGCTCTATTTAGTGGTAGAAGTGGAAGCAGTGCAAATTTAAAAGAAAATGAGATTAGATCTAATGAACCTAGGTATGACAGTAGAATTAAAAATAATTTTAAGAACGATGATAGGATCATTAAAAAGCCTGTCGTTCCTGAGGCTTTGACAAAAACTCTTTCTTCTAATAATAGCCAAGAAGCTGGTGAAAACACTAAGCCAAGACCAACTGAGATTGAAAATGGAACCGTAGTGTTGCGCAACCCACCTACTACTACTACAGGCCTGGATCAAGTTAATCGTGAACAGACACTAAGCAACTTGACGGCCAGCAGGGTCAAGGCTCCCAAACGACGTCCACCTTCGAATGTTTTCCTTAAAGAAAATATTCCTGATGAGTTGGATAATGAAGTTGAAAATGAAACAAACAATGATGATAGTCAACATAAGCAAAGTAAAGAAGAATCGTTTAAGAAATCCTCAGATAATATAGAAAAACAATTTAACCCATTGAAGATGGGTATTTCAGTTCTCCCAGGTAAAGAAAGTTTAAGAAGTACAGGAACTTTTGATAATACCACCAAGAACCGGGAAGAAACTGCTAATCAGGAGAAAAGTAAAGTAGAAGCTAATCCAGTAAAGAATATGTGGTTAGAAGAATTGAGTCGCAAACAGGCCAATAGGAGGAGTATGACAGCACTAAATGATAGGAAGCAAGAACATCTTGGAATCCCCGCTAAAACAGAATCCTCCCTTATTCCGTCAGGATCGAAGCCAGCCATTCCATCCAAGCCACTAGACACCAGAAAATCGTTAAGTAGTATTATACGAAGACCAAACAGTTTTGGGGAAAAGACAGCGGCCAATACAACCAGCTCTACATCAGCAATAAACCAGTCTGGCAGTGGTAAGGTAGAAGCTAAATTGGGAGAGACAAAGTCATCTGCAGCCCTCTTTGCAGCTAAAACTAATAGTAGCAGTTCTGATGGTGCCAAAAATTCAACAGGTAACAGTCGACAAGATTTGACTAGAAAAATATCCGGAGGAGGTGAGCGTAACAGAAAAGATTCACTGAGCAAAGAAAGTAGCTTTGAACACAGAAGTTTAAGTCCTAAAAGATCCTTAGGGGATGATAGATCATCACTTTTATCGTCTAGTAAAATTAAGGACTCCTCGCCAAGGTCTGGATCTAAAGAATCTGGAAAAGAACAAACCCAAAGAATAAGTAATAAAGAAAACAAGGATGTTAATCATCACAGGTCAAGCAGCAAAGAATCCGAGCGTAGTCGGCGGTCCACTGCTAGTGAATTGATCCGCAAAGCCTCTGACAGTATGAATAAACTCAACACCGACAACTCAAAGCCAGCAGTACATTCCAATAATCTTGGAAAGCCGGGAAGCTGGTCCTTTGCCGAACGACCTGAACGTCCCACGGATTTAAGCAAACTTGATTTTCTAAATAGAAGTCCCAAACTTGATTCATCGTCTTCCAAAGGTGATTTGTCCCGACTAGAGTCTTCGCAGAAATCAACCAGTAACAACAATATAAGTGCCAGTCTTGATACTCACGAAGAAGCCGGGTTTGTTGTTGTAGAGGCAACAAATGAAATTTTAAAATCAACGGCGGCTTCATTATGGGCCTCCGAGGATGGAGGAGGAGAACAGCCCCGTCCTCCTGCGCGAGAGAAAAATCAATCCGGTGGAATAGGTACTCAATTAAGTTCTGCTGCAAAGTCACAGGAGCCAGCTGGGATTGTTAAAGCTTTGGAGAAAAGAGTAGAGGAATTGGAGAGGCTGATTATGCGTGTAGAGACCAATTACAAATCAGATGTGGCCAGCCTTACCGGTCAACTCGAGTCAGAGCGCCAACGAAGGGTACATCTGGAGCAGGAGATTTCAAAACTTAATAGAATAGTTACTAATAAATAATTTTATTATTATGTAAATTATAAATATTAGTTTTTCACATTGATATCCATTAAGCATTTAAGCTTAATATTTTACATTATTTATTTGTAAACTTACGCCGCCAATTAATCAACATTGCCTTGCTTCTAATCACTGGTGACTAAAATAAACATACTCAATAATATAACAATCCTGCACAAATACTACATCTAGTATGTGATAATCACACTGTAAGATTTGTGATAATTTTGAGAATTAATCAGCTACAAATGTTTTTTAATATTAATACCTACCTTTTTATATTTTGCAACCAAAATTTGCATTTATATGTATGAACAGTATTTTATTTGCTACTAGAAATAATGTTGATTTATGTTATATAACAATGTAATAAGAGTTGAATAAAAAGTTTATCTTTATGATTAAACAAATATACCTATAAATAATCGGATCATGGAAAGAAATCGAAGTAGCGGGTTTTGTCGTATTTTCACAGTACCTTTTCTCCTATTTCTAGCCCCTGCGGATCGCTGTAACTCTGCGGGGCAATCATAAACATTTACCTAACCTAAAATAACCAGTCAAAAGCTACTGCAAAAATACGACGAAACCCGCTACTTCGTTTTCTTTCCATAATTCATATATTCTTATCTCATTTTCATCTGATAATGCCAGTTAATACCTATTAATATTTTTTGCATGGTGATTTTCAAAAAGTAATATTTTTTATAACCTTTTAAAAGAATTATCTGTTATAGAAAATGGTGGCTAAGTATGTACCTATTTATTATCATTGCATTTTGAAATTCTTTTAATGGGTAAATATTTTTTCAATATTTCTATATCGAAGATAAAATTTTGTAAATATTGAATTGGATACAGTCAAAAACTAAAATAAAAACTTTTTAAAAATCACTGTCGATGAAGAATGTTTTTTTTGCTTTTATTATTTAAATACTGCAAACCTGGCAACTTTATTTGTTACTTTTTGGCAATAATTGTAACTTTTACTTTATTTGATGTTAGATCCTAATTTTAAACAGACAATCAACAAAATGTAAACCATTATAGAAATCAACAATTGAACAAAGTTTATAATAAACCCCGAACCACTTCATTATGCAATCTACATTTTCCTGGATATTTTGTCTATGGTAGACCATAAGTGTACAGCTTTACAGTACATTGTTTCTATTTGCTAAAGCAACACGTATGATAAAAGAAAAAGATTCTGTTTAAAGTAAAATGCTTATATTTCAATCAAAATCTATATTTTTGTATTTTTTACCGATCCACTTCATTATGCAAATCAAAAGAAAATCAATGAGAAAACGTTTGTTTTGCCCTTTTCTCCACTTTTAAAAATTAATTCTAATAAAATAACAATTTTTTAAGGGATTTATGCATTAATTATAATGAAAAACAGTTTAAGGTAGATTTTAATGATTTTTCTAAATAAGAAATAATTGAAAAAAAGAAATTCTATCCCTATCACTTTCGAGGACAGCTGCCGACCCCCAGTCTTATGGATGAAGCTAAATACATGTAAAAAATAAAAATTTGCCTGAAAAGTATACAAAAATGTTTTTTGATGTGTTAAAAAAATCCTTTTTAAAATCTTGATTTTAAGGATGTTGGCCTTTAAGATGCTCTTACTGGTGGTGATGGTGAGCTAAATGTTATCAAAGTGCATGCCCTTGAAGAAAACTTATATATTGAACTATGGTCCAATTTCTGTAGTCATAGCAGCCTCCAGCCAAGCAATATTAAAAAAGAAAAAAAATGCAAGTTTAATTACTAAAATTCATAAAGTAAATAATGTAGTTTTTAGATAATGGTTATATTTCATGTCGAGAGGCTCCACTGGAGGCTGCTATGACTACAAAAAATGGTACATAGGTTAATAGAGAAGTTGTTGTAATGGTCATGTACTTAGATAACATTTAGCTCACCTTCACCACCAGTAAGAGCATCTTAAAGGCCATCATCCTCAAAATCAAGATTTTAAAATGGATTTTTTTAACACATCAAAAAACATTTTTGTATACTTTTCAGGGTAATTTTTATCTTTAACATGTATTTAGCTTCATCCATAAGACTGGGGGTCAGCAGCTGTCCTCTAAAGTGATAGGGATAGAATTTCTTTTTTTCAATTATTTCTTATTAAGAAAAATCATTAAAATTTACCTTAAACTGTTTTTCATTATAATTAATGCATAAATCCCTTAAAAAATTGTTATTTTATCAGAATCTTTTTTTAAAAGTGGAGAAAAGTGCAAAACAAACGTTTTCTCATTGATTTTCTTTTGATTTGCATAATGACGTGGATCGGTAAAAAATAAAAAAATATAGATTTTGATTGAAATATAAGCATTTTACTTTAAAAAGAATCTTTTTCTTTTATCATACGTGTTGCTTTAACAAATAGAAACAATGTACTGTAAAGCTGTACACTTATGGACTACCGTATACAAGATATCCAGGAAAATGTAAATTGCATAATGAAGTGGTTCGGGGTTTAGTAAATTTATAACTGCTTAAAATATGCTTATTCAACCAAAAACTGTTGCAAAACCTTGCCCTCTATATTTACAACTTAAACTACAATATTGATTTGGATTGCTTAAACTAGAACTTCCTGCACAAATTTCAAATAGAAAACCTATTAAAAATAGCTAATTACACGATCCAAAACCAATTTTTTGGTACATTCAATTTCAACTGGTCTTCTCAATACACAAGGATCGTGTCACACTATCAAAGTTAAAAGGGGAGGTTGGGTACGACACTTTTAGAAACCAAAACTAAAAGTCAAAGGAACTCAACTGAAAAAAAAGAGTTAGGTATAGTACTGAAATTTGGCATTGCAGTTTTTTTTAAAGAGGTACAACTTGGAATTGTAAAGAAACGGCGGCAGAACTAACACCCTCTCCGAAGTGTCACAACCGCTCTCCCCCTTTTTTTTATATAAAATAAAACTCAAATTGAAATAAGGTTCTGCAACGCTTTATTATAGCATGGACTAAACAAATGGGATCATGTAAAGAAGACGAAGTTTTTCATAAAAAGGCCAAAATTATCATTCTAAAATGGGCTAGGTAGGTGCTAGAATCTATGTTAAGCTGTCTATAGCAGCGTCTTAGCATACTATACAAAAACATTAAAAACCCAGGGTCCATCTCTGATTTAGGTACTTTTTGTTTAAATCTAAAATTTCAGAAGTTTTACCTACTCGTATAAAACTCGTATTTTAAAAAACCAGAGATAGACTCTAAGTTGTGTCGTTTTATTTGTGAAGCAAGCCATGACGTGTCATAAGATTGATTCTAGCTCATACCTAGCCCATCGGAGATAAAATCTTAGGAAGGTAATGTCTGCTTTTTAAAAAAAATATCCTCGTTTTCTTTACATGATCTAACAAATGTAAATTATACCTAAGTAACCTGTACCAGATACGTAAAACCAATATTATATGTATTATCAAAACAAAACTGACTCATTACTTACAAAATATAGTTTTTAAATATATAATAATAATACCTATTTATGCATGTATTTAACAAAATCATATCTTGTAATTCATATCAAACTATCATTGTGCAATAAATTTTTGACAGACTTTTCTCTAGGATTTTAGTTTTGTAATAATTGTAAGCTACCTAGCAGCAAAATTTATATAAAACAGGCAGCATGTTTCATTTTTTCATTTAAATACTGAATAACAGGAATAGGTACAACAAACAAATAAATATGGGTTCAGTTGAATAGTTATTTCTCGCATCGTATTATAATCAGCTCTCCGAGGATTTAAAATGTCTAATTATAAGATTATAACCAGTTTATTAGCCCTGAGATGCCGAAGAAAACTGGATATAATACGATGCTAGACATATTTTTTGTATGGATGAGAACCGGTTCTAATCCAGCGGATTTTAATCGGTTTCGAATCAATACATACCCTAAAAAAATAACTGAAATCACGAAACTAACAAATATTTTTTCTTCGAATATATTAGGTTGTTGTTTATACCTATTCCTGACTTAATAGTAATTATTCATTAAATATTAACTACTTACCTAATTTTTTTTTTAAGTTCTATGACGAAACTTTTCATTGCTGCTATCAGAAATGTAATAATTTTATATTTTTTCTATATTTTGACCTTTCTCTACATTTTATATCTTTACAAAAATATTGAAATATAAGTATTTACTTATTGTTTTAACATATTTACACTTTTAAAAACTAGATATATAAAAATGCGCCAAGGTTCCTGAATAAATCTGCCAAGACGAGAAAGTGAAATAAAAATGTTTGCATTTAAGGCTCAAAGTTTAGCTCAAAATGGCGTTGGTAGATTTTTTCTTGGTGCTTTTATTAAGAATGTGGAATATGTTGAGCGAAACTTTAGCACCAACCATAATATTTTAAGGTATAGTGATTTTTTTTACCATTGCACATTGGGGCAAATCAACCAAAAAGGGGATTTAATTATTTAGTACCCTTAAAATTCATCTCACAAAAATTTCATTTTATACTTTTTTGTAGGTAATTTAACAACAAACAAATTTGCTTTTATGTTTTTTTCTGTCATTTGAAAGGAACATGGAGATAAAGGTTATTTTATGAAGGTAGATAGAAAATTACCAGATTAACCCCTCCCGAAAACAGCCCCCCTTACCCTATCCATTTATCTATCCATCAATCTATCCATCTATCTATCCATATATCTATCCATCTGTCTATCCATCTATCTATCCATCTATCTATCCATCTATCTATCCATCTATCTTTCCATCTATCTATCCATATATCTATCCATCTGTCTATCCATCTATCTATCCATCTATCTGTCCATCTATCTATTCATCTATCTATCCATCTATCTATCCATCTATCTATCCATCTATCTATCCATCTATCTATCCATCTATCTATCCATCTATCTATCCATCTATCTATCCATCTCTCTATCCATCTATATATCGATCCATCTATCTATCCATCAACTATTCATCTCTTTATCCATCAACTATCAATTTATCCATCCATCAATCTATCCCTCTATCTATCCATCCATCTATCCATCTGTCTATCCATTTACTTATCCATCTATCTATCCATATATCTATTCATCTACCTATCCATCTATCTATCCATCTATCTATTCATCTATATATCGATCCATTTATCTATCCATCAACTATTCATCTCTTTATCCATCAACTATCAATTTATCCATCCATCAATCTATCCCTCTATCTATCCATCCATCTATCCATCTGTCTATCCATTTACTTATCCATCTATCTATCCATATATATATTCATCTACCTATCCATCTATCTATCCATCTATCTATTCATCTATATATCGATCCATTTATCTATCCATCAACTATTCATCTCTTTATCCATCAACTATCAATTTATCCATCCATCAATCTATCCCTCTATCTATCCATCCATCTATCCATCTGTCTATCCATTTACTTATCCATCTATCTATCCATATATCTATTCATCTACCTATCCATCTATTTATCCATCAACTATCTTGAATTTCGTGTTTAAAATGTCTAATTAGGGGTTTTGGTTATCAGAGCAATATGAGAATTTTTTAGTAGCGCAGCTACCCTATCACTAGCTTTTTGGGCCCTTTAAAGTGTAACTAGGTTAATTGTAGTCCGATTTTAGTGTTCAAAGTTTCAAATTTGGGGTCATGGAATTCATTTCAGTAGGAGGGGAGGGGATGGTGTAAATGGGGGTGGATGGGATCCTTATTTTAGCAAGCTACAAGTTTCACTTTATTTTTATGTTTAATAAATCCATTATAAATGTGGGCATGATTAACATAAATTTGTATTAACTAATATCTATATTTATAATGATATTACGATTCTTGTTTACTGTTTATATGTACACTAGCGGCTTCGCCCCTAGCCTCTAGGGGATTTGCCCCAAGAGGTAATTAAACAAGGATGACAACATCCATGAAAGAAGCGAAGCTCTGAAACGGAAGGACAAACGAACATTAATACTTGTGAAGTGTCAGAACTGAATATTAATGCATGTCTATACAAAATTGTAATTAAAACTGATTAAATACATGTTACGCTTTAAGGACATACTGACGTTTTTAGGAATTGATTATAGAGATGCTTCGCTTATAACAATAGACGTTATTGAAATAGGAATCAGTATTAAAAAAATCAGATGAATAGGATATTTTTTAACATTCAAAACCATTATTTGTTGTCAAAAAAGTAAAAATCAGCTTGTTATAAATGGATGTACGGACTTTCTGGTAACGATTATAGAGTTGCTGTGCTTTCTAAGTCGTACCTAACTGTTGTAGAAATCAGCATGAAAAGTTTGAGATCAATAGGACAATTCTAGCCTGTTTAAGTTAAGTAAAAGAGCTAACTGTACCAGACGTACGGACGGACCGACCCTAATTATAGAAATATGAAAAAATTGAGGGGGATTTTTATTTTTGAAAAAGATCTTTAAACAACCACAGGACCAGTAGATATATTCCCTGAAGAGTAGAATTCAATCAGTTTAGTGGTTAGCGAGATCTTAAGGGATGAGCGGACAGACAAACAGACAAACAGACATCAAGCTACTTTGTATTATATATTAACACCTAGGGATCTAAGGAACAAAACAATAACCGATTAATATGTACATCCCCAATATTGATACATATTTAATAAATACATATTTTATAAATTATATTGCAAAATTATTTGTCTGTAGATGACAATTAGTGGTTGAAAAGTTTTGACACTCATCTTAATGAACCAACCAATAAAAAATCAATTAAATTTCCTGAAGTTCTTATGCTAATGAATATAAAAACGTTATTATAAAACTTTGAAGATTGGGGACTAGTGTAATTAACAGTCCTCTCCCTTTCTAAATAAAACTGCTGACTTTAAACATGAATACCCTGTAACTACATAATTTAAAAACAAAGCATTACCAATAGACAGACAGAAGACTACTTGCTAATTCCAATTTAGAATGATTATAAGAACCTCACGTTTTTTGCATATTAAGTTTACCTTTCCGCAGTGAGGTAGGGGACATTGGGCTGTTTATAACACTAGTCCCCAAAGTTTTACAGTTGTGTGTTCAAACGTTTTAACTACTAACTTTAATCTACACAAGGGGTAATTTTGTGTATTATCATTGGGGATGTACAAAAATTAATTGACCTTTGTCTTATCCCTTTAGATCCCTGATATTTGTAATAATCTATAGAAACGATTATTTAGTTACATTAAAACATCAAACATAAAGAGGTTTAGATTTAGGTTTAGCCCCCCCCCCCTCTCCTCCCCATCATCATTTAGTGTAATAGAACTTGAAAATATTTATTATTAACTTTAATTCTAAGTCAGAATAAATATTTCCCAATATGTCTATGTTTTTGTGTCTTTTAATTATTTGAATTATATCTTAAGTTTTGACTTTAAAAGCGCATTTAAACGCCTTTTCTTACAAGCTTTTCGTGCACCCACGTTCAGAAAACGGGCTAAAAACCCCTACGGGGGCGCGGGGGGGTAAATGAAATCAGTACTGGCGATTAAAATATGTCTTTGGGTAATCAAATATCGTTTTTTTAGCCGGCGACACCCGGCGAAAACATGTTTCCTCTTACTGGCCTTTTAAATGTTGATTAAAAAACAAACAAATAAAAACTAAAATCTTGACTTCAACTAGAATTATTTAGGACTAATTTCTTCAATTTGTGTTTTTTCTTTTATACTGTCAAAATATATGTAATGCATGACTCACCAGAAGTTATTTTGTCTAATTACGTTAATTCTAAGAGATTTTATAATACTTTTAAAATTGTTGGTGAAACACAAAAAGTATGCCTTTTTCTGTAAGAAAATTTTTGCATTTCTTGACTTCCATGCATTAGAATGCTTACTTAAAAAGCGTATTTTTACGATTCCTTTGAAATCTAATGTACATTGGGTATTATAATACTCATAGAATGTTTAAAACTTGATTTGGGGGTGGTGAATTGTTGCCCCTTGTTGCCCCTATGTGCATTGTTTATCATTTTTTTTGTAAATAAGTTTTAAAAATAAAAAAAACGCTTGTTTTAAGACTTAAAATTACATAAAAAAGGGACTATGCACGAACAATAGATGCTATTGCGCCAAAAATGCTTACCATTTCAAAGCGTTTTTCATTTATAACCATGGTGAAACTTCATTTTTTAGTCGATATACCAATTTCAAGCATTAACCTAGTATATTTACTAAAAAGATACTCAGGACCACTGCTTGAAGGTGCTTAAAATCACTTGCTCTCGTTCGTGCATAGTCCCCTTTACGAAGTTATGGTTAAATATATAAATAAGTAAAGGTAATTGCTGTTTTGTTGGCCCTGAATAGCCAAAAAGCTATGGGGCAAATAAGTGTTTCTTATATTTTTATGAATGATATGTTTTTTCACTTCTTCCACCCATTCTAATGTTTTTTTCAACGCTCTCTCGCAATTTGTATGTTCCTTAGGCCATCTAAAACTATAGTCTTCAAAAAGTTTGTTCTGTTATTATTCGGAAATAAAGATTCCGGAGTCGTGTGAGGGAAAATAAATGTAATAAGTATGGATGTATAACCCAGACTACTAACTTCCCGCCCCCCCCCCCCCCCCCCATTCTGTCTTGCGGACCTTTTTAGTATGCTAGCAAATTGAAATTGCTTTCTTCTCTTTTGTAGCGACTTGTCTGTGTTAATATTTACAATGCTATAGGCTGATTCAATATTCAAAGACCCAATGGAAAGTCGGCATATGGTCCACGGGGTGGGGGCTGCTTCCTCTATTGTTTTACTTTAATGGAGGGAAAATAATAACCTCTAACAACTTTTGTTTTTATTAAGACACATTCGAGCAGAAAATAAATTAGTTTTGCTGCTCAACCCAAGTAAATCAACACAGTGCAAAATAATACAATGTGGAACAAGTCAAAGTCGCCAATTGAGTTTTACTTCTAAACTAAGAAAAACAAATAGCCTGGTTCCAAAAATAAAGAATTTAAATCCTGCTTTATCACAAGCTCAGCTGAATGCATTGAGGTAAAACTATATTTATAAAATCCTTTCTAGATATATAAAGTAGTAAGATTCATTGCAAGAACGTCGAAGCTTTTTATTTTTGAAGGGGAGTGGGGCTTAGGGGAAGTTTTCAAATTTATTTTTAGGAGATAATCTAATTTGTTTCCACGTAATTTAGTGGTGCCTAGGACACTCAAAAATTTGCTTGGGTGTGGTGGGGTAAACCCCTCCCCATTCATTGTATGTTCTTGGTTTAATGTTTTCCCGTTATGATTTTGCTAACTACTGAACCAATTTATTCTTTGCAATGGAAGCTTCATGTAGGTCTAGTGTTGGCTTTAGGCAATTCTATTAGGTTGTTTGATTTTTGCTCTCCCTCTCTTCCTTTTGGGATACTACGGAGCCCCTAGATGCTAAATGTGCAGCTTTTATTAAAATAAATAGTATCTATATTTTAATAAATCCGAATTGATCAGTTATTTATTTGAAAAGAGTAAAATATGTTTAGGTTTAAGCCCCGCAAGGCTAAGAAGCCCCGCCAGCCTGGTAATGATGAGTGGAGTGTGGTGGGTTACTCTGCTGCAGAATCATTTGATATTATTGGCCTTCAACAAGGTTATTTAATATTTTTAAATATTCCATTGAATGTAGTTCTTACATTTAGGATGTAAGTCAATAGTTTTTAACTTTTATTGAAAACACTAATTAAAAGAAAAACATATGCTAAATTGTTAGTTTTTAAAAACTAACAGTGCCCCTAGAGGTCTTTTATATACATTTCTCTTGAGAGTGATTAATTATCCTCTTAAAGAATTACTTAATAAGAATACTTAAAAATATTTCTCGTATTCATTCGAATCCGGTGGATAGGAACCGGTTCTCATCCATACGAAAAAGCTATGTTTAGCATCGTATTATATCCAGCTTTCTACGAATAAAAAAATGTACAATCATAAGATTAAAACCCGTTTTTTTAGCCCGTGCCTTCGACACCTCGGGGCTAAAAAACTGGTTTTAATCTTATTCTATATCCGCGGAAAGCTGTTTATAATACGATACGAGAAATAACTATTATATATGATGATCTTCGAGTTCACATAAGTTTAAGAATAACCTCTCACCGCTTCGGTTTCTCTTGGTAGCTCCTTTCTTTTGATGGTCAGATTGTATTCTGTTATTTGATCGACTAGATGAAACCATGTATTTTTATCAACATCAGAAAATCCTCTAAATGTCTTTTTATTTACTTTCAGGTTTAAATAATCAGCTGATATATTCTGAACTTGATATTATGGAGGAACTGAATGGTAGTTGTATCATTGTCACCAACAAATATTCTACAGATAATGATGAATTATCAAAGGTTAGTTTTCCTAACTCAAATAATTTATAATTTATTTATCAGGAATTGAAAATTATCCTTTTGTATTTACCCCTCCACCCCCTACCCCCTTGAGGGGGGCCTGGTTCCCCCCTTCTCTCTTACCGCAAATGCCCCTAGATGCCTCTTAAAGCTTAGCTGGTGTAAAAGATATTCTTGAAGGAATTCTTTTATTATAATTAATCACTTTTAAGAGAAATTAAATCGTAAGCTACGGTCTGCAATAAATTAAATGACTAAAATCACTAGTATTTATAGCTCTTTATTTCATAATTTAAACAAATGAGCTACCCAACTTTGTCATATTCTTATGCACGGAGTGCTTACATTTTATTAATAATCTAAACAAAAAATAACTATTAACTTTAATACTTATTAATAAAATGTAACAATTATACAATACAGATGTTAACGCATATACGACAAGATTTGAAATGACAAGTTTGCCGGGAAATATACGGCAAAACTAGTTATCAGCTGATTATGAATCTAACCGCTAGCAGACGGCTCCATAGACAAAATATTTTTATGTATCGGAAAATAAATAACCATAGACAAAATATTTTACACAATGAATTATTTTTTATCATGCAATTTCATTGCAACACTCCCCAACAGAAAGAAAATTCATTGTGGATTTATGTTTGATTTACCAGGATACCCTAAAGTACCCCCAGGTATTTCAAAAAATAATCTTAATCTTAAGTTTTACCAGGATACCCTTAAGTACCCCCAGGTATTTCAAAAAATAATCTTAGATTTTAAGTCCCAAAGATTACCTGTTTTAGTTACTGAGAATTCAATCTTTTGAGTATATGTCTGGCATCATTTGAATCCAACTGATCTGCATAAGTATTAACTAATGCTGGAACATTATGAGAAGTGGCAGGAGTATTGTTTTCTTTCATACTATTCAGTCTTTTGACCATCTTTTTTCTCTTACAAGAAATCCAAGCTAATCCATTTCTGAACTTTGTCTCTTTAGCTCTAGCTAATCTTCTCTTCTTAGCTGCACCTTTCAGCTTATTCTTCTGAGTAAAGTCTCCAGGCACAACTAACTGAACCTTTTGATGAACTCCATGTCTATGACTTGGCCCTGGAGCCTGTACATTGTGATGTAAAACATCCATCCGCTGTTTTCTTTTCTCTAATACTCTGATAGCCTTGAGAAGATCATTGTTATAACCAACTTCAACATTTTGCTTCCTTCTTATTAAAGACTGCTCTAGAATAGGAACAGTAATTCGAACATTCTTCACATTGAAGTAAACATTAGACAAATAGACATAAATATTGATTTTAGGAAACCAGAAACGTGATATCTCATCTGTTGACATGTTTCTCAGCTTGTTAAATAGGTCAGGAATACAGTTGACATTTAGCCTTCCCCATTCTTTGATGACATGGGCAGGTCTATCTACACCAACACAATCAGCTTCAAAATCTAGGTCAAACAAAGAATTAGAGCAACTTGATGAAGCTTGAAAACCCAGTCTTTTGACAGCATATCCAGAATCACCAGCATATTCTCTTTTAAACATAAGTTTAAAATATTCATTATCTAGATTCTTACAAAGGTTTGGAACCTCTCCAGAGTAATTATGTAGTTTTATTCTAGCTAATGCTGGATATTGTAGGATAAAATTATATCTAGCATGATGAATAAACCGGGCACCTCCACAACTTATCACAGGTACATCAGAGATAAGATCCATCAAAATTACAAGCAATGATTTAGGATTTCCAATCTTAAGCAGCATATCACTCCTGGATGTTTCTAGATGAGCATCTACTATTTTGGTATTCTTCAGGCTTAAACCTACAAATTCAGAAAACCATGCTGTAAATGCTGGTTGACTAATTTCAGTAACATCTAGAACAATGTCTACATCAGGAAACAAATTTCTCAACAAAGCTCCCATTAAAACAGAGAAGATATCATACATCAGCTGAAGCTTGTACCTCAAATACTTCCTGACAGCAACATCCATCTGATCTGAATCCTTTGCCCAGCTTTGATCCATGTTTTCTATTCCTGTTGGGAACGGTTTACCAGTTACTAATGCACTAAGAGAATAAAGACTGTACTTGTCCATTCTACATCCATTAGCTATAGCAAGAGATGAGAGATCAAAAACATTAAGTTCCAATTCAGTATCATACAGATCAGTCAAAACTCCAAGAAGTGAATTCATTTGGGCATTAGCATTAACTGAATATAATGGGGGTAATTGTTTGAGAAAATCCAGAACTTCTTCAGGAAAGGCAGAATACTCAAAATAGTAAAATCTTGATCCAGATTCACTAGATTTATCATTCCCAATTTCAGATAAACCTAGTTTGAACACAATGGCATTGTTTCTACCTTCTCCAATCACAAGTCTTGTTGCAATTTTAATGTTGTCTGCAGAATGACCATCATCTTCAGTATAGAACTTGACAGTTGCACCAGAATGTTTTTGTTTAACAAGATACCTGTATTGGGATCTTGGGATGTCTACAGTTTCAACAGTAAAGGGAAGAGGAGTGACATTAAAAAGAGTATTTCTGGACATCTTTACTATATCATTGAAATCATAGATGGTTTCCTCAAAGTGATTTCTATTGAAGTGGGGGATTGAAATTTCAGTTGTGGAAAAACCTTTGGCAAATACTCCCTCATTTAGCTCAGGTTGATTCCAGCCTTCAGTAAATTCTTGATCAATTTTTAAAAAGGTTTTCAAAGGATATCCACGAGGTAGTATGTTGGAGACATTTGACTGACAAATTTCAGGATTAGATTTTAAAATCTCCAGATGTTTCTGGAAAACTAAAATGTCTGTTACAGGTTGATCTACAGGTAGAGTTTTACGAATCTCTTCATAAATAATATCACTATACAAATACTCTTGATTACAATAATAATCTGCTTGAACATCTGAGGTTATAAAGAATTGTCTTGAAGTGGGATCTTTAGGATTAAAATCCTCTGCTCTTTCATCAAAATATTTGTGTCTAGCACTTTCAGGTATGGACATTGTAAAGCCTGGAATAAAGAGACAAATTGATAATAATTACAGTTTAATACAGTGACAAAGTTGGGATCACTCTAAATCTAACATCTAATAATAGCACAATAAGGAAAACAATATGTGTTTTAATTTATTAATTACAATTATAATGTTTACAATATATCATATTATAATTATCAATATTTACAAATATTTGGTAAATTACAGGAGTTTTAAAACTTGATAAAACATTAAAATAATTAAAATGAGTAAAATTTGTGTAGTATTTCTGAATTGCTCTTATTTGACTGCAATTTTCTTTATTTTTTCAAAAAATTCTTTGGAGTTTAGTGGGATGTCTGATGCAGCTGATATAATGCAAAGATCTCTTGGAGATCTTAGTACTGAGGACCATTTCACTTTGGAACCTGCCATTAAGGATGTAGGATAAGAACACAAAATTCTTCTTCCTTCCCTTTGTACATCAGAAACCTTTCCTGTGACCCATTTCTCCATCTTACTATTATTGTTGTCTTTCAACTTAAAGACAACTATATCTCCAACTGTAATAGGATCAGTTTTGCACCATTTGTTCGGTCTAGGTATTAAATGGTGGAGCCTATCCAATAGTAGTTGATACCAGTATGACTGTATATCTTGAACACGATTTAAAAGTTGAGTAGGACCTGTTTCAGGGGATATTGACATAGGGCCTTCTATTGCCCTATTATTCGCTCTTCCAAGTTTAAAGCGATTTGGAGTGAGCAGTTCCCACCCAGCATCCTCTGATGCAGATCCATCAGCCTTAGCTATAGGTATGTCATCAATCTCTGATGACATTTTAGCAAATACTGTTTCCCATTCTAAGGGTGTCATGCAAATATTAGTATTATTTGCAGTTTTGAGGAGCATTTCTCTTAGGGTTCTTATCCTCCGTTCAACACGTCCTCTTTCTTCATGAGATTTTGCTGTTGAGGGATGAATTTCCAATCCTACACTGTCTCTCAATTGATGATGAGCATTTCTTATATTCATTTCAAGTGTTTTTAAGCTAGTTAATTGTGTACCACAATCAACAAATATAGCAGAGGGTACACCATGTCTAGAACTATGGCGTTCTAGGGCAAGAACAATTTCTTGAGTCTCTATGGATTCCAGTGCTAAAATGTTAGTAGCTGATGTTAACAGACAGACTATAACAAGTGCATAGATCTTAACTGTTGTCTTAGGATTATTTCTGGCCCTGAAATGAGGTTTTCCTGGAAAACCATAACATATATCCATCATGCAATGATAAAATGCAGGTGTGATTGTAAATCTAGCACTAGGGTGATTTCCCATTGTAAGCTCCTGGGTCTTCCTAATTATCATTCTACACCTTGGGCAGTTCTGACGCACTTGTTGAATGATTCTTTTGGGATTGTTTACTGGATAAACATGTTTAAGAATTTCCCTCATAGTAATTTGCATTCCTGAATGTTTTCTAACCTTGTGGTGTATATGCATAAGTAATGCATAAAAGAAATCTGATTCTGCTGAGATAACTGGAAGAATTCCTTTGATATCCACATTGTCAAAGAATACTTCATAATCAAGTTCTTTGACAGTAACTTTGGTTTCATCTGGGAGTCTGCCTGACATATATAAAATTCCATCTTTCATTTGAAATTGTGCTATTTTTTTCTTAGGGAGTATCTTCATAACAGACTGAGTTTCAATTCTAAGGAAATAATCCAAAGCTTTCTTTTTCAGAATTTTCTTATATTCCATTGGAATACCAGCTGAATCTTTAATAGCATTACACTTCTCACAAGTCCAGGAACTGTCAATTCCCCCTCCTTGATGAGTTTTGTGTTTCATAGACCAAATAAAGTCATAGACATAAGACATAATATTAATGGTTTTAAAATAACCATGAAAAATCACATTATTTACAAGTGACAACGACCCACTCCCCACTTGACATGAAAGAACAGAGGAAGGCACACAGTTACAAAGTAAACAATGTTGTTGGTTTGTAGAAGTACCAAAACATATCATTTCTGTCTCTCCATTACAATATTGACATTTCGCACAATGTTGGTTGAGAGCTTCATATACTGTTGCACATGTGGGGTTTGGTTGATTAGGAAAAACAATGTCTGGATAACATTCTTGTGATAAGAGTTGATTTTGTTGAGCAGTAAGTTGAATATCTGTATATTTAGTGACAGGCATCTGATCGAAATCACGCTTCATCCATGGATATCCTTGTATCCATATTGACTCTAAATGCAGATCTGATGGCTTTATATTGTTTGGCTTTGTGAGAAGATCTGCAATATTAAGATTTCCATCAATATGGAACAATGGGAGTTGATCAGACTTATTTGGAACTTTAGACATTACTCTACGGATTTCTGATACTCTATTCAGTACAAACAATCTTAGTTTTTTCTCTGTATTTGAGCACCAACTGAGTGCAACTTGGGAATCTGTGAAAAAATAAACTTCAGAAACCATATCGCCAAATATAGCAATAACCTCTTCCACTGTATTTGTGGCTAGACGAATACTCTCTAATTCATTACGAGGTATGGAATGTGACATGATTTTGCTCTTGGAAGTAAGCAGTTGACAGCTATAAGAACCATTAGACAACCTTACTCCTGCATAAATAGCTGCTCCTCCCATGTTAGCAGCTGCATCACTTATGCACAACAATCTGATCTTACTTCCAGCCTCAGTATTTTCAGGGAATACAAATCTTTTGACACTTAACTGAGGAATCTGGATAAACTCCTTGAACCTTTCACGCCAATGTTCCTGAATTTCATGATTAAGTGGAGAATCCCAGTTTAAGCCATTTAGGGCATGAGCAGAGAGTTTTAGCTGACAGTTGTAAGGTTCCCAAAGGCCAATTGGATCCCAATACTCTGCCACCTTAGACACAACTATTCTTCTAGTTATTTCTAGATCAGACATTAACTTGGTTACATCCTCAATTGTTGACACTGGAAATGGATTGGATGGTTTAATTCCTCTTCTCTTCTTATTGAAGTTAATTTCACCAAACCCAGGACTAAAGGTATCATTGGTTATATTCCAATTGTAACCAAGCACCTTAAGGTTTTCATTACCATCAAGGTTGCCACCAGATACCACTACATACTTCAGTGAAAACCCTCCAGCATTCAGAACAGCAGACACTTCCTCTATTTGCTTATTACATTCCTCAATAGAACTAGCTCCACCCATAATATCATCAACATATATTTCCCAAAGTAGGATAACATAAGCTAATGGGTAACCCTCACTAAGGAGCCTTCCCAGCTCCTTCAGAGCAAAGATTGCCTGGTTAGCAGAAGATGTGACACCATACCATGCTACTGTCATGACATATGTATCAGGTGGGGTTTCAGTAT
This sequence comes from Acartia tonsa, assembly GCF_053477335.1. Lineage (NCBI taxonomy): Eukaryota > Metazoa > Arthropoda > Copepoda > Calanoida > Acartiidae > Acartia > Acartia tonsa. Next base: position 50,916,040 of record NC_137263.1, on the reverse strand, counting down.
CTAGGTCACTTTTGTACAAGAACAATTGGTAAGCATAAGATGTGGGTTTAAGTTTCAGACAATTATAGAGTTTACTGATATCTGATGACCAGACAAATTTCTTAGTTCTGGCCTTCAAGAGTACATCAGTGAGTCTATTCATATTGTTACATCCTTTTGCTAAAATTAAGTTTAGGCCACTCATACTAGGATCTACAACGATCCGTAGTGGGGTACTGCTTGACTCCTTGGCAACTGTTCTCCAAGGCATAAAATGATGGAATGCGGATGCTTCTATAAGTTTGATGTGCTCTTCTGGTAGGTCTTCAAGTTTGCTGAGAAATTTCTTTTCAACCAATTCTGTAATAACATTTCTAATATGTTCTTTCTTTGCCTCTGGCAATCTACACTGACTTTTATATACTTTCAAAGCTTGATTATAATTGTTGGAATCTCCATGCTTCTTGGAAAGGTATTCATCAGGTGCAGTAGTAAAGGGAAGATCAACAAAAACTTTCTTTTCCTCAAGGTCAACTGTAACACTTTTTTCAATGGCCTCCTGTTCAATTTGCTCAGTAATACTTAGCATTTGAGCTGTACTGTTTGATGCACACTTACATTTTAGGCATTTCTCACATCTAAAGTTAACTAGGTCATGCTTGTCATCTTCATCAATATATATCCTTTGTTTACTTAACGGTATTTTAGCTTTGAAGACTACTAAATGTGGGGGGCATACACAATGAGGATTTGGACAATCAACTGTGTTGTCAGGTTCCAAGTTTTCCAAGCAGACTTGATCCAATTTCTTTACATCTTCAAATGTATCATCTTTATACTGGTAAATTCCATGACCAGTATCAATCAAATCTGGGTCAAATATTGATTTAAGGGCTGCATATGGAGACCCCCTGTATTGATTTACCACTTCAGTAAAGTAAGAATAAAAATGGTTGACATTTCCTCCTAATTTCTTATTAATGTCTGTAAATGTTCTATGTGGGCCACCAAAACAGTAAACACTTCCAAAAACATCCATGAAAGGGCTTTTATACAATCCAATTCCGTTTGGCAAGCTCAGCACACATATTGGTTCCAAATCAGAATGTTTTAAACCTATCAATAGTTTGATACTATCACCTCCAACATATGGAGGCAAGGGTGTGTCAGGATGAAGATCAGCACATTCACGTGTTTCAGTATTGAGTTCACTTAAATTGTATTTAGGGAAGGGCCCAGTAATACTTTTCATTCCTTGGCATGTTAGTTGGTGATATTTTCCTTCTACAGTGGGCCCCAGGTATAACTCATACATACCATAACCAGTCAGGATTCTATTACCACTAATGACTCCGATTGAACCCTGATTTTGGTTAACAACTTTAATCTTCAAGTTTTCAGCAGTTTCCCCATCAATCAGGTGCTGATTGGCACCCCGATCAAAAAGGGTTAATAACTGTTTACCTCCAATTGACAACAATTGCATTACGCCTATGGAGTCCTCACTGCATTCACTTATAAGATCAATAGTAGGAGGATCTTCTTTCATGCCAGTGGAAGTATTAAATATAGGAGCAGGTTCACTGTCAGATACTGGTCTTGACAATGATTTCGATTTGGATGAATCCTTTATTCCAGCAAGGATTTGTAAATGACATGCTAAATTAACCGGTACATTTAACATGCTGCTTTTAAAGCCCTTGACATATCCCTCAAGTCCATTAAGTATATCAGCATTTGATGGTTTGGTGTGTTTTTCATTGAAACAGAAGAATATTGAATATGCATATCCCTTAGCATCATGCTTAATTCTAGTCTTGCATTCAGTACATTGAAGAATCTTAGGTATGGTTTTCAAATTAGAACACTTTTTGCCAAAACAGTTCTCATTTGACTGTAAACACTGTGTACAGTACTTAAATTTGAAGTTTTTTCTATATTCCACTCGTTCCTTGGGGGTCAGTAGATAGAATTCAACACATCCAGAGATATCATGTTTGTGATCTTTGATAATACAGGGAAATTTGAATTCAGAACATGGCTTTGCTTTCTTACTCTTCAATTGGAAGTGTACGTTCTTAGCAGTATCAGAATTTGATTCATCAATACTTTTTTCGTCATCAGATTGACAAGATTCATCTCCTGTAGTTTCAATATGATTAACTTGCTTAACAGCATGTGTTCTTTGTTTATCTTTCTTTGATTTAGATAATTGTGTATTGAAAAAATCTGTATTTCTAGCCATGGAATCATACTTCTCATAAGCAGTGCTGATGCAACATAAGATCGTTTTAAAAGCAGTTTTGCCTCTTATTCTTGTAATTCCTTGGTTTAAGTCTCTCATTGCTTGAACAAACGTGTCCATAATAAACACAGGAACAAGTTGAAGTATTCTTTTCAGGAATTCATGACCATATATAAAATCTTCCACTTCTTGTTTAGATACATCAGGAATATTAACAAGTTTATCAACTCTCTCCAATGCAGAGTGCAATTTCCTGAAATATGATAGGTTGGCTCCAAGATCTGAATTATCAGTTGGAATTCTTTCTTTTGATACTGCTGACAAGATACTGGAAGTTATTGTTTCCAAGTCTCCATAACGAAGAAGTAACAGCTCTTTCATTTTTTCATAATCTTCTCTAACTTTCACAACTTCATCTTGAATAGCAGATGACAAATATCTAGAGTAAAATAGTTCTGCCTTTTCAATAGAGATTTCATAATCACTAGTAAGATTTTCAAACCTGCGTAAAAATTCAAATATGTCAATCTCACTTGTAGATGTGAATTTTGGCAAAGTGTCATAAAGTTTATGAGTTTGAGATTTTTTATGACAGCCTTTATCTAGATAAACTTTGCGCATTGATGAAGACCAATTATCAGCTTTCTCCAGGCAGTTTTCAACCTGTTCACAAAGTAAGACATTGATATTTCCCTTTCTAAAATAGTCTCTCAAAGATTTTTGAAGATCACGACGTTCCAAATCTACGGTGGGAATTTGATTTTTAAAAACATCAACAATTGTAGCTTTATCTAGATCATTAGATGGCTCAGGAACTAATAAGTTCCCCAGAGCCTTCATTTGTCTTTTTAAACTCTTTCCATACACATCCAGGGAGGTAGACACTACGCTTTCTAAATTGTCTTCAGAATTTTCAGATGGCACACTTTGACGTCTGTCATTTATAATGGGTGCTCTTTGATTTGATTGTTTCTGAAGCCAATTGTCAACATAACCATTATCTGGTACTTTAGGGTTCCCTGCCATGTTATCATTATGAGAAGGTATCTGGGCAATGCCAGTTACAACATTATTATTTTCCAAACAATTTGGAGCTCCACCATCCTGAATTCGTGTGTCAGCAGAAGAGAATAATGACTCAATGGTGCGTTGGAGGTCATCAATATCATTTCGAACAGACATTTGAAATGCTGCAAATTCTTTGGCCATGTCTCTTTGACAAGAAGCAGATTTAACACACGAACCTATTTGAGAATTGACAGTATCATTTAGGGTAGTAAGGCTTGCTTCAATACTGGATACTTTATTGGATAGTAGTTTGACTGAATCATTGGTGTCTTGAGGGATTGAAATTTTTGCCTCAAGATTTTCAATCCTTTGCATTATGAGAGGACTTACTACATTTGCTTGGATTTGAGCTTCAATTTCAGGTAACTTAGCTTTGATGTTATTGACACTTGATGCTAGGTATTCTAAGGATTTGATCTTTCCCTTCAATTCTGTGATTTGCCTTAAATTATTATTGGCTGTTGGAATGTTAGCAGCAGCTTTTTCTATATCAATGGATGTAAATCCATGGAACATTCCAGAGCTTAAGCTATTGTTATTACTTTGAATGCACCATTTGATCTTGAAAGACTCTAGGCGAACTCCAATTCTTGAACATCTAGAAATTAATTCATCCGACTCTTTTGCTGTTGCAACAAGTCTAATCTGATTTAATTTAATTAGCAAATCCTTGTATTGATGATTTGCTGCTTTAAGATCTTGAGGATCATCACCATGAAGATGTTGCATTTGTTCTATATCCTTTTCCAATCTATTTAAGGCTTCAATTGCTTGGGCATCTGACATAACATCTTGTTGGGCTGGTTGTTGAGAAAGCATAGTACCTGCACTTTCACGGAGTGGTGTATATGCATATTCATCACTTTCATTAACCTGATTCACATCTGGAGTACCTAAATTTTCCATAATAGGAGATACACGAGGTGTTGATGATGTCGGATTAATTCGTGCCTTGGTTTGTAATTCACTCAATTTCTGCCATAGGTTAGTTGGTCTTTTTGAGTCACCAAGGCTACCTAATCCCTGCAATTCCCTGCTAAATGGTTTCTTTTTTAACACAGTTTGATCATTAGGCATCTGTGAAGATGTAGATGTTGGAGTACCAATATCATCTGGATCAAATGTTGGTGGATCATTATGATGTGCATCACTCTCATTCTCACTGTCACTCATTTCTAATTAATGATGAATCAGCAAAAAAAATAAAAAAATAAGCAGGCAAACCAAATTAAATTATACTTTATTTCATAATAAAGTAACTAAATTCACAATTGATTATAATAAATCCTGTCTTGTGACATCTTCCATTCAGTTTATAAAATATAAACCCAGAGTAGAAGTTAAATTTTTTATTTCAATCAGGTAAGGTTGTATTACCCCAGATTAGAAATAAACTATGTTTGATCCCAAGTAACTCACAGGATTGGGTTAGTAAATCAAAATATATTGCTGCTATTCATAAACTATGGTGGCAGTACCAGATAGGCAATCCCGACAAGTTTTATAAGTATAGCAAACTTTTATCTCAGAAATCAGACAAAATTATTGCTGAATGAAAGGATAGAGATTACTAGGGTAATGTTTATTTTTGAAAAGTTTATTGTTTATATTTTGAATTCAGTAATCACAAATTAAGTTGAGCTAACGTTGACAATGTACTTAAATTTAAAAGTTTTTATTAAAAATTACTAAACTTAGGTAAAATTTTAATAATCGCGGGAAAAAATTACGCTTTTGTTCACTAATGGCAAAAAAATCACGTCAAATCGGATTTTTGTTTACACAAATATAACGTAACTTTAGGGTAACCAACTGTCACGATTATTTATTAATTATGTAAGCACTGTAAAAGATATTCTTGAAGGAATTCTTTTATTATAATTAATCACTTTTAAGAGAAATTAAATCGTAAGCTACGGTCTGCAATAAATTAAATGACTAAAATCACTAGTATTTATAGCTCTTTATTTCATAATTTAAACAAATGAGCTACCCAACTTTGTCATATTCTTATGCACGGAGTGCTTACATTTTATTAATAATCTAAACAAAAAATAACTATTAACTTTAATACTTATTAATAAAATGTAACAATTATACAATACAGATGTTAACGCATATACGACAAGATTTGAAGTTTGCCGGGAAATATACGGCAAAACTAGTTATCAGCTGATTATGAATCTAACCGCTAGCAGACGGCTCCATAGACAAAATATTTTTATGTATCGGAAAATAAATAACCATAGACAAAATATTTTACACAATGAATTATTTTTTATCATGCAATTTCATTGCAACAGCTGGTAGTAGTGGATAAAACATTTAGACCCAATTAAACATACAACAATTTTTAATTTACTTCAGTAATAAAATAATAGAAATTTTTATGAATTAAATCAAAACTATCTAAAAAAGCATTAATTGTATTTTTAGGAAATATTTTTCTTTAAAGATGGAAATGTAATATTTTGGAATGTGCCGGAGCTAGAGAGAAACAGTGTTCTCAAGTTTGTCAAGAAATATTCTGTACAGGAAAGACATTTGATTTTTTAAAAAATTTAAAAGCAATAAGGTACTCATCAGGAGGGAGGGGACATTGGGCTGTTTATTACAATATTAGAGTTTAACACTAGAAGGAGAAAGGTTAAATAACCGTATCTCCCCATCACAATAACCTTGTGTCGACTCTCAATTGTGTCATTGAAAATCCACCAATGGGGTCGGGGATATTAACACAGCCAAGTAGCAGACGAAAAAGGTCATTGAAAAAGTGAGGGAGGTAGTTATCTGTGTATACATCTTTACTATAGATCTGTTATTACAATAGTCCTTAAAGTTTTATAATAACGTTTTCTTATTCGTTGGTTTAACAACTTTGGGGTCTTTTATTGAATTTGATTAATTGGTTCATTGAATTAAGTGCCCATACGTTCAACCACTAATTGTAATCTATAGAAGGGGTAATTTTATAATTTATCATTGGGTTATTTACACCAATTTATCGGCCATTGTCGTATCTCTTTAGATAACTGAATTATTCGTACAAATCACATGGCACTCAATGAACCTATTACAAGTAAAAGTACTGGTGTAACCCTGAGCCTTTCTTGAATAAGTTCTTATTTGGCATCCCTTAAAGCCATGTAAAAATGAAGGAATCAAAGTTTCAGCGGATTTTTAACAAACAAATGCCTGTTATTTTATTTTTCCTTATTGAACTTTAGAACTAACATATGTTTTCATTCTAGTTATTATTTTTAGAAAACATTTGCTATTAATGCATTTTTAAAAGCGTAGATTTTCTATAATTAGGGTACTTTCGTCCCTCCGTTTGTTAGGTATATGTTAGAATTGTCCTATCGATTTCAAACTTTGCATGGGGATTCCTGTAGTAGTTAGGTACGATTTAGAAAGTGTAGCAATTCTCTAATCGTTATCAGAATGTCCGTACGTCCATTTTAAACATGTTGATTTTTAACTTTTTAACAACAAATTTTTATGTGATATAATAATCCGATTTTTTTGGTTATTGAAATACTGATAGGACAACAAAGTACGAAGTTATAAGCGAGGCATCTTTATAATCAAGTACTAAACGTGTAAATATATCCATAAACATTATCCTGTATTTTATCAGTTTTCAACATATTTACTTACAATTTTATTTCGACTGATTAATCAGTTCTGACACTCTACATGTGTTAATGTTCGTTTGTCCTACCGTTTCAGGGCTTAGCTTTTATAGATGTTGTCATCCTTGTTAAAATCTAAATAAAGATATAGTTTAAATTTATTTAATTAAACACAAGGTTTTAAAGAAAGAAATCAAACTTACTTATAAAACAGAGCTATGAAGAAGATTTAATTTATGAAGAATCTGAATTAATGAATTTCACCTTTTCAAACAATATTCAGAAACCCTCTATAGATAAGGTAAGAATATTTCCAGCATAGCTTTGAAACCGATTAATATCCGCTGGATTAGAACCAGTTCTTATACTGAAAAATTACGTATAGCATCGCATTTCCGATCATTTTTCTACGAAACTTGAAATGAAAGTCGAGACAAGAATAATCTTCAAACGCTTAATTTTTTTTTCTAGGGGCGATTTCACTTGGGAGGGTGGGGGTTCCCCAAAAACCTTCCCAGGACCAAGAGATGCTACACTGTAAAGGATACCCATATCGGTACAACGATTAGCGAGATTTTTCGGTACACACATACAGAGATCCTGTTACTTTATTATGATTTATTATAGAAACTTTTATTTCCTATTTTTCAACGTGCGCTGCAAAATGCTAAATGGCTTGCTCTCGTTTGTTCATAGTCCTCTTCAGTTCTACTATATGCTTTAAAGCTTTCTTGATCATGGTAAGAAAACGAAGTAGCGGGTTTCATCGTATTTTAACAGTTGCTTTACTCCTATTTTCAGCCCCTGTGCTCTAACCCTGCGGTGCAAATTTTCTAACCCTGCAGGGCAATAATGTATTATTTACCTAAAATAACCTATCGGAAGCTACTATGAAAATAAGACAAAACTTGCTACTTCGTTTTCTTTCCATGGTCCATCTTTCCTAATTTTTCTTTTTTCAGGGTGTTATACTATTAAATCCAAATGTTGAAACATTCCTGTTGGACAAGTACACATTTTCTGACGCCATAGCCTCTAGTGTAAAACTTGGTGCCTGGGAAGCTGCATTAGGTAGGCATTTCTTTTTTAGGTTTTGTTAAATCATTATTTAGGTAGAAATTTCTGGGTATTCCTTTTTAAATATATTGGCTTCTTGTTGTTTGTATTGTCCTAAGTAGGGTTATGCCGGATATTAAAAATGGCTCGATATCCGGCAAACTACCGGATATACAGCCGGATATCCGGCAATGTAAATCAGCCGGATATCTGGTATTCGGATAGTTTTAATATCCGGTAACCGGCAGGATATTGAAAATGGCCAGATATCCGGCCCAACCCTAGTCCTAAGGGTCTTCAAAACAATGGTCTCCTAAAAGTTTGTCTTTGTGTAACTCTTTGTTTTTACATTACCCTGCTTTTTGTCAAGTGGCGCCTTCTTTGCAACGTATAATTGAAATGTAGCGTATCTTGGCCATTTCTCTTATGATTTGCAATATTTTTTGGCCTTAAGTATTAGAAAATTATTCTACGGATATTTAATGCAGACGAAAGGACAGTATTCTTTTTTTAAGCCAAAAAGATCTAAATTTTGATGAAAATCAATTTTCTATTTTTAAAGCATGTACTTTTTATACAGCTGTCATTTTCGACAATTTTTGGTCTGCTTAAGAAAGTTATGTATTTAGTACTCAAACTATTTTTCAAGTCGCTAGGTAGTCAGAAGATACGTTAGGAGATAATTATGTAGACATTTCGTAATCTGGGAATTAGGGACCGAATTACTCTTGAAGAATGTTGATTTTTGCTACACCTTAGTATTCAAGTTTTTAAGTGTGTTCTATGAAGCTTAGGTTTCTAAACAAATCTTAAGATATAGATGCACTAGCGATTTCGCCCCTAGCCTTTAGGGGCTTTGCCCCAAGAGGTAATAAAAAAATTTAAAAAAATGGAGATGCCCCCACTACGATTTGAAATTTTCGGGGGGGGGGGGGGGGGAAATGGGGGTGGATTTTTGTTTTTTTTGGGAGTTGTGGGTGTCCCATTCCCCAAGAAAATAGCCTAAAATCATCACAGGATCAGTAGTATATTTCCTGAAGAATAGAATTCAATCGGTTCAGTGGTTACCGAGATCTCAAGGGACAAACAGACGGACGGACAAGAAGCTACTTTGTATTACAGATAACCAGGCAACTACCTGGATCCCCCTGTTGGGGACCTTTTTCCGTCGGCTAGCAAATTGCTTTCCTCTCTTTTGTAACGACTTGGCTGTGTCAATATTCCTGACGCTATTGGTTGATTTTGAAGGATCCAATTAAAAGTGAAGTCGGTACAGGGTCCTCGGGAAGGGGACATACAGTTATTTAACCCCTTCCCCTTCTATTGTTTTATTCGAATGCCTTTGACGCATGTTGACAGCCAATTTTATAGAAGGCAATGCGGCACCAAATGTCGGTCATGGAAAATCCACGAATTCTAACTTCTAAAAGTCTAATTTTATGTTGGTATCTAAAAAAGCATTTTTCTGTCTTATCATTTTATGTAACGACAAAAGTGTATGAATTTTACCAAAAGGCTAAAAAATATTTTCTTTTTAACATTTTTCGATGTTTATGTCAACTGAAATTACCGGAAAACGGAATGTTTTCAAAAATGTCCTTTATACCTTATGTACATAAATTGGGTATAGTCCTTTCCATGACATCGCTCCATATGGGGCGATGATTTTAATTGATCGCCTCTTATGACATGGGGCGATGTAATGGCTCCTTGAAAGGAGCGATTTAATAGCCCCTTATAACAAGAGGCGATGTTATGACTCCTTGAAAGGAGCGATTTAATAGCCCCTTGCCCTAAGAGGCGATTAAATGATCCTTTATCGCTCCTTTATCGCCCCTTCTAAAGAGGAGATGATATGTCCTCTTATCCCAAGGGGCTATTTAATTAAATATCGCCTCTTCATGGCCCCTTCACTATTATATATATCTTAGTCCCTTGATGGCCCCTACATCGCTCCTACATCGCCCCTTCATCGCTCCTCCATCGCTCCTTCTCCAAATTTATATTACATTGTACTTTGATGGCCCCTACATCGCTCCTACATCACCCCTTCATCGCTCCTTCTTCAAATTTATATTACATTGTACTTTGATGGCCCCTACATCGCCCCTCCATCGCTCCTACATCGCCCCTTCATCGCTCCTTCTCCAAATTTATATTACATTGTACTGTGATGGCCCCTACATCGCTCCTACATCGCTCCTTCATCGCTCCTACATCGCCCCTTCTCCAAATTTATATTACATTGCAACTTGATGGCCCCTACATCGCTCCTACATCGCTCCTCCATCGCCCCTTCATCGCTCCTTCTCCAAATTTATATAACATTGCAACTTGATGGCCCCTACATCGCTGCTACATCGCTCCTCCATCGCTCCTCCATCGCTCCTACATCGCCCCTTCATCGCTCCTTCCACAAATTTATATTACATTGTACTTTGATGGCCCCTACATCTCTCCTCCATCGCTCCTCCATCGCCCCATCGCCCCTTAATAGCCCCTTACCTTAATTTATATAAAAAAGCCCCTACATAGCCTCTCCATCGCCCCTTAATAGCTCCTTACCTTAATTTTTATAACATAGCCCCTACATAGCCTCTCCATCGCCCCTTAATAGCCCCTTATCTTAATTTATATAACAAAGCCCCTACATAGCCTCTCCATCGCCCCTAATAGCCCCTTACCTTTATTTATATAACAAAGCTCCTACATAGCCTCTCCATTGCCCCTTAATAGTCCCTTACCTTAATTTATATAACATAGCTCCTACATAGCCTCTCCATCGCCCCTTAAAAGCCCATTACCTTAATTTATATAACATAGCCCCTACATAGCCTCTCCATCGCCCCTTACCTTAATTTATATAACATAGCCCCTACATAGCCTCTCCATCGCCCCTTACCTTAATTTATATAACATAGCCCCTACATCGCCCCTCCATCGCTCCTACATCGCCCCTTCATCGCTCCTTCTTCAAATTTATATTAAATTGTACTGTGATGGCCCCTACATCGCTCCTACATCGCTCCTTCATTGCTCCTACATCGCCCCTTCATCGCTCCTTCTCCAAATTTATATTACATTGCAACTTGATGGCCCCTACATCGCTCCTACATAGCTCCTCCATCGCTCCTCCATCGCTCCTTCATCGCTCCTACATCGCCCCTTCATCGCTCCTTCTCCAAATTTATATTACATTGCAACTTGATGGCCCCTACATCGCTCCTCCATCGCCCCTTAATAGCCCCTTACCTTAATTTATATAACAAAGCTCCTATATGGCCTCTCTATCGCCCCTTAATAGCCACTTAATTTAATTATATAACATTGCCCCTACATAGCCTCTCCATCGCCCCTTAATAGCCCCTTACCTAAATTTATATAACAAAGCTCCTATATAGCCTCTCCATCGCCCCTTAATAGCCCCTTACCTTAATTATGTAACATAGCCCCTACATAGCCTCTCAATCGCCCCTTAATAGCCTCTTACCTTAATTTATATAACATAGCCCCTATATAGCCTCTCCATCGCCCCTTAATAGCCCCTTACCCTAATCTATATAACATAGCCCCTACAAAGCCTCTCCATCGCCCCTTAATAGCCCCTTACCTTAATCTATATAACAAAGCTCCTACATAGCCTCTCCATCGCCCCATAATAGCCTCTTACCTTAATTATGTAACATAGCCCCTACATAGCCTCTCCATCGCCCCTAAATAGCCCCTTACCCTAATTTATATAACATAGCCCCTACATAGCCTCTCCATCGCCCCTTAATAGCTCCTTACCTTAATTTATATAACATAGCCCCTACATAGCCTCTCCATCGCCCCTTAATAGCCCCTTACCTTAATTTATATAACATAGCCCTACATAGCCTCTCCATCGCCCCTTAATAGCCCCTTACCTTAATTTATATAGCATAGCCCCTACATAGCCTCTCCATCGCCCCTTAATAGCCTCTTACCTTAATTTATATAATCCTTACCTTAATATATATAACATAGCCCCTACATAGCCTCTCCATCGCCCCTTAATAGCCCCTTACCTTAATTTATATAGCATAGCCCCTACATAGCCTCTCCATCGCCCCTTAATAGCCTCTTACCTTAATTTATATAATCCTTACCTTAATATATATAACATAGCCCCTACATAGCCTCTCCATCGCCCCTGAATAGCCCCTTACCCTAATTTATATAACATAGCCCCTACATAGCCTCTCCATCGCCCCTTAATAGCTCCTTACCTTAATTTATATAACATAGCCCCTACATAGCCTCTCCATCGCCCCTTAATAGCCCCTTACCTTAATTTATATAACATAGCCTCTACATAGCCTCTCCATCGCCCCTTAATAGCCCCTTACCTTAATTATGTAACATAGCCCCTACATAGCCTCTCCATCGCCCCTTAATAGCCCCTTACCTTAATTTATATAGCATAGCCCCTACATAGCCTCTCCATCGCCCCTTAATAGCCCCTTACCCGATTTTATATAACATAGCCCCTACATAGCCTCTCCATCGCCCCTAAATAGCCCCTTACCCTAATTTATATAACATAGCCCCTACATAGCCTCTCCATCGCCCCTTAATAGCCTCTTACCTTAATTTATATAACATAGGCCCTACAAAGCATCTCCATCGCCCCTTAATAGCCCCTTACCTTAATTATATAACATAGCCCCTACATAGCCTCTCCATCGCCCCTTAATAGCCTCTTACCTTAATTTATATAACATAGCCCCTTCATAGCCTCTTCATCGCCTCTTACCTTAATTTATATAACATAGGCCCTTTATGGCTCCTGTACAGCCTCTGTAATTGTATTGCCCCTTCATTATAGAAGGTAGGGCATTAAGGTAAGGAAGGAATGTGACCCTCTACAGTTTTAAATTTAAGTTTTAAAAGGATGACAAGGATGACAACATTTATAAAAGCAAAGCTCTGAAACGGTAGAAAAAAGTTTAAAGGAAGCCTGCAAGAAATACCACGCTTTAACTGCTGAAAGACTGCCACAAGTAGACCAAATACCCCAAATTTGAAGCCTTCAGCTTCTATAACAAAAAAGTTCTAGGCATTTTAAAATGACATTTTATGTACAATGGAAATTTTGAAAGAATTGCAATGCTCATGTTGAAAACTTTAAAATTAAACTACGTGGCCTAGAAACAAAATTATAAGCTTATTTTTGTCATAAATTTAGGTTTCCAGTAACTAATTATATTTTTACAATAAAAATACCCATTTTTATAGTCAAAATCATTAAAAAAAAATAAGTTTTACTTGCGTTGTACCGAATGTACTGTAGCCAATCAGAAGGCTGAATCAGCTTAACAACCAATCACAGCTAAGCTTGTATTAGTTTACCCCTTTGTTTCCGCTATGATTTTCGTTTAAAAATGCAATTTAAATCGATTTTTTTTCATAGATTTTGACTATGAAATGTGGTGTTTTTATTGTAAAAATGTAATCAGTTACAGGCAATCTAAGTTTCTGACAAAGATAAGGTTATAATTTTATGTCTAGGCAACGTAATTTAATATTGTTTTTTCTTTTATGAGCATTGGAAATCTTTCAAAAATTCCATTGTACATAAAATGCTATTTTGAAATGCCTAGAACTTTTTTGTTGAAGCTGAAGGCTTATAATTTGGGGTATTGGGTCTTCTTGTGGCAGTCTTTTAGCAGTTAAAGCGTGTTATTTCTTGCAGGCGTCCTTTAATGAACATTAATAATGTAGAGTGTCAGAACTGAATAGTCAGAACATAAATTTAAAATTCGAAACAAAATTGTAAGTAAATTTATTGAGAAATTGCTAACATGCAGGAAAATGCTTAAGGACGTACTCACATTTTTTGGACTTGATTATAGATATGATTCGCTTATAACATTCTATTTTGTTGTCCTAGGAATCAGTATCCCAGAAATCAGATTAATCGGATAATTTTGATACATAAAAATTTGTTGTAAGTTAATAATTAGTATGCTTAAAATGGACGTATGGATATTCTGATAATGATTATAGACTTTCTAAATCGTACCTTTCTACTACAGGAATCACATGCCTAAATTAACGAAAATAGCTAACCGTTACGGACGTACGGACTGATCCTTAATATAGAAAAGCTTTGCTTTTAAAAAGTTAAAAAGATTTTTTGAGGGGATGGGGTAATATTTTTCTTGGGGTGAATTTTCTGGGAGGGTGGAGATACCCTCCCTCGAAATAATTATAAACCCTCTATGAACTTAAAAGAAGCTTCACTGTAAAGGAGAACCATATAGGTTCAGCGGTTAGCTTTTCTACAGACAAAAAAAAGATTACTACTTTATATAATAGGTTATGAAAAAGGAAAAAAAAGCAAGATAACAAGGATAACAACATTCACAAAAGCAAAGCTCTAAAATCAGGAGGTCAAACATAAATTTTGTTAAAATTAGCGTAAATCTATAATACAAAGTAGAATGATGTCTGTCCATCCGTCTGTCTGTCTGTCCGTCTGTCTGTCCGTCTGTCTGTCCGTCTGTCTGTCCGTCTGTCAGTCCCTTAAGATCTCGGTAACCACTGGACCGATTATATTCTACTATTCAGGGAATATACCTACTGGTCCTGTGGTGGTTTTAGGCTATATTCTTGGGGGGTGGGATACCCCCAACCCCCCCAAAAACAAAAAAATCCCCCCCCATTTTTTTTTTTGCTGAAGATTTTCTTGGTCCTATTACGAATTTCGCCAAAAAAAAATTTTATCACCTCTTGGGGCAAAGCCCCTGAGGCTAGGGGCGAATCTGCTAGTATAGAATATAGTAAAAGGGCATAATTTTATTTTTAGTATTTGATTATAATACTAAACCTTGTTGTCCTAAGAAACATTACTCCAAAACCCAGATGAATGGGACATTCTGCAAAGTTTGAAATCGATAGGATATTTATAACATGTCTAAATTAAAGAAAATGTCGTCTAACCGTTTGGACGTACGGACAAACCAATCCTTACTATAGAAAAGTTTCGCATTTAAAAAGGAAAATTATAATGAAAATATAATGAATTAATAAAATAAATATAAATAATATAATAACATAATGAAATAAAGAAAAAAAATAAACTAAGAGAATGAAATTTTTTAGTTAAATAGAATATTGAATAAGGATCATATAATGGACAAACAGACAAAGTAAGTTATAGAGCAGACTTTAAGAGAATATGCTATTACTCAAAGATTATCACGAAACCTAAGTCTTTTGAAGCATAATTGAGAGACAGACAAAATAATTTATAGACTGGATATACATATGTCATGGGAATATTCACTAAAAATCTCAACAGTCTATCTTTAACAATAGCAGAGAAAACCACATGCTTAACTTAATGAGAAGAGCAATGACGAAAGGACTAGCCCTAATTGTAGAAAAGTCTCTCTTTTAACAAAAAAAGTATTTTTTTTGGTCTGAAGCTTAAAAATTTCATAAACTGACTAAATTCTCCATTTAAGGGAAGCTTCACATAGGTCATGGGATGGTTTTTTGCTTTTTCATTTTCAGATTTAAGCCCCTAATTGGTTTAGGCTATTTTTCTGCCTCCTTACATTAAAAAGAGCGCAGCTGCAAGTGAATAAGAAAAGAGAAATATAAAAGAAGAATACATATTATCCTATTATATAAAGTAGTAAAACATAAACAAACGTTGGAGTGGACAAACCTAGGAATGGGACAATCGTCGGAGTGGACATTGCTTATGTAAAACGCAGGAGTGTCTTTTATTTTATTTATAAGATAAAAATCTTTCAAAACAAAAAAAAATCTTGAATATCTTTTCTCACAGACTGAAATTTTAAAATCAGTCTAACAGTTTTCCAAAGTAGGTAAGTTCTATCGAAAGGCAAAGGTTTGAAACAGATAGAACATTTCATTAAACTAAAACATATTTTTTTCTCACATTGTTTACAACTGTCAAATAGGTTTTTTTATATGCCTAACCCCTGCAGGGGGCTTATTTGTATATTTATATCTTAACCTAACCTAACCTGTGTAGAAATAACTAAACAAATGTTGTTGAAACCTAATTTTTAAGATATTATAGACACTTCTGCGTTTTACTTATATAATGTCCACTCCGACATTTGTCCGAAATATCCTGTGTTTGTCCACGTTAGTAAGGCTTTCTGTTCTGAAACTTAAGATCTCAATAACTACTAAACAGATTGGGCTTTCTATTTCAGGTAAGCTTAATATTTGTCTTGTAATGGCTTTAGGCTATTTTATTTTAAGTCGAGGGATGGTTTTAGGCTATTCTATTTTAAGTCCTGGGAAGGCTTTAGGCTTTTATTCATTCCCCTTTGAATACAGAGCCAATAGATGCTGGGGGCGTAGCCGCTAGTCGATATACAAAGTTTTTTTTTGTCTGTAGCAAAGGATCTCGTTTGCTGCTAAACCGATATGATGTATGTCTGTCTGTCTATACCATAGGATCTTGCTAACCGCTGAGTACTGAGATGATTTTAAGATAGTTTATTTTTTTTCCTTATAATAAAATAACAGGATATTTGTCCATAAAAAGCGAAGCAATATCTTAATTTTTGTTGTTGGAACTGTTATTCAGTTGATTATACCAAGGATCTAAAGGAATAAGACAATGGCCGATAAATTTTTATCCGTCCCTAATAACGATACACAAAATTGCAACACTACAACCAAAATATGACAAAAGTCCCCAAAGTTTTGAGCCAACGAATAAGAAAACTTCATTATAAAACTTTGGAGACTATTGTAAAAATTGCCTAATGTTTCCTTTATCCCTGAGATTATACAGACTATCCTTAAACTAATATTTACATTAAAGTAACAGGATGTTTATCAGTATCAACTGAACCGATATGCTTCTCCTTTACATTGAAGCTTATTTTACTCGCAGGAAAAGTTTTCATTTTGGGGAGGGGACTAACACTTTCAGCCCCCGGAAGGTATCACTTCCCTTAAATTCTTAACCTTCCCCCTCCCCCCCCTCTCCACCACATCTATTCATTAAAGTACTCCTAGGGTCATCTATGGGATTAGCCGTTAGTGACTTAAAAATAATTCAAGTGCAATGATATATTTACCAAATTAATACGATAATTTTGTATACATTTTTTATGAAAAAAAATTATTTTGCCAAAGGCAGCCAAAAAATAAGCAGCAAATATTTCAAAAATGCTCTGATAATCAGAGATCTACAGGGATAAGACGATTGTCGATAAAATGATATATATACATATATACAGTGTGTTTTTTTATGAGAACTTTTTTGAAAGCAATTTTACCTTACTTATAGTTATTAGAATTTAATGATTAATGGCTTATTCTCTTCTTTTTTATAACCTTTAATAGAAAAGCAAAAAATATTTCAGTTTTTATTCAAAAAGTACAGTAAATTAAAAAATTTAAAACTTAGGTGTCAACATCTAAAAATGGTTTTAGTGCATTTTTCTTATAATCTACCTTTGCAAGAATGGCTGCAAAACGCTTCAAAGTTGAGATATTGAGCTAAAAATTTATATAGATACTACTTGTGACATGTACTAGAACATTTTGAAATTTGAAGGCCATATCTCAACCAGGGAGGGAATACTGGCCCCCCAATGTACTCCCTCCATTCTTGGAAAGGGTAGAAGATTTGAGCATAAGAAAAATGCGCTAAAACCATTTCTCGTATTCATTTGAATCCGGTGGATAGGAACCGGTTCTCATCCATACGAAAAAACTATGTCTAGCATCGTATTATATCCAGCTTTCTACGAATATAGATATGTACAATCATAAGATTAAACCCAGTTTTTTTAGCCGGTGCCTTCTGCACCTCGGGGCTAAAAAAACTAGTTTTAATCTCATAATTGTACTTTCTATATCCGCGGAAAGCCGTTTATAATACGATGCGAGAAATAACTATTTTAGATGTTGACACCCATGTTTTGAAATTTTGAATTTACTGTACTTTTTAAATAAAAACTGAAATATTTTTTTGCTTTTCTGTTAATGGTTATAAAAAACGAAGAGAATAAGCCATTAATCATTAAATTCTGATAACTATAAGTAGGGTAAAATTGCTTTCAAAAATGCTCTCATAAAAAAAAACACTGTATATATATGTATGTTTATATATTAATTATTCCCATTGATGATTCACAAAATTACCCCTTCTTTAGTTTAGAATTAGTGGTTGAAACATTTAGACACTCAACTTAATGAACTAAACAATCACAAAACAATAAAAAGTCCCCAAGGTTGTTAATCTAACGAATAAGAAAACGGTATTATAAAACTTTGGAGACTAGACAGCACTCTTGGATAAGCCAACTTATAACACTTTGGGAACTATCCTAATCCTCCCTGGCGAAATGACAATGAGATTTTTTGGTAAATTTGTGGCAAACTTTATTCTTAATAAATTAGCACTTGGCAAAATTATACTGGAGAGATATTTCATTGAAGAATAAATTTTTTTTTTGCCCAAACTTTTCGTCAGCCAATAATAACAGATAAGTTAAACATTGTAAAAATAATATAGTAACTTAACTCGAGTTGTCAACGGCAGAAATTAGGTCCTGAGATGGTTTTAGGCCTGGAAAGGTTTATAACAATTTTATCTGTATTTCTTAAAATAAATTAACAGAATCTTTGTCTGTATGTATGAATGTCTGTCTGTACCGAAGGATCTTGCTAACCGATGAACCAATATGGTTCTCCTTTACAGTGAAGATTCCTATAGGTCCTGAGATCGTTCTCCTTAATAGGGTAGCTTCTCATAGGTCCTGGGGAGGTTAATAACTATTTTATTTTAATCCTTATAATAAAGTAACAGGATCTTTGTCTGTATGTATGTCTGTCTGTACCTTGCTAACCACTAAACCGACATGGTTCTCCTTTACAGTGAAGCTTCCTATGGGTAATGAGATGGCTTTAGGCCATTTTATTTTTAATCCTTATAAAAAGTAACAGGATCATTGTCTGTATGTATCAAAGAAGATCGCTAACTGCAGAACCAATATGGTTCTCCTTTATAGGGTAGCTTCCAATAGATCCTGGGAAGGTGTATAACTGTTTTGAAGGAGGATATAAGGGGCTATTAAGGGGCGATGGAGAGGCTATGTAGAGGCTATGTTATATAAATTAAGGTAAGGGGCTTTTAAGTGGCGATGGAGGGCTATTAAGGGGCGATGGAGAGGCTATGTTATATAAATTAAGGTAAGGAGCTATTAAGGGGCGATGGAGAGGCTATGTAGCGGCTATGTTATATAAATTGGCTATTAAGGGGCGATAGAGAGGCTATATAGGGGCTATTTTATATAAATTAAGGTAAAGGACTATTAAGGGGCGATGGAGAGGCTATGTAGGGGCTATGTTATATAAATTAAGGTAAGGGGCTATTAAGGGGCGATGAAGAGGCTATTTAGGGGCTATGTTATATAAAATCGGGTAAGGGGCTATTAAGGGGCGATGGGGAGGCTATGTAGGAGCTATGTTATATAATTAAGGTAAGGGGATATTAAGGGGCGATGGAGAGGCTATGTAGGGGCTATGTTACATAATTAAGGTAAGGGGCTATTAAGGGGCGATGGAGAGGCTATGTAGAGGCTATGTTATATAAATTAAGGTAAGGGGCTATTAAGGGGCGATGGAGAGGCTATGTAGGGGCTATGTTATATAAATTAAGGTAAGGAGCTATTAAGGGGCGATGGAGAGGCTATGTAGGGGCTATGTTATATAAATTAGGGTAAGGGGCTATTCAGGGGCGATGGAGAGGCTATGTAGGGGCTATGTTATATATATTAAGGTAAGGATTATATAAATTAAGGTAAGAGGCTATTAAGGGGCGATGGAGAGGCTATGTAGGGGCTATGCTATATAAATTAAGGTAAGGGGCTATTAAGGGGCGATGGAGAGGCTATGTAGGGCTATGTTATATAAATTAAGGTAAGGGGCTATTAAGGGGCGATGGAGAGGCTATGTAGAGGCTATGTTATATAAATTAAGGTAAGGGGCTATTAAGGGGCGATGGAGAGGCTATGTAGGGGCTATGTTATATAAATTAGGGTAAGGGGCTATTTAGGGGCGATGGAGAGGCTATGTAGGGGCTATGTTATATATATTAAGGTAAGGATTATATAAATTAAGGTAAGAGGCTATTAAGGGGCGATGGAGAGGCTATGTAGGGGCTATGCTATATAAATTAAGGTAAGGGGCTATTAAGGGGCGATGGAGAGGCTATGTAGGGGCTATGTTATATAAATTAAGGTAAGGAGCTATTAAGGGGCGATGGAGAGGCTATGTAGGGGCTATGTTATATAAATTAGGGTAAGGGGCTATTTAGGGGCGATGGAGAGGCTATGTAGGGGCTATGTTACATAATTAAGGTAAGAGGCTATTATGGGGTGATGGAGAGGCTATGTAGGAGCTTTGTTATATAGATTAAGGTAAGGGGCTATTAAGGGGCGATGGAGAGGCTTTGTAGGGGCTATGTTATATAGATTAGGGTAAGGGGCTATTAAGGGGCGATGGAGAGGCTATATAGGGGCTATGTTATATAAATTAAGGTAAGAGGCTATTAAGGGGCGATTGAGAGGCTATGTAGGGGCTATGTTACATAATTAAGGTAAGGGGCTATTAAGGGGCGATGGAGAGGCTATATAGGAGCTTTGTTATATAAATTTAGGTAAGGGGCTATTAAGGGGCGATGGAGAGGCTATGTAGGGGCAATGTTATATAATTAAATTAAGTGGCTATTAAGGGGCGATAGAGAGGCCATATAGGAGCTTTGTTATATAAATTAAGGTAAGGGGCTATTAAGGGGCGATGGAGGAGCGATGTAGGGGCCATCAAGTTGCAATGTAATATAAATTTGGAGAAGGAGCGATGAAGGGGCGATGTAGGAGCGATGAAGGAGCGATGGAGGAGCGATGGAGGAGCTATGTAGGAGCGATGTAGGGGCCATCAAGTTGCAATGTAATATAAATTTGGAGAAGGAGCGATGAAGGGGCGATGTAGGAGCAATGAAGGAGCGATGTAGGAGCGATGTAGGGGCCATCACAGTACAATTTAATATAAATTTGAAGAAGGAGCGATGAAGGGGCGATGTAGGAGCGATGGAGGGGCGATGTAGGGGCTATGTTATATAAATTAAGGTAAGGGGCGATGGAGAGGCTATGTAGGGGCTATGTTATATAAATTAGGGTAAGGGGCTATTCAGGGGCGATGGAGAGGCTATGTAGGGGCTATGTTATATATATTAAGGTAAGGATTATATAAATTAAGGTAAGAGGCTATTAAGGGGCGATGGAGAGGCTATGTAGGGGCTATGCTATATAAATTAAGGTAAGGGGCTATTAAGGGGCGATGGAGAGGCTATGTAGGGCTATGTTATATAAATTAAGGTAAGGGGCTATTAAGGGGCGATGGAGAGGCTATGTAGGGGCTATGTTATATAAATTAAGGTAAGGAGCTATTAAGGGGCGATGGAGAGGCTATGTAGGGGCTATGTTATATAAATTAGGGTAAGGGGCTATTTAGGGGCGATGGAGAGGCTATGTAGGGGCTATGTTACATAATTAAGGTAAGAGGCTATTATGGGGCGATGGAGAGGCTATGTAGGAGCTTTGTTATATAGATTAAGGTAAGGGGCTATTAAGGGGCGATGGAGAGGCTTTGTAGGGGCTATGTTATATAGATTAGGGTAAGGGGCTATTAAGGGGCGATGGAGAGGCTATATAGGGGCTATGTTATATAAATTAAGGTAAGAGGCTATTAAGGGGCGATTGAGAGGCTATGTAGGGGCTATGTTACATAATTAAGGTAAGGGGCTATTAAGGGGCGATGGAGAGGCTATATAGGAGCTTTGTTATATAAATTTAGGTAAGGGGCTATTAAGGGGCGATGGAGAGGCTATGTAGGGGCAATGTTATATAATTAAATTAAGTGGCTATTAAGGGGCGATAGAGAGGCCATATAGGAGCTTTGTTATATAAATTAAGGTAAGGGGCTATTAAGGGGCGATGGAGGAGCGATGTAGGGGCCATCAAGTTGCAATGTAATATAAATTTGGAGAAGGAGCGATGAAGGGGCGATGTAGGAGCGATGAAGGAGCGATGGAGGAGCGATGGAGGAGCTATGTAGGAGCGATGTAGGGGCCATCAAGTTGCAATGTAATATAAATTTGGAGAAGGAGCGATGAAGGGGCGATGTAGGAGCAATGAAGGAGCGATGTAGGAGCGATGTAGGGGCCATCACAGTACAATTTAATATAAATTTGGAGAAGGAGCGATGTAGGAGCGATGGAGGGGCGATGTAGGAGCGATGGAGGGGC
Source organism: Acartia tonsa (assembly GCF_053477335.1). Classification (NCBI taxonomy): domain Eukaryota; kingdom Metazoa; phylum Arthropoda; class Copepoda; order Calanoida; family Acartiidae; genus Acartia; species Acartia tonsa. Next base: position 50,893,722 of record NC_137263.1, on the reverse strand, counting down.
GATGTAGGAGCCATCAAAGTACAATGTAATATAAATTTGGAGAAGGAGCGATGAAGGAGCAATGGAGGGGCGATGTAGGAGCGACGGAGGGGCAATGGAGGGGCGATGTAGGGGCCATCAAAGTACAATGTAATATAAATTTGGAGAAGGAGCGATGAAGGGGCGATGTAGGAGCGATGAAGGAGCGATGTAGGAGCGATGTAGGGGCCATCACAGTACAATTTAATATAAATTTGGAGAAGGAGCGATGTAGGAGCGATGGAGGGGCGATGTAGGAGCGATGAAGGAGCGATGTAGCAGCGATGTAGGGGCCATCAAGTTGCAATGTAATATAAATTTGGAGAAGGAGCGATGAAGGGGCGATGTAGGAGCGATGAAGGAGCGATGTAGGAGCGATGTAGGGGCCATCACAGTACAATTTAATATAAATTTGGAGAAGGAGCGATGTAGGGGCCATCACAGTACAATTTAATATAAATTTGGAGAAGGAGCGATGAAGGAGCGATGTAGGAGCGATGTAGGGGCGATGTAGGAGCGATGTAGGGGCCATCAAAGTACAATGTAATATAAATTTGGAGAAGGGGCGATGGAGGAGCGATGTAGGGGCCATCAAGTGGGTTGTTATATAAATTAAGGTAAGGGACTACGGAGGGGCGATGGAGAGGCTATGAAGGAGCCATCATGGGGCTATAGCATAGCCTCTTATCATAAGAGGCGATATTAACGCCCCTTCAAAGGAGCTATTAAGAGGCCATGAAGGAGCTATAGCATAGCCTCTTATCATAAGAGGCGATATGAACGCTCCTTAAAAGGGGCTATCACATTGCTCCATATGATAAGAGGCTATGCTATAGCTCCTTGAAGGAGCTATAGAAAATCATAGCCCCATATGGAGCGATGTCATGGAAAGGACTATACCCAAACCCCATAAATTTGTTAATTTATCTCTATGTAGGTTTTGTTAAGCCTTTATTCAAGGTTATATAACTAGCAGACAGATTCCTCACTAGAACGTATTTTATCAGGGAGGGAGGGGACATTGGGCTCTTCATTACTCTAGTCCCCAAAGTTTTATAATAACGTTTTGTTATTCGTTAATCGCACATATTTGGGGATTATTAATACATTTTGATTGGTTAGTTCATAAAGTTGAGTTTCTAAACGTTTTTACCACTGATTGTTATCTACAGAAGGGGGGGTATATTTATTTGTCTTAATAGGGATGTATATCAAATTGCCAGCTATTGTCTTATCCCTTTAGATTACTGTATTTTATTTAGTTACTAACAGACTATAATATATAAATGAAAGATATGCATACAAGATTAAGAACACAGGTCGACAAATTATTATTATTAGTTTTCAAAACTCTCATATTTTCATGTAATTTGGAATTTTCTTTTTGCTATACCCATTTATACCATGGAAAAATAGGCATAATACTTTTGTTCTATTTTGATCAAGAAATTTTCAGAACTTTCCAAATTGTAATATATTTAAATATATTTGCTGGGTATGTTACAAATTTTTGTTTAATGTTGCTGTCTAACTTAAATAATGGAAGGTTGCAGCTCATCCTAATAGATAAAGTAGTAAGGTTTTTTTTGTCTAAAGCCTAGGATTTCAATAACTACATAACTATAATTTGATTTCTCCCTTTTTGTGAAGCATCACGTTCCCAGTAAGGTTTTAGGCTATTTAATTATTAGATTTTCTCTATCCTTCTCTTACCCCTTTGAAGACAGAGTCCCTAGATGCTAGGGGTGCAACCACTAGTGCAATTATAAATCAAAATATCGCAAGGTTCTGATTTTGCTACCTTGCTACATAACATTGCATAAATGTGTAGACTATACTATTTTTTTAAATGTTGCCACTCAACTATAAGTGAAGAGTGTGCGATTATATAACTAAACATTTAGTGGGATTTAACTTTTTTAGACTGGTGAATAACCCCCCCCCCCCCAAAAAAAAAAAATAATAATAATAATTCTGAATCCTTAACATATATAATATAAATTAAGTAATAAGTTTGAAAATAAAATTAATAGCTGCGGGGGGGGGGGGGGTAAAAGTGTTCTACAGCAAAATTTAGAATTTTGTCCAAAAGGGGTAAATTATGTTTGGGGGGGGGGGGGGGATTGTGTTTTATGGGCTATTGCAAAATTTAAATTTTGTCTAAAAGTCTAAAGGGGTAATTTTTAAAAGTAACCATCGGACTTAATGGCTAATTATTAAAAACTGTTAGCTTGTACCTCAAAACAAACTATGTATCTTAATATACTGTTCTTTTCTCCCTATATATATTTAATTCCTTTTATAGTGACCTTGTTTTTTTTTTATTGTCATACGTTCAAACATGGTCTGTGAATAATCTTAATTCTTACTTTTTAGCAGGGATGCAAATCCGCCAAAATTTTGCCTAAGATCTTCAAATCCGAGCAATTGAAACAGATAAAAATATTATTATATAACGTTTTATTTAATTTTTATAAACTTATTTATGACCCTTGGCGAAGCCCATAGTCTTTAGGTAACACTACGTTACATTGCTGTTGTTTTTAGGTCATCCGCGTATTAGAGTAAAACACTAGAGGGGGAAAGGGTTAAATAGCTGTATCTATCCATCGCAACCGTCTTGTGCAACCTTCCTATTGGGTCATTGAAAAACAACCAATGGTATCGCTTATATTAACACAGCCAAGTAGCAGAAAATAATTTAGAAGCAGACGAAAGAGGTCTTTGAAAATGGAGGGAGGTAGTTGTCTGTATATACATCTATACTATAGATCTGTTATCCGCGTAAAAATATAGTCCGTCAAAAATTCCACGGATTTTAATCCCTGTGTAAAAGCTGCCCTAAACAAAATCCTATGTTCAAATGTATGCTTGAGAAAGGAGCTTTCTAATATAGCGCGTGTTTATCCCCCCTTTCCTTCCTACTCCATATGTCCTTCTTTGCAGTATTAGTTATATAATATCAAGTATTACGAGATAGTACAGAAACTAAAATTAAATTTCAATATGCTGTATTGTGTTAGTTAGACACAGGACCTTGTAGATAAACATTCTTATCAAGTGCTTACTATAGCTTTAACTATTTTAATTTATTTTCTCGTATTCATTCGAATCCGGTGGATAGGAACCGGTTCTCATCCATACGAAAAAAACTATGTCTAGCATCGAATTATATCCAGCTTTCTACGAACATAAAAATGTACAATCATAAGATTAAAACCAGTTTTTTTAGCCGGTGCCTTCGGCACCTCGGGGCTTAAAAACTAGTTTTAATCTTATAATTGTACATTCTATATCCGCAGAAAACCGTTTATAATACGATGCGAGAAATAACTATTATTTAATTTGTATGCTTCTTGTTTGTTTAGATAAAATCATCGATTCAATTGAGCACATTTCTGAGGATTTAAAGACAAGTGGAAATGTGCGAATGTCAAGCAGGAAGGATAATCGATAATCATTAATTACATTTTTACGTTTATTTCCATTTTATCTTAGTTAATACGTAGTTTGAAGCTTAAGATCTCAACAACTACTGAACCAATTGGGTTCTCTCATTTAGGTAAACTTCACGTAGGTCCTGTGATGGTTTTAGGCTACTTTATTTTCAGATTTAGGTCTTGGAATGGTTTTAAGTTATTTTTCTTTCCCTTCTGAACCCAACCCAATGCAGAGCCCCTAGATACTAGGGGCAAAGCCACTATTAGTTAATAAAATATCATGTATTGATTTTGTGGCTTTATTTTATTTGTTTAATATTTAAACATACAATGCATAGTAGATTGAATTATCAATTTATTTCAGAGATGGCATAAAAAACCACGTGGTTTAAATCAAGTGGTTTAAACCAAAAAAAACCAAGCTTATAAAAACAAAAAATAAAAAGGTGGGATGGTTTAAATGTTTTTTTTTAAATATTTATACAAAGGCCTATCTTTCCAGTTATATCTTTTTATAATGCATAGAGAAAAAAATAAAAGAGAGGAATCGAAGCAACTAGAAGACGAAAATAGGCAGTGGGCCTAGAGGCCTACTCAGCGCTGTTGCCGCGCTAAAATTTATTGCTATTCCACTACTTTTCAAATGGGAGGATTAAAAATTATTAAAAAAAATATTTTTTTACTTTTTACTATTTCCATATTTAGGGCAAGAATATTAGATTAGATATTTTCGTTTTAATGTTTTAATTAAAAATTACATAGAATTTTATTTTTATTTAAAAAAATTTGTTCATGAAAAAGAATCCTTCTATTTCTAAAAAGGGGGAAATTTTTTTCATAATGAACATTCAGCTGATTCTGACCGCCCACGGCTGTTTGCTAAATATCGCTTTTCTTTTTATTCACATTATTATTTATGATTGACTTACAAAAATCCCTGGGCGGCTTTTGATTTTCGTCTGCTTCTAAATTTAGGGATGGGGAAGTAGTATTTTACCATGAAAAAGGGGTGAGTGTTCATCCTCTTATCCTTTTTCCTTATGTTATAATGTAAAAAATACAGTCAATTAAGGGGGTGAGAAAAAGAGGGGGGGCAGGCCTATAATTTGGATATTATTTTTTTCAAATGTCCTGCTTATTTCATGTCTGGATTATTGAATATTCCAACATTTTTGCCATATTTTTGTTTGTTGTTTCATTGATTTTATATTAACATTCGTGTTAACCTTTTTATTGCAAAAAAATCAAAATTGATTTTCTTTGGCTGAATCAGGGAGGTGCTGCAAAAATCTGGTGAAATTCTGGCACTGCGTCACGTGATCAACCTGTCCAGTGATCTTCTGGACACACCTGACTTCTACTGGGATAGAGAGGGCCTGGAAAATCTTTACCTGGCTACCTGCAGCCATCTCTCTGTGGCTAAAAGAACAAAAATAGGTAAGTTTTAATTAGGAAAATCATACTAAAATTTTTTTTTTGCCTATTTGTCTAAGGAGGGTTGATTGGTAACCTACCTAAAAATATTTACAAACCTAAATTGGTCCTATAAGAAACTACACTATTAAGGAGAACCATATCAGTCAAGCGAGATCTCAAGCCAAAGACAGGCAGAAATACACACACACACAGATATAGATTCTGAATACACTTAAACTTAGCAACTACTTTTCTTTTGATCAATCTTTTTACGAACAATATAAAGAAATATTTTTTTTGTTTTAAACTTTATTCAATTAAAATCATTTTGATAATTCTAGTAGTCATGGTAAAAAAGAACAACTGTGCTTTTGTATGTTTTCTTTTGTATTCTACAGGGTTTCGGATCCGGATCTGGATCCGGATCCGCAAGGATCCGCATATTTTTGAGTCCAAGGATCCGGATCCGGATCCGCAAAAAAATGCGGATCCGGATCCGGATCCTTGGACTCGAAAAAATGCGGAAAAAATGGAAAAATCTACCTAAATTTATATAAAATCTCAGACATTCTCTTGATGAGAGCCAATCTTTAAGGTTTAGGGTCAGACTTGAAAATTAAAAGTATTTTTGACTTCGAATTAAAGAATAAATATTTTTGAAAAATTTGGTGATTTTATTTTTATTGTCAAGAATCCGGATCCGCATCCGGATCCGCACTGACCAAATTTGGAGGATCCGGATCCGGATCCGCAAAAAATCAATGCGGATCCGAAACCCTGGTATTCTATAAAACATTGATTAAAATGAATTTTTTCGAAGCTTTTAAACAAATACCGCCTTACCCTAAATATTTTTACTTATCTAAGATCTAATCATTTGTTTCAGTAAACGAGAAACTAAATCATTGTTTGGAATTAATGGAACTAGTATCCACCCATCTTAGTACAGATCATGGGGCTAGGTAACAATTATTTCCAGTATGTCTTCGAAACCGATTAATATCCGCTGGATTAGAACCGGTTCTAAGCCATACTAAAAAACTCATGTATCGTATAATATCCAGTTTTCTACGAATATAAAAAGCATAATATTATAACCATTTTTTAAAAATTATTCGTAAAAAATTGGCTGTTACACAATGCTATACATGAAGGTATACTAGAAAGGCGTATTAGTTTATTTAGAGGTGCCATATCCAATCTGTATTTTGAATATTTAGCAATCATCCTTAAATTTTTGGCAGACTTAAAGGGTGTTTTTAAAAAACCAAGCGCTGCATTTTTTTAAATAGTTTTATGCAAAAATAATCCAATTCATGCTCTGGCAATGAAAATAAGAAAACAATATTGAAATGTGAATCTTTTCACATCTCCACCAAGGCACTCCAAGAGCAAAATTCTCCACAAGGGCTAGGTCTTGAGCTGTAGGGCTCTGAAGAGTTGAGTAGATTCTAAGTTCAATATTGTTTTCCAGTTGTCATTGCTTGAGCATAAATTGAATTATTTTTTTTTATTTTTTTACCAAAAACTCTGAGGCTGATAATAAAAAAGTTAAGCGATAGGTTTTTTTAAACACCCTTTATTTTGAAATGCTGACTTGACATATTATGTCTGCAAATCTTAATGATCTTATTTTTGTCTACAAATTTTTCAAAATCCTTGACGCTCGAGTTTTGAATTTACAGTACATATCCAGCAATTCGGGGATAGGTAAATGAAAGCTAAATTAGGAAAAAATTATTTTATTTACCTAGGGGCGAAGTATATTGTAACTGTTTAGGCAGATTTTTTCATGATCTGAAACACATCAAAAATGTTTTGTCACATTCTTTGACCTACTTTTTTTACCCCTTTTTATTTTAATCTAAAGAATTTAACTAGCTATGTAAAAGTGACCATTAAAGGGGGGGGAGGGTCTAACACTATTGCGTAAACAGGGAGGCTTTGTCTTATGGCAAAAAAGTTTACTTTTGGGATGTAGTTTTCCTATAATAAAAAAAAGTATTTGGCCTCCAGGTTCAAGTGCTGTAGGCCTCCAACTGGTCTCTAGACAGATAAAAAGACAAAGCCTATACTCCCTGTTTACGCAAAAGTGACAGAACTTCCCCTCCCCTTTAAATTCAATTTAAAAATAAAATAATTTATTTTCAGGTTAGAATGGATTATTATTGTTCTCATCTTCATTGAAATTTGTTTTGAAGTTCTTCACTTTGCGGATAGAAAATTTGGTGGATTTGCGATTTTAGACCCCAAACCTGATCAATAGTTATAATCATTTTGGGGTTTTAAACATAGTTTCCTTATTTAGGATCATCTTAACTTGTTTTATTTCAGATTTTTTTATGAAAAAATATTGCCATTCATCTCATTAATACATCTTCAAAAAATTAAAAGTTTATTTACACTTAAGATTGAGTCTCATTAGCATTTGAAATAGTTTCAATCATCTTGCATCTAGTTTAACACTTTATTTTCATCTTTTAAAGATTGCTATACACATAAAAAAAATACATAATTAATATTATTTTCAGATAGTATTATTTTGTAATCAATTCTAAAATGCCTGAAGAGACTAGCTCAGTTCCAGTAGGTCAGATCTTAACCTTCAATAATTCTGTCTTAAACCCAAGGATAGGTTTTTGGAAGATAAAATTCACTACCCCCCCACTCCTTTTCAATTCTAAAGTTATAGATTTTGTTTTTTGGTACTAAATACTTAAGTAGAAATTAATTATCTTCCATAAACCCCTCCCTCACTGTTCTAATTCTTTCTTAATATTTAGTGTAGTCTAATTATTAATTTAAATGTGGCTAGATGCCCCCCCCCACCCCCTAAAAATAGCTCAATTATTCACTAATTTAACATTTCTTATAGCTAACAATTAATTGCTTCCTATGCCCTGAGCATCTATTATGTAGTTAGATTTATACATTACCTATTCTTCCTATTCTGTATTTAGAAGCATTAAGTTTCTTTTTTTCAAATTGTAGAAAAAATTCTTGGGTTTCCTTTTTAGTTGTGTTAAACATTAAAAAGTAACTTTTTACTTAGAAATTGTCTATAGAAAGAAAATAAGAAGTTTTGTTATTAAATCTATGTTTAAAAATAAAATAAAACTACCCAATACTTCTTATTTTGGGTTTAGATTATTTATGATACCATCAAATTAAAATTATTACCTATTTTTTCATATTAATGTATAAACTTGTAGATTATTATGATCCTTTTGATTTTTAGCTAATTAGAGGATAGTTATTTATCGCATCGTATTATAAACATCTTACTGCGGATATAAAAATGTAAAATTATAATATTAAAACTAGTTTTGTTAGCCCCGAGACGCCAAAGGCACAGGCTAAAAACTGGTTTTAATCTTGTGATTGTACATTTTTATATTCGTAGAAAACTGGTCATAACACGATGCTTTACACAATTTTTCAGCATGGCTGAGATCTGGTTCTAATCCACCGGATATCTATCAGATTCGAAGCCATACTCGAAAATGTCTTTTGTTGTTGACGAGTCATTACTTAAAACTAATTAGGTGCCGATGGTGAGAAATTGAAGCCCTGCTGCGCCTGCCCTGAAACCAGAAAACCCAGAGACGAGTGTATTGCCGAGAAGGTACAATTAATGGTTGAAACGTTTGGACACTCAACTTAATGAATCAACCAATTAAAATTAGTTAAAAGTCCATTGTAAACCCTTCTTTCCTGGTAAGGTGATAGTCCCATGAAGTACATTTAATGAGTTGGGGGAACTTGGGAGTAGTGAACCTTAAACTTTTTTTTTGTAGAACATGATAGTTATGGCAGCTGAATTAGAAGATATTAAAATTATTAGACAAATTTTATCAATTTGAAATAATGTTGACCAATTTCCTATTTTATAGGGAGAAGAAAACTGCAGAGACCTGATTGACGCCCATTTATCTTGTATGAGAGCTTTGGGATTCAAAGTTTAAACTTATTGTTAAAAAAGTTGAATATTATTAAAAGACAATATTAATAACACAAAGAATAAAAGTAAATACAAAATGTTATCCAACGCGTCTAAACTGCGCCATCTAGCTGCAAACGCTGGTCGCGCCTCATCAGTGAATTCAAACTATTTTTCTGCATTTTCTGCATCATCATCCTCTGGTCTCACATCCTCAATTACCTCGCCACCACCCTCAACCTCATGCTACTCCGTTAGGACCTTGTCTCAGTCAGCTGTTCTAAGGAAAACCTTTGAGCCTGATTATCTGGATAGTTCTGTCCCAGAGATTCCTGCTTATCCACCAATTAATATCCAGGTAAAAAATAATAATGTGTATTTTTTGTTACATATATGTACTTGCGGCTGCGCTAGAAAAGGGGAAAAAAGCCTGAAACTATTCCAAGACTTAAATCTGGATATAAAACAGTCTAAAACCATACTGGAACATATTGAAGCTTCCCTTAATTAGATAACTTAACCGGTACCTTAGTTATCGAAATATATAATTACAGACAAAAAATCTTACTACTTGATAAAATAGGATATTTGTGTTAAAAAAAGGCCAGTAAAAAATTATCATCATTACCAGCTAAGGAAGTGCAAATAAATCAACTCTTGTAGAACCTTATGCCATGAGAAATTAATCATAACTTTTTTTTACGAAGAATTTGTAGTAAATCATTGGTGGATAGAAAGGTTGTAGATTTATAAACCGTCATCATTGAAAATTTTTCCCTTGGAATGAGTTTATTTTTGTCTGCAATTTTGGAAAGAAACCAAAGTAGCGGGTTTCGTTGTATTTTCACAAAAGCTACTGTGAAACTACGACGAAACTCGCTACTTCGTTTTCTTTCCATGATCCGCAATTTTCAATCTTGTCAATTATCAAATATATTTTTGTTTAGTTGAAAGGATACAACTTTGATGTGCTGGAGTCCTTCCAATCTTTTGTTCACAGAACAGCTGAGAACATGGGAGTTGATGTCCAGGAAGCTTGGCCAACTCCAGCCAAGTCTTACAAGGTAGGAATTTTTTTGTCACCATCTGGTGACTTTATTAGGAATCCTAAGGGATAAGACAAGGGCCGATAAATTGATGTACATTCCCAGTGATCATACACAAAATTATCACTTCTGTAGATTAAATTAGTGGTTGAAACACTCAACTTAATGAGCCAACCAATCAAAATTCACTCAAGTCCCCAAGAAAACGTTATTATAAAACTTTGGCGATTAGTGTAATTAACAGCCAATTGTCCCCTCTTTCTATGCGACTTGATGCTTATTCTGAAATAGCTTCTATTACTGAAATGGGAAGGATGGTTGGTTAGGTAATTGGAATATTTTTTTATATTTTTATTAAGTGATTGACGAACATATTGTCATATCCTAAAATAAAAATAATAAGGGGGGGGGAAGTTTGTACACTTATAGGAAATGAAATTCAGTACCAAAGTTTGGGAGGGTACTGTGGGCTTGTTTTTAAAGTTATCAACCTAATTCTTTTTGTAGGCTCTCTTATATGACTGGGTATACACGTATTTCTTTGAAAATTGAATTTCGGCACTTTCCTTCTAGGGGCTTGTGGAGCAATAGACCCCCCAAAACACTAAAAATATGAGTTCTGAACTTATTTTTAAAGATATCAACCTGATCTTTTTTTTATAATACTTTTTTAACATAACCGAATCAACGAACCATTACAGATTTCATTTTGGGACTTTCCTTCTAGGGCCTAGTGGAGCAATAGACCCCCCAAAACACTAAAAATATGAGTTCTGACCTTATTTTTAAAGATATCAACCTGATTTTTTTTATAATACTTTTTTAACATAACCGAATCAACGAACCATTACAGATTTCATTTGGGACTTTCCTTCTAGGGGCTTGTGGAGCAATAGACCCCCCAAAACAATAAAAATATGAGTTCTTACCTTATTTTTAAAGATATCAACCTGATTTTTTTCAATAATACTTTTTTAACATAACCGAATCAACGAACCATTACAGATTTCATTTTGGGACTTTCCTTCTAGAGCTAGTGGAGCAAAAGACTCCAAAAAAACACTAAAAGAAATTGAAGAAACCATTACGGATTTCATTTTGGTACTTTCCTTCTAGGGGCTTGTGGAGCAAGACCCCCAAAATCTACGTACTATTACAGATTTCATTTTAGGACTCTCTTTCTAGGGGCTTGTGGAGCAAAAGACCCCAACACTAAAAATATGAGTTCTGAGCTTATTTTTAAATATATCAAACTGTTTTTTTAAAAATAATACTTTTTTAACATAACCGAACTAAGAAACCATTACGGATTTCATTTTGGGACTTTCCTTCTAGGGGCTAGTGGAGCAAAGATCCCAAAAACACTAAAAATATGAGTTCTGAGCTTATTTTTAAAGATATTAACCCAATTTTTTTATAATACTTTTTTAACATAACCAAATCTACGAAACAATACAGATTTCATTTTGGGACTTTCCTTCTAGAGCTAGTGGAGCAAAAGACTCCAAAAAAACACTAAAAATAGGAGTTCTGAGCTTATTTCTAAAGATGTCAACCTGATTTTTTAAAGAAAACTTTTTTAACAACTGACTTAATGAACCATTACAGATTTCATTTTGGGACTTTACTTCTAGGGACTAGTGGAGCAAAAGACCCCCAAAACACTAAACATATGAGTTCTGACCTTATTTTTAAAGATATCAACCTGATTTTTTTAAAACACTTTTTTAACACTGAACTTGGTAACTTTTACAGATTTAATTTTGGGACTTTCCTTCTAGAAGCTAGTGAAGCAAAACACTAAAAATATTTTTTTAATGTGAAATTTTTTCACATAAATGAACTATGTAATCATTACAGATTTTGATTTCCTTCTAGGGTCCAATGAAAATGCGCTTGAATCAATTCACAGTCATATTCAAATATTATGTAGTATTCTTAAAAAAAATTACATTAAGACAACTAGATTAAGGTTTCATAATACTTGGTATAGAAACACTGTACAAAGACTAAAAATGATGTTGTATCCTAACAAATTTTAAAAAATTTTAAAAAGTCAAAAACTATCTACATAATTGAAAAAAATTAAGTATTCAGTGTAAAAAAAGAAAACTATTAGTTATTGATTGGTTTTTCAATTGCAACAAATACAGCATGTCTTTTGCCCCACTAGCTTCTAGAAGGAAAGTCCCAAATGAAATCTGTAAAAGTTACCAAGTTCGGTAATGTTAAAAAAGTGTTAAAAAAATCAGGTTGATATCTTTAAAAATAAGGTCAGAACTCATATTTTTAGTGTTTTAGGGGTCTTTTGCTCCACTACACCCTAGAAGGAAAGTCCCAAAATTAAATCTGTAATGGTTCTTTGATTCGGTTATGTTAAAAAAGTATTATAAAAAAATCAGGTTGATATCTTTAAAAATAAGGTCAGAACTCATATTTTTAGTGTTTTTGGGGGTCTTTTGCTCCACAAGCCCTAGAAGGAAAGTCCCAAAATGAAATCTGTAATGGTTTGTTGATTCGGTTTTGTTAAAAAAGTATTATAAAAAAAATCAGGTTGATATTCTTTAAAATAAGGTCAGAACTCATATTTTTAGTGTTTTGGGGGGTCTATTGCTCCACAAGCCCCTAGAATGAAAGTCCCAAAATGAAATCTGTAATGGTTCGTTGATTCGGTTATGTTAAAAAAGTATTATTGAAAAAAATCAGGTTGATATCTTTAAAAATAAGGTCAGAACTCATATTTTTAGTGTTTTGGGGGGTCTATTGCTCCACAAGCCCCTAGAAGGAAAGTACCAAAATGAAATCTGTAATGGTTCGTTGATTTGGTTATGTTAAAAAAGTATTATAAAAAAAATCAGGTTGATATCTTTAAAAATAAGGTCAGAACTCATATTTTTAGTGTTTTGAGGGGTCTATTGCTCCACAAGCCCCTAGAAGGAAAGTCCCAAAATGAAATCTGTAATGGTTCGTTGAATCGGTTATGTTAAAAAAGTATTATTAAAAAAATCAGGTTGATATCTTTAAAAATAAGTTCAGAACTCATATTTTTAGTGTTTTGGGGGGTCTATTGCTCCACAAGCCCCTAGAAGGAAAGTGCCGAAATTCAATTTTCAAAGAAATACGTGTATATCCAGTCATATAAGAGAGCCTACAAAAAGAATTAGGTTGATAACTTTAAAAACAAGCCCACAGTACCCTCCCAAACTTTGGTACTGAATTTCATTTCCTATAAGTGTACAAACTTCCCCCCCCCCCTTGTTTTCTGTCTGAAGCTTAAGATCTTGGAAATTGCTGGGGTTGTACTTTTCAGGGATGCTTATTCAATTGTTTGGAATTGGTTTTAGGCTATTTTCGTGAACTTCCCTGCCCTGCCGTACCCTAGAGGCTAGGGGGGAGCAAATAGTCTAAGTTATAAAGTAGGTGTGGTATTGTAAATATTGTTTAGATTGCCACCTATATTGATGGAAGCACAAGAATAAAATCTGAGGTGAAACTGAACATGTACGAGAGAAATGTTCAGCTGGTCAATCTTAGGTAATAACTTGGTTCTAATTTCTAATGAAAACTTTTTCTCGTATTCATTCGAATCCGGTGGATAGGAACCGGTTCTCATCCATACGAAAAAACTATGTCTAGCATCGTATTATATCCAGCTTTCTACGAATATAGAAAGTACAATCATAAGATTAAAACCAGTTTTTTTAGCCAGTGCCTTCGGATCCTCGGGGCTAAAAAAACTAGTTTTAATCTCATAATTGTACTTTCTATATCCGCGGAAAGCCGTTTATAATACGATGCGAGAAATAACTATTATATTATTGCCAGGGATCTAAGGGATAAGACAATGGCCGATAGACGGATGTACATCCCCAGTGATAATACACAAAACTACCTACCCCTTCTGTACATTAAAATTAGTGTTTTAAACATAACTCAATAAACTTAATGAGCCAAACAATCCAAATTCACTGAAGACTCCCAAGTTGTTATGTCAACGAATAAGAAAACGTTTAGATACACTTAAGGGACTAGTGTAATAAACAGTTTATTGTCCCCTCTCTCTCTTTCTGATTATTACACATTTTGACATTAGGATTTGTAGATTTAGAGATAGCAAATTACTTTTAAAATTTGTTTAATTTTTTTTTTGAACTGAACTAATTTTTTTTTATTTCAGGAGTGTGGATGCTTTAATCTTATTTGACACCATAAGAGCGGCTCTTCCTCAAGGGGTTAACCTAACGGCACATGAACATAAAGTGGTAAGAATTTAATATCAGCTGTAACCAACAACTTAATTAATTCGAAAAATATTTGATAATTTCAGCAAATTTTTCCTTGATTTTGACACCGCTTTTTTGTAGAAACGACCTGTCTATCTGCTATCCAAATATTATTTTAGATTTTTTTCGCTTGTTTACTAATTATAGTTAAACATGAAAGGGGGAAGGGATTTAATAACTGTATGTTACGTTCCCTTCCCATCCCAATGACCTTTTAACGGCTCTCAATCGGGTCTTCGATAATAAACCAATGATATTGGGAATATTGTCACAGCCAAAAAGCAGAAAACAATTTGCTAGCAGACGAAAAAGATCATTGGAAAATGAGGGGGGGGGGGGTAGTTAACTGTATATACATCTATACTAAAGATCTGTTTTAAGGATAATAAATTTTAGCTTCTTCATACTACGGGTTTATGATACTTCGCTTTAAAATACCTTTTTTCCCAGGAGTATTTTGAAGAGCGGTGGATTCCTGATCCATTTATCAACAGCTTAAGAGACGAGTTGTCCGAGGGACAGGAGAAACTGGCGGCTGAAAAGGAAAAGCGCCAAGAAGCTACAGCCGCTAAAGCTGCCAGAAAACAGGCGGCTTTGTTAAAATCATTGCAAGGCGAGGATGATGATTAAACTATAAACTTTGCCACAGAATTTGTGAACTTTTTGTGATTTTTTTCTGTTGAGAACATTAGAATAGTCCAGATCTGTGATGGTCACTCTTATATTTTATTTATTTTGTCAAGATTTGTTGTTTCAGACAAAATAAATTGTAATTACATGTTTTATTTATTTTTATTTGTGTATATTTTATGTCATCACATAAGTAATGTATCGAATGTACTCGAGATAACTGTTAAATCAAAGATTTTAATAACTTTTTGAAAAAGTGGGGATGGCTGACATTTTACGACATATTTGTTTATACTTTCGCTTAACAACTTAAAGGAATTCTTTTCAATTGGAATGATTGGGTTATTAAGTTGAATGTCCAAACATTTCAACCACTGATTTAAATTTGAATTAAATCTGATTTTTTGTATCATTGGGGATGTACATTAATTTATCAACCGTTATCTTATCCCTTTAGATCCCTGTCACAAATGACATACTACTGACATGACTTGATTATTATAATCTTCAAGTTTAAACCATGGCTCTGTCTATCTTAACTCGAATGTTACTCCAAAGTTTGTTTACAAAGGAGGATAAAGCAATAGATGTAAAATAAACGTGGATGCTTTGACAGGAAATAATTTCCCCCCCGTCATTTATTGGTCAGTTCGTTCAAACAGTAGGAGGGAGATGAAAATCTAGTTTAAGATCTAAGAAATAATAAATTAATTGATAAACCCATTGGCTTTCTAACAAAGTGCAACTAACCCCCCACTCTTAATAAAACAAATAAAATGGTTGTTGCTGTTGAACGCTTAGGCACATAATTATGCTCATTCCCATAACTAGCTCCTCAACGCCAGTTTTTGTCATAATAGTTAACTGCAATTTGAATTTAAGACGCGTCATTAAATTTACAGCAACAAACATCGGCAAATTTTGAAATCGGTCAATTTTATTTTGCCACCAAACGTATGGGTTGACTATTACGGAGTAGCCTTACTACGTCGTCAGATCAAATTCCCTCAAAATCACTACGAATTATAATTCATATAGATATATTTCTATAAAAATCTTTACAATACAAATTTTGATAACATGTTAATATACAAATGGTTGACGGTATTTCCATGACACTCTGCAATTTAGGTACACCGACAAACGTCCTAATGCGACATCTCTTAAGTAAAACGTCCTAATTTTTTTTCAAAAATTAAATCTTTCAAATTTAATTTAAAAATGTTCTAAAATAAAAGGAAATAGATATATATTTTTTTAATTTGGAAAATTAAAGGTTTATTTTTGTAATGCACGGTTGTATTGGGTTCGAAACCATTCCGTTTGTGATAGCCAACACAGACTTTGGGAAAACTGTCGGACAGATTTGTAAAATTTAGCCTTTGGTTAAAGTTATTCGAAATAAAAAATATTTATTCCTGTGTTTTATCGCCATTTTGAATTTGATATTGTTAAATATTTTTATAATTAGAGGATTTTGTCCTTATATTTGGAAGATTTTTATTTCATAATTTTTGAAAATTTGTAGGACGTTTTACTAAAGAGATGTCGCATTAGGACGTTTGTCCCTTTAGAACGTTTGTCGTTTAGGAGGTTTGTCGTTTAGTAGGTTTGTCGCGGTAGGACGTTTGTCGCGGTAGGACGTTTGTCGGTGTACCGCAATTTATAATAGGTTGGATAAAATAGTACAATTGACAAAGTCTATTAATAACAAGTTTAGGTGATCACCATTTTATTTTGATGTATTTTTTGCTTAATATGAAATTTTGTACACATCTAAATTAAAACATAAAATACATTAGGTAATTATTTAAAAATATAATTTTGATTTATTCAACTCGCTGAAGAAAACTGTTGGTACATTTTATCAGGGCTCGGCAGTCGCGAATTAGTCATAAATTTAAACCCGTTTGGATTGTCACATTTGGGTCATATTTAAAATTCCAGCTTATTTATAAAATTAATAAGGTTGACACGCGGCTGCCGAGCCCTGTACTTCAGTGTCTTTGTTATTAACAATTATAATTTACAAATCACTAGATAATAATGGTCAGATTACATAAATTTATTTTGGGTTATTTCTTCAATTTGTACTTCAATCTTAAAAGGGGGGGGGGGGCGAAAGTGACACTTTTTGAAACCAAAACTAAAAGTCAAAGGAACTCAACTAAAAAAAGAGTTACAGGTCTGACATTTTGCATGGCAGTTGCTTTATAGGGGTACAATATGGAACTGTGAAGAAACGGCGTCGCAACCGCCGAAAACCGCCGAGAAAAGGCAAAAAAAAATTCGGCGGGAAACGGCGGTTTTCGGCGGTTGCGCCGCCGTTTCTTAACAGTTCCATATTTTACCCCTATAAAGCAATTGCCATGCAAAATCTCAGACCTGTAACTCTTTTGTTAGTTGAGTTCCTTTGTTGACTTTAAGTTTTGGTTTCAAAAAGTGTCACTTTCGCCCCCCCCCCCCCCCTTTGAATCTGTTCTGATTTAGTAACAGAATAGAATGAATTATTATGTTTAAAATGAGAAAAAATCAAAGGCAATAAAGTATTTATTAAGAGCAGGGAGGGAGGGGACATTGTGCTGTTTATTAATCTAGTCCCCAAAGTCTTATAATAACGTTTTCTTATTCGTTGGCTTAAGAACTTTGGGGGCATTTATTAAATTTTGATTTGTTGGTTCAATTAGTTGAGTGTCAAAACGTTCCAACCACTAATTGTAATTTACAGAAGGGGTAATTTTGTTAATCAGCATTGGGAATTTACATCAATTTATCAGACATTGTCTTATCCCTTTAGATCCCTAATTAAGAGGAAATATCCGTATGAATAATATGTTTGTTTGGCTAATTATCTGGTTGTGGTGAATGTTGATGATTCCTAGCACTACTATGGCTATCTTCACTGTCCTCGCTGTTCTTCCGGTTGTGGCCCTCCAGCTCCTGGTGGGGCAGGTTACCTCTGCAAAAATTTCAGATTTTTTTCCGAATATTTTCCATAAAGTTGTGTTTAACTGTTTAGTTAAATGCTTTTATTAAGTCAAATTGTTCTTAATTATGACCAAATGTATATATGTGAAATGTTTATATTAAGAACAGTTTGACCTAATAAGCGCATATGACTAAACGGTTACACAAAACTTTAAGTAAAATACATGACAAAAATGGCCCACTTTTAACATGTCTTTAGAGCTGATCATAAATCATAAAAAGTTGGAACGATTCTAATCTTACATGCTTAAAAAAACGATGAGAGATATTGGTGGTTTCATCCAAAGTGCCAAGTCGAGCATAGAAAACCAACCACTTCCTTATCAAATAAAAGAAGGAGAGGAGGGAGTTTTATTTGGGTTAGGTTAAATTGGGTACTGGGTAGCCCCACAGGTACAGGTCCAGTATGTTAAAGCCCCTACTGCACCACATACAGGGGAAAAGCAAAGGAGAAAGACACTTCATCCTTTTTAAATTTATTTAAAAAATAAATGAGTTGTGGGGGGGGGGGGTTAAATGCTCGATGGGCACATATAGGAAAGCACAGAGTTAACTGTAACTTGCGGACTGACATGAACCCAAAAAAAAAGCTATGTAATTAAAAATCTCAATACCTGTACAAACAATAATGTTGGACAATAAAAAGAATATCAAACAGAATGGAGAAGAATCCTAATCCAAATTTAGTTGGGTCTCCAAAAATGGAGGCCCAGTCATCATTGTTATAGCTAATGAGCAGCATCTGTAATATTGAGAGTGCTCCACCAGTAAAGTCCAGCAGGATATTGCCTATGCTCCAGCCAACTGTGCTCTTGCGCCTAAAAAAAATTCTCTAAATTAAAGCAGGGATAAGACAATGGCCAATAAATTGATGTACATTCCCAATGTTCATACCCAAATTACCCTTTATGTAGTTTACAATTAGTGGTTGAAACGTTTGGACACTCAGCTTAATAAACCAACCAATCAAAATCCACTAAGTCTCCAAAGTTGTTAAGTTAACAAATAAGAAAACGTTATTATAAAACTTTGGGGACTAGTGTATAAATTTTAATCTTAATTTAACAAAATGTTGCAGGAGTCATAATTCCAAGTTTGAAATTAATAGGACAATTCTAATAAAGTGTGTTACTTTATTTTATATCTTTATATTTCAAGAAAAATTTATGAAAATACTAAAAAACAGCAAATTTGGGTGTTACCTTTTATATGCACAGATACCATAAAATCAACAGAAAAAATACTTATTTTTACTTTTCTGTCATTTTTAAAGTTTGATTTTGTTAAATTGGCTATTCTTGAAGGGATTTATGCATTGAAATATACTGAAACATAATATTGGGCAGAAATTAATGTATTTCAAAGAAAGAAAATTTTAAAAATAAGAAATTCGACCTCTATCACTTCAGAGGACAGCTGCCAACCTCCAGTTGACAGGATATAGTTTAATACTTGTTAGCAATAATAATTAGCCCAAAAAGTAAAACAAAAAGTTTTTTAATATGGTAAAAAAATGATTATCTAAATCTTAATTTTGGGGATGATGATCTGGAGGACGCTCTTACTGGTGGTGATGATGACCCAGATTGTATCCAAGTACATGAGCATTATGACAACTCATCTATTGAACTATGGTCCAATTTTTGTATTTGTAGCAGCCTCTAATTAAAAGTTGTAACAAGAAATATAACCATCTTTTAAAAACTACTATATTTACCTTATGAAATGGAGAATTTAAAAACCATGATTGTATGTTTTGGGATTTCTCTTGATTGGAGAATGCTACAAATACAAAAATCGGACCATAGTTTAATAGATAAGTTGTCATAATGCTCATGTATTTGGATACCATCTGGGTCATCATCACCAACAGCAAGAGCGTCTTTAAGATCATCATCCCCAAAATTAAGATTTAGATTATCATTTTTTTACCATATTAAAAAGCTTTTTGTTTTACTTTTTGGGCTAATTATTATTGCTAACAAGTATTTAACTACATCCTGTCAACTGGAGGTTGGCAGCTGTCCTCTGAAGTGATAGAGATCGAATTTCTTATTTTCCAAAAATTTCTTTCTTTGAAATACATTAATTTCTGTCCAATATTGTGTTTCAGTATAATCAATGCATAAATCCCTTCAAGAATAGCCAATTTAACAGAATCAAACTTTAAAAATGACAGAAAAGTAAAAATAAGTATTTTTTTCTGTTGATTTTATGGTATCTGTGCATATAAAAGGTAACACCCAAATTTGTTGTTTTTTAGTATTTTCATCAATTTTCCTTAAAATATAAAGATATCTTAAAACTGATTGATTGGGCTTGTAAAGGAACCATTTGAGCATCTTCGGTCGAAAAAGGTCTGATTTGTAAGCATTTTTGACCAAGTTGTGGCCAAATAATAATAAAACATAAAATAAAGTAACACACTTTATGTCTAAATAGTATATTAAGATAACAGCTATCCGCCACGGACGGATAGACAGACACTAAAAGTATAAAAGCTTTGCCTTTAAAAATGCTGGTTACCTGTAATTCATAAAAGCTTGTGGTATATATTTGATAAGTGTAATACCCAGTTTAACATAGGAACAGAAGTAAAGAAAGTCTAGCCAGGAGAGAGCTTTAGCGGCGGAACATATAAGGCTAATCACAAGAAAAACAAATATTCCTCCGAGAATTCCTAAGATGACATTTAAATTTTTCTTTTCATTAGATTTCATCACAGGTTTTTTGGTGGATTAATGCAAATACTCGTAGAAAAATATACAAAAACATTTAAATCTTTAACAAACTTGAAAAGTAGAAAGGATTTCAATAAAATTAATAAATATAAGAATAATATCCAATTGCTTATATGTTTCTCCAATTGCTTTAACCTATGATACAAAGTCAGGTCTTCATGTCTGTAGCGAAAGGTCTATGAAATGGCTGGTTCAATTAATTTGTACATATTAACAATTCTACAAGTGAAAATTCCCCCCCCCCCCCTCCCAAATTTACCAACTTCCCTTTAGTTACTGCACAAAAAAAGTTTTAAACTACACTTCTAAAATATCCAAACTTTAAGCAATTTCAAATGGAATTAATTTGCTGAATCACAGCCCCTACTCGTGGCTAAAGCCTTGTCAACTATTATCAATCTCTTTAAGAGGATAAGAAAGCGTATAACTTATTTTAATTAGATGAAAGAAAATGAAAAGAAAGATTTCCTAAACATATTCTAGACACTCTCTGAGATCCTTTCTGAAATATAAATTATAATTAGGCCAAAATATTTTAAACCAAACACTCAGCATTTTTTATTTTTTTTATTCTTATGACCAACCGCAAATATGACGACATTTCCATATATTTCTTGAGATTTTAGTTTAGTCTTTATATTTTAACATTGAAGCACTAGTATTTGTTTAAATAGGGTTGATCAAAAATTAGACAGAATTAAAAAACTTAAGATAATTTTTTTACGATCATTTACATTTATCAAGAACGATGTTAAAGTACCCTATAATATCTTTTTATACTGAAAAGAAGAGATTAAAATCTTATTTGGATTAAAATAAAATGTAAGTTATTTATTCTTATAATAAAGCAACAGGGTGTCTGTCTGTTTGTAGCGAAGGATCTCGCTAACTGCTAAACCGATATGTTTCTCCTTCTCAGTGTAACTACGCATAGGTCCTGGGAAGATTTAAACTATTTTAGGGGAGGGTACCACCACCCACCAAAGAGAAATCGCCCCTAGAAATTTTTTTTTCTCGTAACTTTTTCTTTTAAAAACTACAATAGAAAATGGGGGATCGACTGCTCCCCCCAACCCCGTTAAGGGTCCCTGGAGGCCTCTAGGAGCGTAACCGTCAAATTTAAGATAAAAAAAGCATTACTAACCTGGTATAGTTTACACTGTATGATAGTTATGATACAAGCAAAGACGGCGTGAATGGTAAAGAAAACATCATTTGCCTGCACGGGGTTCACACCCTGCGGGTGATTTACAAAATATTCTTCCTAAACATTAAATAATATATTTCAAATGCCAAGGGAGTTGACAATGTCCGACAAATTGATGTATATTCCCAATGATGATACACAAAATAACCCTTTTAGAATATAAAAAGTTGTTAAATCTTTCGGACATTCAACTTGATGAACCAACCATTTAAAAGGGGGGAGGCGGATGTGCCACTTTTTGAAACCAAAAGTAAAACGCGCATGATCTCAGCCCATAAAAGAGTTACAGCTCTAAAATTCAACACAGAAGTTGCTTTTATGAAGAACAGTATGTAACTGGGAAGAAACGGCGAACCGCCCTTCCCACCAACAACCGCCGTTTCCCGCCAAAAATCCCCCCCCCCCCATTTTTTTTCGCCAAATTAGACAGTTCTCAATCATCTGAGATAAAAAAAAAATTTGTCATAAAAATTTCCCTTATATTTTCACGAGAAACTTGTAATATTTCAAACATGTCAATACCTATTATAATAATTGCAACTATATAATCTTACAAGTGTCAAGTGAAAATATAAGGGAAATTTTAAAAAATTTCTTAGATGATTAAAAATTGTCTATTATGGCGAGAAAAGGCAAAAAGAATTTCGGCGGTTCCGCCGCCGTTTTTTCACAGTTCAATATTATTCTCCACAAAAGCAATTGCTGTGCCTAATTTTATAGCTATCTTTTATGGGCTGAGATCATGCGCGTTTTACTTTTGGTTTCAAAAAGTGGCACATCCGCTTCCCCCCTTTATCATAAGTCCCCAAAGTTGTTAAGCTAAAGAATAAGAAAACGTCATAATAAAACTTTGGGGGCTGGTGTAATAAACAGCCCGATGTCCCCTCTCTCCCTGCAAATACCTTTCCAGCATTAAAAAATTCTTCATAAATTAAATATTATTTAGGCACAATTAAAAGTAAGAAAAACATAGTTTGAGTGGTTAAACATTTTAATAAGGTCAAAAGTACATGATTTAACTTTTTGGAAATCCATAAACACCCTTCACATTTCAATTTTGTAAAAGGAAAAGTAAAAATGGGAATACATCTTTAAACATATTTGGAGTGTCAGGAAGGGTAAATAATAAATATTTAAGAAACCAAAAATGTTGTTTTTTATATAAAAAAATGGTATTTTTTGCCAAAATCGATTTGATAGTAGATTTTCACATTCAATATAGATAAGCAGGTCTTATCCGTAAATAGCTACAATTCTACGACGCTTAGTAATCTTAGTTTGAATTGCAATGTAACGCGCTCAATCGCCCAGGGTATTAAGTATATTAACACCCATTAGACAACCAACTCTTTGATTGCACAACCTTTGTCTAGAAGTCCTAACTGTGCATGGAGTTTCTCCTGTTCTGGGCCAAGGCACTCCCCCTACTACTTATGTCCCTCAACTGACATAGCAGCAGTAGAAACAATTTTAAACGTCTCTAGTAATTAAAAGGTATCGGGCCGATATTAGAACCGATCATCTTACCGACAACAATAGTATGCGTCACGTGTTACGCCACAGTCGGTAATCAATGATGCTGATGATTTTTACACAATTAGGGAGTAATATCCCCAATACAAAACAAAACAAAATATGGGATTACCTGAATGGAAGGAATCCAGAAAAGTCCAATATTAAAGCATCCATAAACAGAAAATCCAACAACATTCAGAGCAAGAAAATCAAAATTCAATCCGATCACACTAAAATGGATTTTAAAATTTTTTTATTTATATAAATTTGGATCTTAACAATAAAGAATACTTTAACTTCTACTCAATCCAAATTTGTTTAATGCTTTTTCGTCATAAATTTGCATCTTGGGACCTCCAAAACAGAGGTCCTTAAAGGATTTTACATGGATCTCTTCTTGGACCAGTGATAATTGACGTAATTTTGATAATTATGCACGCCATCCAATAAGCAGGGCCAGTCCTTACATCTGTCAGTTCGTACGTCCTTCCGTGGACCCTGTGCCGACTTTCAATTGAGTCTTTGAATATCAGTCGGAAATATTATCACATCTAAGAAGCTACAAAAAAGCAGAAAGCAATTTGCGCCAGACGAAAAAGGTACCCATCACTGGAACCAGGTAATTGTCTGGGTTTTATATCTATACACATACATTTATTAATGTTACCTTTTTCTTCTAAAGTTTTCAATAATTTGTGGATAAAAAGATATTGACCACGCCACAAAGTAGATCCAACCTGATATAGAATTTTAATATTAATAGAATTAACATATCTAGGGAGGGAGGGAACAATGATCTGTTTATTACTCTGGTCCCCAAGGTTTTATAATAACGTTTTCCTAATCGTTGGCTATACAACTTTTGGGAATTTAATTTATTTTTGATTATTTGGTTTGGTAAGATAGTGTTCGAATGTTTCAACTACTTATTGTAATCTAAAGAAGGGTAATTTTGAGTACCATCAATGTGGATGTACATCAATTTATCGGCCATTGTCTTATCCCTTTAGACCCCTGAATAAATCATTGATTATTATGTGGTACAATTTCAGTATTTCATGCTTAACCACAATATGAATCAAAATCTGTTATATCAACACGAAACAAAATTGTTATCTAAGAAAACTCATGTTTTTTACTTTTTAATTGAGAAAAGCAAATTTTCTAATCGTGTATAAGCGAATAAACCTTTTTCAAATGACTGGTTTTGCAAACAAACGAGAAAACTTAAAGCTATTCCCACCCCTCTTTTCAATTCATTAAAAGAAAATGAAGAGAGATGGGTAATCAGGGCTTAAGAAGATATTTTATGTGAAAGCACCAATCATCCTGCAAGATATACATATATGTATGTATACATAGTATATCCGCGGATATAAAAATGAAAAATTATAAGATTAAAACCAGTTTTAGACTAGTTTTCTGCCATACTAAAAAAATCATGTATTGCATCGTATAATCGTATTACAGACAAATTTCCACGAATGCCTGGGCTAACAAAACTGGTATAAATTTTATGATTTTTATTTTATTGTTTTTGGAAAATTGTCTATAATACGATTCTATACATGATTTTTCAGTATCCTGCGGATATTAATCGGTTTTAAAGCCATAATGAAAAATGCTTACCTACGACAGTGCTTAATGTATCAATTTCTTTTGATTTCATCACATCTACGCGGACAAAGGCTGTACTCTCAAAACTAAAATAATTAAGTTGCTATTTATCAAGGATGACATTCATAAAAGCGAAGCACTGAAATGTTGGGACAAACGAACATTAACACTTTATAGTGTCAGAACTGAGTAATCAGAATAAAGTCTATAAGCCAAAACAAAAAATTTAAGCAAATGTGTTGCAAAACTGCTTAAATACAGATACTGTTTAAGGACATACTTACATTTTTAAGGACTTGATCATAGAGATGCTTGCTTCACTTATAACATTGTACTATATTGTCCTAGGAATCAGTTTTCTAAAAGTCTGGACTTTCTGGTAGTAATTATGTAGTTGCTACGCTTTCTAAATGATACCTAAGTGTTATAGGAATTATCATGCAAAGTTTGAAATCGATAAGGCAATTCAAAAATGTCTAAACTAAAAAAAGAGCGTTACAGTTACCGTTACGGTTGGACGGACGGACAGACCCTAATTATACAAAAACTTCGCTTTAAAAAGAAAATATAAAGTTTTTTGTTTCTGTTTATTCTAATTGGCTTTAACTTTCCCGAAATGTAGGCTAAAAAAATAATTCCAAACCGATTATAATCCGGTGGATAAGAACCGGTTTTCATCCATACGAAAAATGTATGTCTAGCATCGTATTATATCCGGTTTTCTACGAATACAAAAATTTACGATCATAAGATTAAAACCAGTTTTTTTAGCCGGTGCCTTCGGTACCTCGGGGCTAAAAAAACTGGTTTTAATCTTATAATTGTACAATTTTACATCCGCTGAAACCCGTTTATAATACGATGCGTGAAATAACTATTAATGTATATATATTGTACAGGGTGCGGCACATAAATCCGGACTTTTTCTAATTTGTAAACAAATGAACATAAAATCGTCAATTTTAAAGATTTTATCGAATTTTAAAAACTGAGAGGCAAAATAGGTATATGACCATTAGATTATTCAATAAAACCACCGCTAGCCTCAATAACCTCCCCTACCCGCCCCCTGAACCGCCCGCAGGCCCTGGTCACCATGTCCCTGTACAAGCTGGAGAAGTTCTCCTTGTTAGTGGCAATGGGGGAGGTCTTTGTGGTATAGGCACGTCTATTGGTGCATGCTTCAAAGTAGCTCTGGGTCAAATAGTCTAATGGATTAAGATCTGGGCTGCTAGGAGGCAACATTTCCTTAGGGACGTGAGTAACCGCAGGATCTAAATTCCCATCTTTTAAGCTACCCTTCGACACGGCGGCTCTTATCTGGGCCACAGTTGAGCTAGAACAATATTTATACCTTTTTGGAAATGGCATGAAGATTTAGCTAGGGTTGTCAGCGCAACCCATAGTCTAAAATGAGATTCAAGGTTCCATATGGGCCCCTGTAGACGAGAATCGTGAAATTTTCAAGATTTTTGGCGTTTTTAACATCTTACAATCTGCCACGTGTCAATTTGCCGGAGTAATACGGCCAAGCCAACTTGAAAAAAGAACTCTAGTAATTTCTAGTACCTAACTTATGTATCTAACAGTACCTTCAGCAAGTTTCATGAGCAACCTGCGCACTTCGAATTTGCCTAGTTGAACATATGCGCTGCCAGCTCGTAGTACACGTCCTACATCGTCCAAAGATTTGTATGGGTAAAAAGGTCATTACCTAAGCTTTTTATAGTGGGGTCAAACGTCCTGATCGGTAAAGTAGTCTTGGCGCTATGGCCGTTTAAAAAAAGTCCGGATTTATGTGCCGCACCCTGTATATTAGACTGTTGTAGGTTTCATGTTTAATAAAAGTTCATATTCGTTTTCATGAACGGATCAGAATCCGCTTATTTTTAGCCTGAAACAAACCGGTTTTGTACTGTGAAAAAAATCATGTCTACATGGTATATAGAAATATTCAATTGAAACAAAAAGAAATCGTAGGCTAAATTTCTTTTTGGTCGTGCCTTGAGTCTAAAGCCAAACAATAACAGGAATTAACATCTAATTTTCAAAAGCGAAGCTTTTCAATAATTAGGGTAGGTAAGTCCGTAACGGATAGCTCTTTTCGTTAGGTAATTTAAAAAATATTATATTTGTCCTATCAATTTCCAATTTTTACACGATGATTCCTATAAAAGTTAGGTGTTCGTTTTAGGACGCATAGCTACTCTATAATCACTACAAGAAAGTCTTTTTAAAACATGTTTAATTCAACTTTTGTAAGGTATAATTATCCAATTCATCTGATTTTTAAAATAATAATTCCTAGGACAACAAGGTCTAATATTATAAGGGAAGCATATCTATAATTAAATCCAAAAGGAAAAGTGTATCCTTTTCCAGAATCCTGTATTTACGCAATTTTGCTATAAAGGTAGGAGTAGGTTGCACTAAAAATCCGTAAAAGTTGTGAGTTTTAATTTAAAAACGATAGAAATTTATGTTAACTTAAAAAAAATTGTCTATAGTTCTTTTCAATAAGAAATACACATATATAGAGAATATTATCGTTCTACTTCTTTTTTTAAGCCTTAAAACACACACCTTTACGGATTTTTAGCGCAACCTACTCCTTCCTTTATGTACAATTTTGTTTAGACAAATCAATGCTCTGCTTATTAAGTTTTAACACTCTACAAGAGCTATTCGATTATCCTTCCTTAAGATTTTAGAGCTTTGCTTTTATGGATGTTATCATCGTTGTATTAATGTATTACTACTTGTTACAAAGATATCCTCCTTGCTAAAAGCAAAACTTTTCTTAAATTTGAGTAAATTCATCCTAACGCCCCTCCGTTAAGGATAGCTCTGATCGTTAATTTAGGCAGGTTAGAATAGTCCTATAGATTTTAATCATAAGGTACAATTCCAAACTCTATAATCATAAAAAAAATTTCCCTATTTCCATATTAAACATTTTGATATTTTCTATCATTTTTTGGTGATGTAAGTACCTTTTCTATTATAAAATAGAATTAATTATTTTTTAATGTTTAAATTTCAATCACCTTTTAATTTTAAATGGTCGTTTGTGTCCGTCTGACCTTTATTGCTTTCATGGATGTTGTCATCCTTGTTTATTTGACAAGAAAAATAACAATTTTAAAGTTATACAACTATAAATTATGTTAAAAATGTCATACCTAAATTATTATGACATAAAAAGTAGCGCAGCAAAAACATTTAAAAACTGCAATAATTTCGAGTAAGAATATAGAATTTCTTTCAAGGTAGAACATTAATAGAACATTTCTTATTAATCAATTTGTAATTATACATGTTTAAAACTTTTTACTAAACAAAATCGTGATTTTACGTAACCTAAATTGGCGATGAGAGGGAGTGAAGTAGTTAGAAATCACTAGTTTTAGAGTATTCTAAAAAAAATGACTTTAAAGGCACTCTAATAGAGAGGATTTAGTCAGTGAGGGAAGAGGAACCCTATACCTAGTAGGGATGGCAATCAATCAAATCTTTAAACCGGAATCGGATTCGGATTCTTACAAGAATCCGTCAACAAAAATGGCGGATTCCCGCGGATTCCGGATTCTTATTTTTGGCGGATTTCGGATTCGAATTCCGGATTCTAGCAATATTTTAAAATGCTATTTTTAAAAATTAAAAAAATTAAGTGCTACATTGTCCTAAAAATTATTGTTCTTGGTGTTCTCTATAATTCACTTCCGAGAATCGAACCAGATTTTAAAAGATTTTATATATAATGATGATAATCTTTGCCTTCAAAAAGCGGGAGTTGAAAGAAAAAACTCAAGACGCTAATTTTAGCCTACCAATTAAGAATCCGAATCCGCTATTAAAAAATGAATTCCGGATTCGGATTCCAAAATTGACCAAAAATTGGGCGGATTCCGGATCCCGGATACGGATTGCCAACCCTAATACCTAGTGATGCTATGCATCTAAAAATTGTATAATCAATCATTTCACAATCTAGTTTAAAAATACTAAATCATATGTTTAAAATATTGCAAATCAATTAATATTATAAAATATAAAAATATGTTGAAAATCATGATATTGAATATATTAAACAAAAAATACTGGGATTTTTTCAATAATTTTGTTTTTAAGGTAGTCGCCGTTTTTCCTCTTAGTTTAAATAAATATTAGGGGGTGGGGGGGAGTTCTTGTAAAATCTCTTAAATAGATGCAGGGGCGCTTTAAAACCATGATTAGGGTATAGTTTACCTAGGCGAATATAAAGACAATAACCTGTAGTAAAATATGGATTATCTTGTAATATGTGAATTTTTATCTTTAGGTTTCATTTATATCACTTTTTACTCGACTCATAAATAATATCATTATTTTGAATAAAAAAAACTTTAAATATTTGTTAAACTTTAGCATTAAAGCTTTGAAACAAGAACTTGAACTAAAATATTGGAATTACAAAGGATAGTTTAAGCGTAACAAAAAATTAAGTTTCTTCAGTGCGTTTAATTTCAACATAAAGAAGTTGTAAAATATTTAATTGTTGCTCCGTAAAAAAAAATTTTCATGACTTGGAAAAACTTTTTAAAATTCAAAATTAAATCGAACTTAGTTGCTTCTGAACAAGGATGATAGCATCCATGAAAGCGAGACTCTAAAATGGTATGACAAACGAACATTAACACTAATAGAGTGTCATAACAGAATAAGCAGAAAATAA
The DNA here is from genome assembly GCF_053477335.1 of Acartia tonsa. Lineage (NCBI taxonomy): Eukaryota > Metazoa > Arthropoda > Copepoda > Calanoida > Acartiidae > Acartia > Acartia tonsa. The sequence continues at coordinate 50,864,167 of NC_137263.1, read as the reverse complement.
ATGTATAAGTTTAAACAAAATTGTAAATAAAATTTAAAATACTGTTTAAGGACATGCTTCTATTTTTAGGACTTTATTATAGAGAAGCTTCGCTTATAATTGTTCTATATTGTCCTAGGAAAAAAAAAATTTTAAATCAGATGAATAGGATAATAATATAACTTGGAAAATTGTTGTCAAAAAAGTTAAAAATCAACATGTTTAAAATGGACGCACGGACAGTCTGGTTACGATTATAGAGTTGGTTGGTACGCTTACTAAATCGTACATATCTGTTATAGGAATCATCATGCATTCTAGCATGTCTAAATTAACGAAAAGAGCTAACCGTTACGGACAGATGGACGTACTGACCCTTATATTAGAAAAGCTTCGCTTTTAAAATGATAGACAAATTAGTTGACTAACTATCTTACTAAACTGACCAACCCTGAAGTCAATTCTCCAAATTATTCAATCAAATTTTTAAGATGTTCACAGTACAATAAATTACATACCTACTTAGTAACACAAAATGTTCCACTACTCCTACTAAATTTCAAATTTCTTATTTTTTAAAATTACATGGTAATTTACCCGTGGTACAAAAAAACTTTTTAGGTGATTCCTCTCTAAGTGTCTAGCGAACATACACCCCCATTTATTTTTAATAAATTGAAAATAAGGGAGCATTATTATTTCTTGGGGGAGGGCCTTTTGTGCTCATCAAGGCAATTAAAGGGATACCGGCTTTTTCTGACAATACCTGATATTTTTTAGACTAGGAACAGCTGTTACTATCACGTGACCTGCCTTCACAGCTGTTAGTGTTATGGTTACATTTCCTCCCTGAAATAATATTATTAGGAACAGCTGTTACTATCACGTGACCTGTTCTCACAGCTGTTATTGTTATGGTTACATTTCCTCCCTGAAATAATATTATTAGGAACAGCTGTCACTATCACGTGACCTGCCTTCACAGCTGTTAGTGTTATGGTTACATTTCCTCCCTGAAATAATATTATTAGGAACGACTTTAACTTTCACGTGACCTGCCTCTACAGCTGTTAGTGTTATGGTTACATTTCCTCCCTGAAAATAATATTATTAGGAACAGCTGTTACTATCACGTGACCTGCCTTCACAGCTTATAGAGTTATGGTTACATTTCCTCCCTGAACATATTATTATTAGGAACAGCTGTTACTGTCATTTGACCTGCCGTAACAGCTGTTAGTGTTATGGTTACATTTCCCCCTGAAAATAATATTATTAGGAACAGCTGTCACTATCACGTGAACTGCCTTTAATGCTGTTAGTGTTATGGTTATATATCCTCCCTGAAAATAATATTATTATGAATAGCTGTTAATATCACGTGACATGCCTTCACAGCTGTTAGTGTTATGGTTATATATCCTCCCTGAAAATAATATGATTATCATTAGGAACAGCTGTTCCTATCACGTGACATGCCTTCACAGCTGTTAGTGTTATGGTTACATTTTCTCCCTGAAAATAATATTATTAGAAACAGCTGTTACTATCACGTGACCTGCCTTCACAGCTGTTAGAGTTATGGTTACATTTCCTACCTAAAAATAATATTATTAGGAACAGCTGTTAGTGTTATGGTTACATTTCCTCCCTGAAATAATATTATTAGGAACGACTTTAACTTTCACGTGACCTGCCTTCACAGCTGTTAGAGTTATGGTTACATTTCCTACCTAAAAATAATATTATTAGGAACAGCTGTTAGTGTTATGGTTACATTTCCTCCCTGAAAATAATATTATTAGGAACAGCTGTTACTATCATGAAACATACCTTCACAGCAGTTAGTGTTATGGTTACATTTCCTCCCTGAAAATAATATTATTAGAAACAGCTGTCACTTTCAAGTAACCTGTTCTCACAGCTGCTAGTGTTATAGATACAATTCCTAAAAAAATGGAAGTACGGCCCAAATTACGATAAAAAATTACACTTTCTGTAGATTAAAATTAAGGGTTGAAATCATTGTGGTAGGGTAAAGCAAAATTTAATGGAAGTTTTTAAAGTTTTTAAGCTAACAATTCAAAAAATCTTGTTTCTAAAACTCTGGAGACCAATATAATTTACATTCCTTCTTCCCTGATACCAATCACCATTTCGCTTTATAGCTGACAAACATAAACAACCCAACAAGTTACTAAATCCTATTATATAAGTAAAGAGCTTTTTTTGTCTGTAGCGAAGGATCTCGCTAACCGCTGAACTGATATGTTTATCCATTACAGTGAAGCTTCTTATATGCCCAGGGAAGGTTTTTAACTATTTTGGTGGATAGAATCTCCACCCTCCAAATAAAAAATGCCTTCCCCCAATGAAATATTTTTAAAACCTTTTTCTTTTTAAAATCCACATTGAGTACGGGGCTTAATTTTTACCCTCTTTAGCCTTTAGCAAAACAACTAGTGCACTTACTTGTTTTAAAGTTGTGTTGTCAATTGGTTTTATAATTCCATTATTATCCTCTTGGAAGTATAATGTGATTGCTTCACTTAATCCATCATCTTGAGAACCCCTGCATGTAAAGAATCACGAATATTAAATAAGACTAGGAAGGTATTTAATTTAAATAGTAGATATTTTTAATGCGTTTTCAATATAAATATTAACATAACAAACAATAATTTTCTATAAAGAATAGAAATTAATTTAATATAAAATTGCCATTAACAAGTAAATATTCTTTCAAACATATGTATTCTTATATTGCCCAAGTACCATTAAAATTAATATGGAAACCTGGACTTCAAAGGCCTATTGCTTTAATTGCAATTTTTAAACAAAATAATAACTTTTATATACAATAGTTATTTATCGCTTCGTATTATTGATAGCTTTCCGCGGATAATAAAATAAAAAATATAAGATTAAAACCGTTTCTGTTAGCCCTGAGGACCGGGAAACAAAATTAGTATTAATTTTATGATTTTAATATTAATATTCGCGGAAAAGTTTTGAAATTATTTTCACAGTCGCAATACACTTATAATAAGAAAGATAAAATAAAAAATACTTACGTCAAATAGAATGTTACATTTTGAGATTGATCAATTAAAAGATTTGCAGATTGTTCACTGGAATGCAGAACTACCTCGCCTCCAACACAGAAAGGCAAAATAAAACCTGAATAGACAAAGTTTCAACAATGTTAATAATGTCCATACTCCACAAGACGAGCAGCAATAACAATAAAGAGTCAAATGGCATAATAAATCCTTTATAAATAAAGTAGATATTCACATTGTAATCAAGGACAATAGTAGAAGGGTAGAATAAATAAACCCTAAAGAAATTTTTTTTAATCCGATGAAAATCGGTCAAAATATGCACACAAGACAAAATTTTTGAAGACCATTGTTTTGAAGGTCACTTGAGCTAAATAAATAACGATCAAGTTTTTGAAAAACTTTATATTTGTTATACCTAAAGTTAAAGAAATTTCAAAGCCGAAATCCTCCGGAAATAGCTTAAAGGGAATGTAAATGAGGATATTGCAAGAAAGAGAAAGGTTTTTGAAGTTTATTAATATAACTTTTAAGACTTTAACTTATATTATGTGTTCATTGAAAAATAGTCAGTCATAAAATAACTTCTCTACTGAATCATCAATATGTTATTATGTTCAATAATATCTCTGGCCAAAAAACAATTGATTGATAGAGGACCCCTCTGTCTTGGATAGGTATACAATATAAATATCATTTTTCTTTACCTATCCAAGTTTTTTTGATTTACTTTTAAGCATATTTTTAAAGCCAAACTTACAAACCTAAACACACATAAACTCACACACATACACACACACACACACCCAAACACACACACACGAATTGTGAGAATGCTGCATCTAGGGGATGTTGAATTTTTCTAAACAATTTTTCTACCAACTTTCCAACTCCGCATCTTTGAAGCCAAAGCAAACTCTTCCAAACAAAATTAAATATTCCCTCTGAAACAATTTCCCCACCGGAGCAAAAGTATTTATGAGCATCAAATCTAATCAAGTTACTTTTTAAGGCCAACATGGTTGGAGTCACGTTTTAATAGGTACCTATTTAAATTAGGACAAACAAAAATTACAAAATTATAAATATAGTAGGTACCCTTGCATTATTATTCGTAAATATAACATATCCTTATAATAAAGAAAAGGATCTCTGTCTCGCTGAACCGATATGGTTCTCCTTCACAGTACAGCTTCTCATTAGGCTTGGGAAGGTTTATAACTATTTTAACTATAATCCTACCAAGAAAAAAATTAGATATAAAAAATTTACTTTTATTTAAAATGTCAAATAAAAAGTTGGGTTATTGAATACCCCCTTACATAGAGTTCTTAAAAAGATTATGCACCTAGTGTAATATTTATTAACATAATAAAATAATCAATTTTAAATTAAAAATGCTTTATATAGCCAAACTTTTTTGGTAATTTCTTGTAATTATCTATAAAAACAAAAATAAAATATGTACGTTAAGTTATAGATTATCTGGATCATGGAAAGAAAACAAAGTTTTTCTCCTATTTCTAGCCCCTGCGGATGGCTCGAACCTTGCGGGACCCTGTGAAGCATTCATTAACATTTACGTAACCTAACATAAAATACGACGAAACCGGCTACTTTCCAAAATTCAATTATCTTAACTTAAAGTTAGTCTAAAAAATAATGTACTAATAAAAATCTTACCAAATAAAAATACTATTCTGTGGTGCCAGGAAAACATTTTGCATGCATCTGCTGGAGCAAACTAATTTAGTAGGTGTTTCTGAACTCGCGAGAGCTGACGCTTCCAACAGTAGCATGCATATTAACTTTTATTATCTCTATATTTTCTGAAATTAAGGGTGAAACAATATAAGTAACTATAACAGGTATTATAAGTACATTTTTAAGGTCCTATTATAAAATTTTAAAAATTTTATGTGTATGAAGCTTAAGATCTCAGAAATGGTCCAAAATGGCTGTACTTTTTATGGATGCTAAATAAATGTCTTCGGGTGGTTTTATGCTATTTTCCTGACCTCCCTCGTCAATCCCTTGAGTCTAGGGGCGAAGCAACTAGTAGCATTACTCGATTCGGTTGTTGGACGACACATTTCCCTCCCCTTAAATTGATTTTTTCAAAACTTGCTTTAAAGACCATATTTAATGCCATAACGATATGTTCCTTTTCCTAACCTTACTTTTCCTTAATTAAAATAAGCATTACAATTATTTTTAGGATCTAGTGCAGTTCACGGTAAAATGTTCCTGGTAACGATTATCTCAAAAAATCTATGAACTTAATTTGCTGCTAACACATACACGGTGGAACGTTATACACTCGCTTATTCTCGCACAAAATCTTAACCGACAAAAGAAGGCCTACAAATATACTGGAATAGTCATTACTTAATAATGTTCAGTTATCTCGAAGTGCACATAAATGCACGAAAAGATTTATTTTACGCTTTTTTTCAATTATTTTTTTTTTTAAATTTCATTTGTATAATTGTGTAACCTTTAATTTACTTAATTAAAATGTTATTATTATACCCTGAACTGATAAGGAGAAATATTAACAACATATCTCTATTTTGAAATGATAATGAACTTCCTCCACGGACGTAGAGCTATCATCATCAAATACATGTCTTATCTCTTAATACAACAAGGATGCAATTATTTTTTAAAACCCCGCGAAATTTGCTAAAATATGCTGACACGTCCTCAAGAATTTCAAGTGTGTGTAATGCTTTGGCCCATAAAAAGATTCAACTAATTTTTTGTCCGGTAAAGGTTTAAAAAACCTGTCCTCTAGAAGTTCAAGGTTTGTGAAAAATAGACTCAACCAAATTCATGTGAGTCTTGTCGATCTCCCTTTCGATGTCCCATAGAGTAGAGGTTAGCGCACTACGCTGTGGTTGGGAAAATATGAGTTCAAGTCCCCTCATAGATATTGCACTTGGATGACAAATGTTGTTGCAATTTGACAGAATATAATTACGCAACCTTCCCTGTGATGCCCTTAGGTTGTAAGGAGGGAGATTTGTAGGAAGTTAGGATCCTACCTATCAAGCAACTGTAATCGTGTTTTCCCTCGTCCATGCTACTCATTCATATGAGAGTGCCATTAATTAGGGTGGCTTAATATAGAACACATGCCAAAACTCTAGGCCAGGGTGATGTAATTGAATAGCTTTTACGATAATTGCGGGTCAGCTTGTAATGTAATATAGAAGCTTACCAATCTAGGATTGGTCAAAGGATTCTCACTTCCAATCTCCTCGTGCATCTGAATCCTAACTTCAGAGAATCAAGGCTACATACATACACATCTCCCTACCCTTACTTTCGTTTAGCGTCTGATATAACAGCATTAGGATTCAGGAACTGTTATTGACGTTTTTAGATATGAGTTTAACAAAAAACTTCATGAAAAAAGCTGGAGTGTTAACAATATACGCGGGAAAGCCAGACATAAAAGGTAACTACCTATCAATTACCTCATACGGGAGGTCCAACAACTCAGAATAACTAAGGTGTCAAATCTCTTCTTTTCCGTCCAAACATCCGGGTTATTAGGTATGTAACACCAAACAGACAACCAACTCTTTGATTGCACGACCTTTGTCTGGAAGTCCCAACTGTGCATGGAATGAGTTGAGCCTGTTTTGGGCCAAGGCATTCCCCATACTCTAACTATTAATTCTGCACACCTGATATAGCAGCAGCAGGGATCATTTTTAACGTCTTTAGTTATGACGCGATGTTAAGCAGAATATCAAACTTGTCACCTCCCCGACAACGAATAGATGCGCTACTTATTGAGCCACGGTCGCTGGTAAAAGTTAACTAAGTACATACCTACCCTTTCTGAATTTTAAAAATTGTAATTTTGAAATAAAATTTGTTTTGTTAATTTTGAAACTTATTTTAAGCTTGAAATTTTGGAATATTACTTATTATTTGATTATGAATTAATAGAGCGAATTTTACCTTTGTTCAATTAAATTGACAAAGATTATTTACTGAAAATAAAACTAGTACTTAAAACACTTGTATAAATGCAAGGTATTGACTTAAACTGGATAACCGCATAAAGATGGGTAGACCATTTCGGTGCTTTCCCTCTGAATGTCTATCGAGCACTGACCCCCCCCCCCCTTCTCCTTTATTTTGAGATAAATTGAAAATATGATAGCGGAGTTTTTTTCAAGGGTCTTTTAGATTAGGGGTCTAATATCTACCCCGCCATTCCTTGCATTATTTTAGTTTATTTCTAAATAAAGGGGAAGGGGGTTATGTATAAGACATTTTAATTTACCTCAACCAGCTCTTTGATTATACAACTTTTGTCTAAAAGTCCTAACTGTAGGTATTAAGAGTCATGAAAAGGACAATGTTTTAGGGTGAGAGAGGTAGAAGAGTAGGAAATGGCATAAAACCGTTTAAACTAAAATAACCTGAATCCAATCTTTAGATGTGAGCTTTCCTAAAATGGAAAACTCTGTCAGTTTAGTGCTTAACCGACAAACAAAAATCTTACAGGAGAATATCCCGCGCTCAATTCATATCAAATAATTTGTTTACTATACGTAACTTTTTACCATTTTATTTTCCGTTTTAAGTCATGGAACGGTTCAAATATTTTTCTAGCCCCTATCTCAGCCTCTTCGAATACAGAGCCCCTATAGGCCAGAGGCTAAACCGCCAGTATTAAACCAACAACCTCTAACAATTACTTGTCTATATATATGATTAGTATATATTTTAAAATTTAGTTTAACATAGATGCTATTATTAAAAGATAAGCAATTTATCAATAAAAATTTCTAGAAATCACGTGAATAATGTATATAATAAATAGGGAATATATATATTATTATAAACAAAAATTAAATGTATTTGGCCACAAAGGACCTTGAAATTACAATTTATATTTTATCTGTTTTAATTCATTTATTTTCATAAGATTTTCTAAAATCTAAAACATTCAAAGGCAATACTAACTATTATATCTTTACCATATACATTTATATATAAAAAAACTCCTACTTTTTATCTTTTTTTTGTATTGAAAAGTGTTGTTTAGAATGTTTTGCTTACGTAACAGCTGATTTTTGTTTTTATTTTGTGTAAGAGCGGAGAAGTGTACACTTCACAGACAAAGTATTTTCATAGATTCGCAACTTTTTCATAGACAAAATATATTCCTTTACAAAATATACACAATTGTTTATATATTTTATTTCTTTGACTTTTTGATAACAGATAAAAACTGTTTTCTTTAATATGATTGCATTACTCTCTCTCTCTCTCTCTCTCTCTCTCTCTCTCTCTCTCTCTCTCTCTCTCTCTCTCTCTCTCTCTCTCTTTCTCTCTCTCTCTCTCTCTCTCTCTCTATCTCTCTCTCTCTCTCTCTCTCTCTCTCTCTCTCTCTCTCTCTCTCTCTCTCTCTCTCTCTCTCTCTCTCTCTCTCTCTCTCTCTCTCTCTCTCTCTCTCTTTCTTTCTCTCTTCCTCTCTCTCTTCCTCTCTCTCTTCCTCTCTTTCTCTCTTTTTCTCTCTGTATCGAAGGATCTCGCTAACCATTGAACCGATATGGTTTTCCTTTACGTAGCTTCTCATAGGTCCTGGGAAAATTTATAACTATTTTGTTGGAGGGTATCACCACCCTCTTAAGATATATCGCCCGGAGAAAAAAACTAACCCCCCCAAATAAATTTTCTTTCCTTTTTGTTTTTTTAAAGTAGTATTGAAAGTGGGTGATCGACTTCCTACCCTCGCCCTCAAGGGCTACTAGAGGATTAAAACATTGCAAGAGGTAACGATGTAACGGAAAAGTCTAGTTATAGAAAAGCTGCTACTAAATTATTAAAACATTAATAATTTCGAGTCCGGATGACCAAAACAAAAATATTTATAAATAAATAATGTTGAATCAAGTATGGGTGTCCACTAGAGGTTTAATACATTAGTGTGGGGTCGTGGGGCTCCGGCTCTAGGGGGGGAGGGCAAATTGAGCTTGATTGTTTATGGCAATCTCTCTTTTTACTTGGGGGGGAGGGGGGGAGTTATTTAACAATAACTTTCACCCCCTCTGTGTCAGGTTTGTAAAAAGTAGGCTGATAAAGTATAATTGTCCGAAATTTTTAAAACCATAACCCAGGGAGAGAGAGTACGTTGGGCTGTTTATTACACTTGTCCCCGAAGTTTTATAATTACGATTTCTTATCCGTTAACTTAACAACTTTGGGGACTTTTATTGAAATTTGATTGGTTAATAAAGTTAAGTGACCTAACGTTTCAACCACTAATAGCAATCTGTATTATAATTGGGGATTAATCGGCCATTGTCTTATCTCTTTAGATCCCTGCATCAAACCCCACTAATGTAACACCAACCCTCCCCTCCCCTTCGAGTTTTATTTTGGTGGATATAACTTTGTCTTTTTTGGGTTGATAGTGCCCCACCCCCTCCCTTATAAACTTTTTTGGTCGATTAGAAGGGCTCATAACGTTCAGCTCCTTTGTAGATGTTTATGTACCGGATTTCCTGATTGAGATTTTGAGATTTGAGATTTGTATTATTAGTTGAATTTTACTCAAATCTAAATTTATAACTTTGGGTGAAAAATCTAGCCTTTTGATTTTTAAACAATATAATAATATATAAAGAAAAGAAAAGCTATGGAATAAATAAATAATGAGTAAAATATCCATTATAAATAAATTGTTTATGTTTACTAGTTGTTATAAACTTGCTTTCTAAACTACACATATCAATTTTAAGGATTACTTTCATGTTTTATATTTGGTTATAAGAAAATAATATGGAATCTAACGAAGGTAAATATTATATATTCATTACTTCTTCCCCAATATTCCATAATATGGGCTACAAAAAGATTTTGAAAAAAAAGTAGAATTGGTTTGAGTGTTAGTTTCTAAATTAGGTGATCATATCAAGGGCGTGCGTAAAGGGGGTGTACAGAGGGTGAAAATATTTGGGGGCATGACATCTTCTGTTATTCTATTCTCTAAATGATCATCCCATTTTGCGAATTTCTTTGCAACCCCCTGGATTCAATTTTAGGAAGTGGGAATATTGTATGAAACATTTATAATCAATTCAAAACGGTTATATTGAAATTATAGAAATTCATCCGTTTGTAGCCGCACTGGAATAGTTATCACATTGTCGTATTATAGACAGCTTTCCGCGGATATTTAAATAAAAAAATATAAGATTTAACCAGTTTTGTTGGCTCAAATGGGTTGAAGGCTAGGGCTAACAAAACTGGTATAATCTTATGATTTTTATTTCATTATTCGTGGAAAATTGTCTGTAATATGAAGCTAAATATGCTTTTTCAGTATGGCTGAGAACCGGTTCTTATCCACCGGATACTATTCGGTTTGGAAGCTATACTGGAAATGTAATAATAAATTTTGTTAAGATATGAAACTTTGCCAGAGTATCGCGGCTAGTGCTTTGCTTAATCTGAGTTTACAAGCAAAACAGGTACTAATTTGTAATTAATAAGATGTATAATTCAAACAAGGATGACAACATCTATAAAAGCAGAGTTTTGAAACGGTAGGACAAACGAAAATTAACACTTGTATTTAGAGTGTAAGAACTGTATAAGCTAGCTGAAAATAAATGTGTAAGTCTATACAAATTGGTAAGTAAGAATCTAGGTTAAACTATGGGCGGCCAGCTCGGAGTACACGTCCTTAATAGTCCAATGATTTTTAAGGGCAAAAAGATCAATTCCTAAGCTTTTATAGTAGGGTAAAACCTCCTGATGGGTCAAGTAGTCTTGGCGCTATGGCCGTTTATGTGCATCACCCTGTATATCCGACTTGATCCTTCTCTTATATTTTCCCCCTTCCTTTTCACTCGCCCCTTCTGACGACCGACACCTCTATTGCCATCCCTGTGCCCCTGTCCACCCCTTACTTTTCTACCCTATCCCCTCTCCACGCAAAATATAATACCATCCACTGCACTGTAGCTAACACTCCCTCATATTACCTCACCCACTAGGCCAATAGCCCTATGATTATTACTTCTTTTCTTAAAATTTAGTTTAAACTTTACTCAATAGGGGTTTTAAACATTTTTTCATTTTAATAAATTTTTTATAGATAAAACCTTATATGAATATTTTTGCATAAAACAAGTATTTCATATATATTATTTTATTAAATGATTATTTAAAAATTATTATCAGTATAGGAAAAAATGAAACCTAAAAATTTTGGCCAATAAATTAATTGTATCTCTTTTAACTCCACTTTGTTGTTTTTACTTTCCATGGTTTGTTTTCAGTCCACAATGTTTTTGTAGAGGTAATTCCTCTCCATACGCATTTTTAACTTTAGGAAAATGGACTTTTATAAGTAATGTACGCATAAGCAAGTAAAGTACGCCCCCTCTCTCCTTTTCTCTTTCCCCCTTCCCCTTTTCCTTCCCCTCCCCCACAAATGTACACATCAAAGGCCCAATGTACACATTTTTTGTACACTTAGATCTAAAAAATATCTGGCAACTATGTTCCTCTCTTTTAGTTCGGAACTTTATATATACATAGATGCTGGTTACGCCCCTAGAGGCCCTAAGGCATGATTGAGGGAATGGGGGTAAGTTGACCATTTAGTTTTAAAAAGAATATGTTTGGGTAGTGGGGGTTACTTTCTTCTATAGAGGATTTCTCTTGAGAGGGTCCATTATTCTAATATGACGTCATTCGGGATACTTTGGCCAAAAGTTTTTGAATTTTATCTGCTTTTTTTATGGGCACTATATAAAGCTTCAGCTTAATTTTGTAAGAGTTAAAACTACATAATCGCGACCCACAGTGGGATCTTTTGAAAAAAATCGGGACATCCAAAAAATTTAAAATCGACTTTTATCTATCCTAGGAATTAATAATGGCTGTAAGTAGACAGCTAGAAAATAAATTTTTTTAAAATATTAATTTTTGGCGGATTTATGCCATTTTTAAAAAAAGGTAGTGAAAAATTTCTTTTCAGTTTTGATGATTTTTCAGATTTTTTTACACTATTTTTTCAAAGCATCAAAAAATACATTTATGTTCAGCTTATGCAAATAATTTTTGATTGAGGTACTTTTCAGATACCTGTACCAATGTCTAATTAAAGAAAAATTTTAAAATAATATTTTTTTGTGGTGTAAATTGACATTTTGTGAGAAAATTTAACCAAAAATATTAAGATTTTTAACCCCAAAAAATCAGTTTTCTCCATTTTACCCAAAAACGGCCAGGAGGCCCCAGGTTTTGCAATAATAATATTAATATGCAACATGTATTGTGTATAAAACAGTTTTCACAACCTGGGGCCTCCCGGCCGTTTTTGAGTAATTGAGCATTTTACATTGCATGGTTTGAACAATTTCGTTCTTGTTAATTTCAAATTTTCCTTCGTTAGAGGGGGAAGGAGTCATTTTAGAGCCCAAACTCATCTCTGCAATATTTTAAACTATTATGAGCGGATCTTTTTTGACTTATGCATCATTTGCCTCTGGCGAACCGTTTCGCCGTTATTTGCCGCCGTTGGCGTGATTTTTAACGATTTTTGCCGTTCTTGCGGTTTTAATGGACATTTAAGGGATAAAGGAGTCGTTAAATAAAGATGACTTATAAATACTATTATTTTAGCAATTAAATTTGCTAAATTTCATGGGTTCTAAAAAAATTTGTATTTCTATCTGGTTTTGGACCAGCAGAAATTCAAATTTGGGGATTAAGGAAAAAAAATTATATATGCATCAGAGAGAGAGAGAAATATACGTTTGAGAGAGAATATAATATAAGTAATTATGTTTATATTCTTATACAAACTTTAAATGAAGATAGCTAGACTTAGAATAAAGGTATTAACACAAAATCAAAAGTGTTTTGAAAATTATGTTATTGTTCTTTATATCTGTAAAAAAAACATTTGAAAACATGCCTTATAAGTGTCCTATTTTACTTATACTGGACCTACCTAAAAATGCTGGGACTCGAACTGGGTGCACCTGACGCTATATTCATGTTCACAAACATTGTTTGCATTGAAGAAATATTAATATATATTGTTAAAATATTCTAATTGTACCTAACCAGACGTACTTACCAAATGCATATTAAAAGTTAACAGAGGCAAAATTTAGGTTATTTCCTGGCTAAAGCAAAAAAAATTACATCATTTCTTCAAATACAAGCTTATTTATTGAAGTTTACTTTTGTCTACTCTTAATGTCCCGTTTTTTGGCAAAAGATCCCACTGTGCGACCATTACAAGAAAGTTTTCACTTCAAATCTGAAATATGATTATTTCACCTTTTATGCATCAAAATGTGATAGTATAAAATTATCATACTAACTTGCTTTTTAAGTAGTGATTCTCGGGACATTTTAAAATAATTTATGGATTTTTTGCTTAACATCAAATCAATTTGTGAGGATTTATTTGATGTTCTTAAGATTATTTAGAGGAAATGAGCATGTAAAAATTTCTCATCTGATCATCAAACATAAAAATTTTGAAAGTATTATCAGCTTAGTAAAAATCAGCCAAAAAAAACGAGAGCTGGTTTTGCCTTATTTTTGAGATATTATGAATGAGATGATGTTAACCTAAAATAACCTGTGAAACTCGACGAAACGCCCTCGAAGGGGCGTTGTCACGAAATGAACTATAACCGAAATTTGTCGTCCTCAGTCCCTTTAATTGTAAATAATCTAGGCTGAGGTGAAGTCTCCATCAGAAATGCTAGCAGGCCCTCCTAATGTCCAGCAAGATAGATCCTCTCCAGCTACCATCATTACACCTTCATCTTTGACAAGCTCAATAGTATCAGTTGCACCACTTGTCAAAGCTCCATTGACTATATCAACAGAAATGCTACTGCCACAAATACCAGCCATGGTGTCACCTGCCAGTTTATCATCACCTGAAAAAGAGATGGCGGGTGGGTTGATTACTCCTTCTCAAAGTTTGGTGATACAAGAGGAAGATACAAATGATGAAAATACCACACCTCAAGCAATTATAACCGACAGGTATAATAACAAATTTATATATATTGATATATAATCCAGATTTTAGTCTGCGAGCAAATTGCTTTCTGCTCTCTTGGAGCGACTTAGCTGTGTTTATATATCCGATGCTATTGGCTGAAACTTCTTTGTTTTGAAGGGAGGAAATGTTGCCAGGAGGTTTACCTGTTCCTTCAAGCGCCCTCCTTGGTCTGGCTCTTGCTAAGGTAAACTTTTTCCGGTATGGCTTCGAAACTGTTTAATATCCTGTGGATTAGAACCGGTTCCCAGCCATACTAAAAGAATCATATATAGCATCGAATTACAGAAAAATTTTCGCGAATATTAAAATAAAATCACAAACTTATAAAATTTATCAATCCCCACCTGTTATCTTTACAGGTGAGTTGAAGTTGAGGTGAAAATACTTAAGTGTGTCTAAAAATTTGTGTTTGTTTGTAAGTGTAAAATATAAGACGTATATATTACAAACGAATTTGAATATACAAACACTTTTTTTTAAATGCCCTCATTTGCAGGTAGTTTTCTTTCTATATTTGAATCAAGAAGAATTATCCAGGTTCAAATTGATGTTATTTCTTTTTCGTATCCTAGTTTATAATTTTATCCGTTTTTAAGCAAAAAGTTTCCTGTGAGAGGAAATAAATTAAAGTAGATTCGAATTTAATGAAAGCCTTTTTTAAAGTCTTGACTGAAAGATAAAACTTAATACCAGTCTTGATATCTAAGGAACACTGCCTACAATACGTTGCGAAAAATAACTATTAAAAGCGAACCTTTTAACACATTTAATGTAAGTCTTCTGTCCGCAACGGATAGCTCTTATCGTATTATTATGTAGGCCACTCCCCGAAGACAGCGGGGAGAAAAGAAACCAATCCCAGAGGAGATGAAGGATGAAAAATATTACGAGAGGAGGAAAAGAAACAACATGGCGGCTAAAAAGTCGAGAGACCAGAGAAAACTTAGGTTAGGTTTATCATTTGATAATTCATTTATAAATATGTTGAATGTTTAGTAGTAGGCCTTTATTAATTCAATTTTAAGGTAGTTGTTGACACCCTTCTACCGCAAGCCATTGGACATACTGTAACAATAAATCTAAAAGCATAGATGTAAAACTATACAACTAACCTAGATACCCCTGTTGGGGACCTTTCTCGTCTGCTAGCAAATTGTTTTCTGCTCTTTTGATGCGATTTAGCTGTGTTAATATTCCCGACGCCATTGGTTGATTTTTAAAGACTCAATTGAAACTCAGCACAGGGTCCTCAGGGTAAGGACCATAGACTTCCAAGGGGGGAGGTAAAGGGGTGATTACCTTCCCCCCCCCCAAATAAAAAATGCCTCTATGAAAAAAAGATTACCCCCCCAAAATGAGCTTGGGGGTAAAATTTTTATTTTCCAAATTTTACCCCCCTCCCCCCCAAATAAAAAAGCTTGGACGCCCATGGTAATGACATACACTTATTTCACCCCTTCCTCCTCTAGTGATTTACTCTAATACTGTAACGTCGCTATTTTTGAAAGTCCTTCTATTTTTCAGGGAGGATAAAATTTGTAGGCGAACAGAGATGCTTGAAAACGATAATGCAGTGCTAAGAGTTCAGGTAATAAGAATGGTTATTTATTGCTTCGTATTAAGACTTCTTTTCGCAGTTTTTTTTTCTCAATCATTTCAGAGAAAAAAAGATTCTTCACAATGAGAATGTCGGTTTGTTGAAATCTTAGTATGTAGATTTTAATTTATAATTTAGGTATTCCAGATAAAAACTAATAATTTTCATAGCTGCTCATGTCAAGTAAAAATGCAATCGTTGTGTTACATATTTTGATCGTGTGTGTGTGTGTGTGTACGTGTGTGTGTGTTTCAGTGTGTGTGTGCGTGTGTGTATGTGTGTGTGTGTGTGTGTGTGTGTGTGTGTGTGTGTGTGTGTGTGTGTTTGTGTGTGTGTGTGCGTGTGTGAGTGTGTGTTTGTGTGTGTATGTGTGTAGTTTGAAAACAGTTTTGCCGTGGTAAATAGGACGCTGAAAAGAATATATTTTGTGTAAGTTTTGTAATATCCTCAACAACCAGGTTTAGATGGGTCTTCACTTCCGCAGAGTATTTGTTGTCGTTAATTTAGGCATGTTAGAATTGTCCTATCGATTATCAACTTGACATGGTGGTTCCTGCAGTAGTTAGGTACGATTTGGAAAGCGTAACTTCTCTATAATCGTTACCAGAATGCCCATTCGTCCATTTCAAACATGTTGATTTTTAACTTTTCTTTGTTTGTCATATTTTTAAAATGTCTTTTGGTAGGTTATTTTAGGTTAGGTTAGGTTATATTGGTTTAGGTGATTGCCCCACAGGGTTAGGCAATTGGCCCCGCATGGTTAGAGCCTCCTGCAGGGGCTAGAAATAGGAGAAAAGCTACTGTGAAAAAAAACAATCAAAATTGTCAAGCCAAAGATTAAGAAAACGTTATTAAAACTTTGGGGACTAGTGTAATAAACAGCCCATTGTCCCCTTCCTGACATTTTTAAAAAATATAAAGTGCGGTTCTGATGAGTAGATAGTGTGATAAATTATGCGGAACTGAAGACACATATTAGATTTGTGCATGCAGGACAAAACATCCGCTATGGCCAGGGATAAAGGATTTACTAATTGAAGACTCATAATAGATTTGTGCATGCAGGACAAAACATCCGCTATGGCCAGGGATAAAGGATTTACTAATTGAAGACTCATATTAGATTTGTGTGTGCAGGACAAAACATCCGCTTTTCCCACGGATAAAAGGATTCAGTAATTCGAATGTTTTAAAAATTTTGTAAACAAGTATAAATATTCTCATTTTAATTAAAAGAAGACTAATCTATAATAAGATTTAAGATGCATATAGAAATTTTCTGATAAAAACCAATCTTTAGTGGGTGGGAT